>NC_059102.1:256202266-256516516 GCF_020740685.1 Jaculus jaculus | reverse complement strand
AATATGTACATAGTGATTACAGTGATGATATCAGTAAGATTGCATTATAAGGTGGAAACATTCTTGCCAACTCATCTCAGGAACTCCAGACTGGGAAGAGGTATTTTAAGTTGCTTATGTTGGGGAGCTTCAAGGAGAATGGGGACAATTTACCACAGACATATAATTGTTGTGAGAAAGTCCATGTAGATTTCTGGGGGATTGATATGAGGAATGGTTGGCTCAAAGAGGCTGAGAGAGAAAATGGATGAGTTAGGAGGCCAGTGTGTGATGGTGCAAAAATCAGGGGTGAAGATCTTAGGCCATGGTAACCCTTTCCTGTCATGTATCCAAATTACTTTGCAAGTCCATGTTTACTGTGGTGTTACCTACCCTTCAGCAGATGAAGACACTCATAGAAGCTGTTCTTGCTTCAACATCACAGGAAGGTTATTTTGTAGGCATGCTTAACTTTTTCAGCATTGCCTTGCTCCTTGAATCTTAAAACCCTCATTTACTTTAAGAAAAGTCTGAAGAGTTTAAGTAATTCTCTTAAAGGTTTCATGATTAACAAGTGTTAGCAATGAGATTTACTATAGTTCTCAGGTTTTTAACACTGACACTCCTTTACTGCCTATGTTCCAGTACACCCATACATCAGAGAAGGAAATTTATGAAAATACTAAATAAAATCCAACAAATGCAACTATGATATAACGTGGGGAAAATTTCCTAGCAGATAGTGTTATGAAGGCACACTTTTTCACATTGCATATCAGGGTTTGTAGAGGAGAGGAAGGATCTCCCAGCTGTGGAAATGACTTCAATTAAAGACAGGGTTTAAATTCTGTCTCCTCTAAGTAGTGCTTGGTTTTCTTAAGCCAGTGGTTCTTGATGGAAGGTGACATTATTATACAGAGAACATTGACAGTATCTAGAAACATTTTGATAGTCATGACTTGGGGAGGGAAAATGTGACTGGTATCTGTTGGGTGTAAGGGATGCTACTACCTGCCACAAAATGCCTAGTATAGCCCATTCTCCATCCTCAAAGGAAGCACATGGCAAAAATATCAGGCATACCAGGTTGAGGAATCTTATCTTAGCAGACACTGGATGTGAGAAGTTATTTGAAAATTAGATTCATAATAATAGTAGTAGTATACTTTCAATCATAAAAACTAATCAAATTGATCCAACAAGGAGGGATATAATGGACCAGAATGAATGCACATTTTAAAACATGTCAACATGAAATAAAATTCTGTAGCTATTCCATGTTTCAGTTGTATTGTCAATTCTGAAATATTCAGTTTCTTCAGCCATAAAATGGGAAATATAAAATGGTATATTTTCACTTTTTAAAAATTAATTTAATTTTTAAAATACTTTACAATTATGCTTTGAGGTTGGTGATTTTATTATTCCCACTGCTCACATAAGAAGGTAATGTTACCCAGCTAGAGGCTGAGTACATTGCAAAATCAGGTGTTGGTTCTTACCCCACAGCTGCTGCCTCTCAAGGAAGCCTACAGTGATGGCCATTTTTCTTCTTACTTTTTCTTTTTAGAAAAATAAACCAATTTATAGCATATTAAATTATATGCTACTGTACATAATAATAGGTTGTACTATGACATTTTTGTACATGTATAGTATACTTTGGCCTAATTACTTTTCTTTTCCTTTTCTAAAATACATTTTTATCTAAGTTGGGAACTATCAAGCAAATATTACTGATGTTTAGAGAACATCCATTAACATTGAGCAAATGATACTGCTAAGTAATGGAAAATGAGGCATGAGGCATAAATTACAGTCTCTTAGTTTCCATGAGAATTTCTGAGCAATGTTCAGGGTTTGTATAGGCTTTATCTAGTGAAACCAGACTCAGTTTTGATCTACAGATGTCACATTTGACATATTATTCTATTAAATTTCCTACCCTCCCAATCTGAAAGGAAGAAAGGATATCTCATAGAGAGAATACAGGCAATATTTCAAGGACATAAATCACTCGAAATATTTTTAAGCATAGTGACTAAAAGCTTTATCTTTGTTCTTTCTTTTGTGAACATAAAATAATTCTCAAAAGGGAATTGTAAGCTATAAGGAAAATTTTAAAATATAAGAACTCACACAAATTTTATGTTTATTATTACTATTAAAAAGATATTTTGTATGGATACATCATGTGTTAGTACCTTCTTTTCTCTTGTCCTTGCAATCACTTCCCAGGTCTGCAAGTGGTAAAATAAATAAATAAATAAATAAATAAAATAAAAAAACAATGTCCACATTTTGGGTGATAGCTTTATCCATGCAGATGGCTGTATGTGATTTGTTTCCTGTTCCTTTTCATGTTCTAGTACTTTTATTTCTTCCCATTTTCTTTGCTGAAAGCAAAAGTAGCAATTCTGACTCCCTGTCACTTAAAGAGGAGGTGATTTATAGCATTTAGCCAAAAGGGCACTATTGGAACAGGGACAATGTAAGTTAGCTGTAATCAGGCTATTCCAGACTGGCTGTCATGGCCTCCCAGGTCGTTCCTTATCTGCCCGACTGCTTGGTCATCAACATTTGGGACTGTCTGCAGAAATGGTGCTGCAGTAACACCTTGAATTCCAGTCCTTAACCATTCAGGTATCAGGCTAGATGCCGCCTGATTTTCTTCCGATGAATCCTGTTGTACATCATCAGTCTCACTTCTCCAATGGCAGAATAAAATATATCAAATAATTATTCCTTCAATAACTTGAGAAAAAGAAGTATAGTTTAGTAAAGTTGACATTTGTTTAAAATACAAACAGGTGAGAGGAGGCAAAATTCCATGTCAAGCAAGGGGTAGGGCACTGAAGTTGTATATTTTTGTCTGCAAAGAGATATTTAGTGTTCAGTGTGGGAAGCAGGGCCATGCCCTCATTTATAAGATGTCAATGCTATGGGTCAAGAATTCTATGTAGAAGGATGAATATACCTGCTTACTTACCTGCTTGCTTGCTTGTTCCCTCCCTTCCTTCCTTCTTTCCTTCCTTCCTTCCTTCCTTCCTTCCTTCCTTCCTTCCTTCCTTCCTTCCTTCCTTCCTTTCTTTCTTTCTTTCTTTCTTTCTTTCTTTCTTCTTTCTTCTGTTTTTCATTCTTTCTTTTTTTATTTTGAGGCAGGATCTCACCTTAGCCCAAGCTGACCTGGAACTCAGACTGTAGACAGATGCTGGTCTGGAACTCACAGTGATCCTACTCATCCTCCCAAGTACTGGGACTAAATGTATGTACCACTACACCCAGCTTAAGAATGTCTTCATCTTAGCACCACAATGCTTGTGTGATTTAAGGTACATTTAAATGTTTTATTTTTAAGATTGTCTCATATACAGATGGTACACACACACATATAATCTGTATTCAGATATGTATTTGCATTATTCAGATATGTATTTGCATATTTTAACTGTCTTTTTTATTAAAATTTAAACTAGCATAGAAAAGTGATAGATTTTACTAATGTATTTTTATACATATATGACACTGTATGTTTTCTTTATTCATCCTTAACCCCACTGCCTTCCCTACCACTTGCCCATCTTGCTGGCTCTTTTTTCCTGAAAATATTCATCCCTTCTACTTTAATATCATATAGTCAATTTTACTGGAGTGATATGGAGTTTCAAAACAGTTTTAATTTTCATTTCCCTGTTGGTTAATGGTCATACATTCAAATATTAATGGCCATTTGTATTTCTTCTTTGAGAACTGTGTATTCCTTCTTTGATTGCATGACTTTGGATTTTTTTTTTTTTTTTGGTGTCGACTTTTTGCAAGTATTTATGTTTTCTAGTTAGTCTGATATATAGTGCATGATTTGATACTAAATTTTTGTCATTTCATCAAATATTTAAAATATTTCTGATATATAGTTGTGTGATTTGGAATTTTTTGGCTTTAACTTTTTGTAATTATTTATAGTTTCTAAATATTCTGAAGTACAGTGACAAAGATGTTTTCCCCATTTTAGACTATCTCTACACTCTGCCAATAGCTTCCTTTCCTCTATAACCTTTATTACATTGAGGTATGTTCCTTCTATACAATTTCTTCAGGGCTTTTCTCATGAAGGTATATGTTAAATATTGTGAAGTGCTTTTTTTGTATGTTTTGAAGTAATCATGTGGTTTATGTCTTTTGGTCTCTTTAAATTTGTATTATACTTATTAATTTGAATGTGTTGAACCAGCCTTGCATTCCTGACATAAAACTAATTTGGTCATAGAGATCTTGTTAATGGGTTCTTGAATTTGTTTGTGACTATTTCACTGAGCATTTTTACACCTTGTTCCTTAAAGAAATTAGTGTACAGTGCTATTTTTCACCAAGTCTTTATCTGGTCTTGGCATCATGGTTGGCACTTGCCTTCATAGAATCACTTTGGTAGAGATATTCCATTTATATTTCATAGAACACTTTGAGGAGTATTTGTGTAAGTTCTTCCTTGAAAGTTTTGTGGAATTTGGCAGTGAGCATTTCCAATTATGGGCTCTGCTCTGCTTTGCTTTTCATTACTCCCTTAATCTTATTGCTTGTTGTAGAATTGTTTAAGTTGTTTTTATCATCTTGCTTAATTTTGGTAGGTCATGTGTGCCCAGCAATTAATCTATTTCCTTTAGACTTTCAAGTGTTTTGGAATAAGTTTTCAAAGTATTCCCCAATGATCCTGTGGATTTCATTGGAATTTATTAGAACATTCCACTTTTCATTTCTAACTGTATTATTTGGGTGTTCTTTCTTTTTGACTTAATTTAGCTAGGAACTTATAAATCTTGCTACTCTTGTATTTTGGTAAGATATAATAAACTGTTTTGATTCTTTTTTGTATGTTACAATGTGTTTTGTGGCCTAAACTATGGTCTATTTGAGAGAAGCTTCCATGGATTGTTTAAGAGGAACATAGATACTATATCTGTGGACGTAATATTCTATAGCTATCTGTTAGGTCCATTGATCAATGTATGCTTAAAAACAATATTTATTTATTTGCAAGGAGAAACAGAGAAGAGGGAGGGAGAATGGGTGCACCAAGTCCTCTTGCTTTGCAGACAATCTCCAGATGCATGCACCACTTTGTGCATCTGGGCTTTACATAGCTACTTAGGGAATCAAATCAAAGCTTGCTTTGCAAGCAAGAACATTTAATCACTGAACCATCTCTCTAAGTCCTATGTGTTTTTTTGACTTTGAAGTTTCATTGTAGATGTTTAGATTGGATGTGTTATGTAAATATGAGAATGAGATTATTGTATTAGGATCTGTCTGGCATATTATGCTCATCACTGTCTGCTTTATAAAATTGAGATTCCTAACAAATTAATGTGGTATTTTTTTCTGCTTATGTCAATGTAGGGTTCTAAATGCCTCTTTTGTTTGGATGTCTTTCTATAGATTTGGGAAATTTTCAGTAATTATTTCATTGACGAGATATTATATGTCTTTAGTTTTTTCTTTTAAGTTTCATCTCCTTCTCTTATACTATGGGCTCTTAGGTTTGGTCTTTTTATCTTATCTCAAAGTTCTCAGATACTATAGCCAAGCTAATTCAGAATTATTTTCTTTATTGATGTTTGAATGCATTTCATGGATATTGTCTTCTATCTCTGATATTATTACTTTTTCTTGGTTGTCTCTTAGTGGTCCATCCTACTTTTTTTTTTTTTGATTCTTATAGATTTTCATATCCAGGATTCCTTTTGTTCTTCTTCTTCCCTTCCTATTATAGATTACATAATAAGCATAATAAGCTCATCTCAAACCCATGGCAATCATCCTGCTTCTGCCTTCCAACTGACTGATGACAGACATATGCCATCATACTTAGGTTAATATACGTTTTTTTACAATCATCAATCTCCTTGCTGAATTTTTCTCCCATGTTGCTAATTTTGTTGTCCACTTTGATGACCTTTTCCCATTGCTGGCTGTCTACTCCAGGTCCTAGGTTGAGTGTGTCTGTGTTTGTATTTTTTTCATAACCTTTATCATTTTTACTAATAAGGTTTTGAAATCTGCAACCAGGAATTTATCTGTCAGTAGTTTTGATTTCTGTAGTTATGGAGTCATCTTTTGAGGGAGTAATGTTGTGTCTCTGTGTTGAGTTGCATACTTCTGTTGATCTGGATATCTCTTCTGGTTTTATGTTGGGATCTTATTGGGTGACCTATTCTTTGCTATTTTGTTTTATGAGCTAACATCTCACTTATGAGCCAGGATGTCTAGATAAGAATGGTCTGTGTTCCTGGTCCCCCCACTCAAAATATTCTTTTAAAGGCTGGTGACTAAGTGTTTTACCTTTTTTCTTTCCTTTCATTTTATAGAATAGTTCTAGAAAGGGAATTGTACCCTGTGGGGAATTTGTTAAATATGATATTGGACAAAATATTTAAATTGTTTTCCAGTCCAGCATGTAGCTGGAATTGCAGGGGTGAGCTAAGATGCTGGTTTTGAGCATCTTTCTCCTAAAGGCTCATTCCCTGATAGCACACAGAGAGGGGAATAAAAAAACAAAACTGCTTTTAGGACTTCTAATTTCTACTCCACAGGGTAGCTATATAGCTTTGCCCAGTTTTACTGCTTTTTGGTGTGTTATATTGT
Source organism: Jaculus jaculus (assembly GCF_020740685.1). Lineage (NCBI taxonomy): Eukaryota > Metazoa > Chordata > Mammalia > Rodentia > Dipodidae > Jaculus > Jaculus jaculus. The sequence continues at coordinate 256,509,898 of NC_059102.1, read as the reverse complement.
CATCTGTCTGGGCACCTTCCAGCTGTTCTGCCACTACCTTTGCAAATTTCTAAAGCTTTTCCAATTTTTGTCTTTTGCTTCATTGAGACATGCTCTTGCTATGCAGTACAGGCTAACCTTAATTACACAATACCTCTCCTATACCTCTGAGTGGCATTACAGGCATGGAGCACTATACTTTGATGATATCTGTACATTTAAAACAACCAAAATCATATGATTTGGTAATTATTACCCTAATTTCAGACTTTAACACATTTTGTATTTATGTAAGGAAAATTCTCCAACATTTCTTAAACAAGATCTAGTCTCAAAGCATAATGGAAAGCTTTGTATTTAATTAAAATACATGCATTCTGCCTACAGAGTAAGGTTCCTTCTTTTTCTTTTTACAAGCTCTAAGATAATATAGATATGATATAATTTCAATCCACTGTAATTTAACAAAGATAAATGCTGTCTTTGAATTTGAGGAATATATTTTCTTCAAGAGATAAACTTGTATAATGTTTGCTCAAGAATCCCAGAGTTTAATTTATAATTCTCCATTATGTTCAGCAAGTGTCAGCACGGAAGGCAATGCCAGATGAAAGAGTAAGGGGAGTAGTATACAAAACTGATGTTATTTACAACAGGCATTTTAAATTTTTTACAGACATTTTTGCACAATTTATATTTGAGTATGACATTGGTGGCATCACAAGTTTCTTTGGGGCTGGTATCTGTTTGAAAATTTAAGAATTTAATTCTGCTTTGTTCAAAATGCGTGTGAAGCCTTTAGATCTAATTTGTCAATGTGCTGAAATAGAAGTAGGTTTAACAGAAGACAACAGAATTCTCAATCTTGTCATTTTTCTGCATGAACTAAGTAACTGAAATATAGTAAAAATATGCAACTATATATTAGAATTTTATAACTTAAAAAGTATTAACTTTACCCAGATTAATAAAGTGAATATTATTAAAACCCCTTATGGGCTTTATAGGACTTGATATATATATATATATATATATATATATATATATATATATATATATATATATATATATATTTGAGAGCAACAGACACAGAGAGAAAGACAGATAGAGGGAGAGAGACAGAATGGGCGCACCAGGGCTTCTAGCCACTGCAAACGAACTCCAGACGCGTGCGCCCCAATATTTGTTTTTTTATAATGTTCATTAGTTTTATAAATTTTGGTGCATTTACTTAAATTGCTTTTACATATTTTCTCTTTCCTTTTAGCTCTTTAATCATATGTTTTTCTTTCCTGTTCCTTTACTCTATTGCATGTGTATTTTCATATCTTTTCATCATTTTTGGTTCATAGTGAATAGTCTTAGTCTTAATCGTTAATGCCACTCTCTTATTCTCTGCTTAGTCTGCTATAAATCCTTTCTCTTGAGTTGAGAAGTTTAAAAGTTGTATGTTTGCCTCTAGAATTTCCTCTTGATTCCTTTTGTACATTCTGAGTCTTGGTGATAATTTTTATCTGACCATTTCTTTTTGAAGTTATGAATTGTTTGCCTTTGTCTAAAAACATTAATAAGCAGGTTGTTTGTGAGTATCTTTCTATGAACACTTATTTTAATCTTATTGCTTGAAATTTCTATTGATTTTTCCTTGATTGATGGTTATTGGCCATGAGCCACCAAAGAGGTTCTATGAGAATTTAGCTTTTAGCGAGGATAGAGGTATATCACCATAGTTTAATGAAGTTAAGCTGTTCCAAGGCCTGGCATTTTTTATGATTTAGTCTTATTTTAAGAGTGCAGGGTATTTATGTTCACAACTGAAAGTGTGAAATATTCATGAGTTTTCAACCCTTGTTAAGATATGTTTGTCAGCTTTTTCTTTTCCACCTACTATTCATCTTTTTTTTTTTCTATTTTCTTTAGTATCTGGGTTTCTGATTTCTGGGAGATTTTCTTTACCTGTGCCCAAACAATATAATTTGATCTTGGGTCAGCGAATTTTTTTTCAGGGTTGTTTTTTCTTTCTTTCTTTTTCTTTTTCTTTTTTTTTTTTTGGCTCTCAGGTCTTGATATCTTGATATCTCTAGTTGATGGCTGGAAGTAAATAGTCAGAGAGTTTTATTTTCTGTAAGGTATACAGCATTAGAGAAAATATAAATTTCAGATATCTTTGTATATGTCTTCATCTAATCATAAAGTTCTCTCTTATAAAGTTGAAATTCCTATTTTACTTTTGGTTTTGTTAATAATATATTTTAAAAATGATTTTATGTCTGTCTCATTAAGCTGCAAATGCAAAGGGAGATGATTTCATATGATTTTTGAGTCCAAAGCAACTAAAATAGTGCTTTATATAACCATAAAAATACAAATATTGGGCTAGAGAGATGGCTCAGGGGTTAAGGCACTTGTCTGGAGTCCATTTGCAGGAGCTAGAGGCTCTGGTGCACCCATTCTCTCTCTCTCTGCCTTTTGTTCTCTCTCTTTCTCTCTTAGCTAACTAAACATATTTTTAAAAATGCAGATGTTATATGAATGATGAGAGCATTTTTTGAGTCAGTGCTGTGAAAGGACTGAAACAGTAAATTCAAGTAACAAGGCAAATATAAAATCTTAACCCAGAACAAAAGAAGTAAATAGGTCATCGTGAAACATAGGAATGTACCTCAGGTAATAGAACTTGGAAACAAGGCCTCTGCCAGTGGTGTGAGGGGAGAAAACTCTTCCTTAGGCCTTCAGGAATAAATGGAGACAGAAAAATGTTATTAAAGGCTCTGATAACTTAAGTATGTGGTGCCAGCAATATTAAAGATGACTAAATAAGATATTCCTTTAAATGTACCCAAAGCTATGCTTTAAGAGTAGCTATTAACTCTCACTGTTAACTATTGTCCCATTTTTAACTAGTGAAAACCAGCTTTCAAAATTGTATGTGTTCATAGTTCTCACACTCTATTACTTTATGGGACAAAGTGCTATTGATTATAGAAACTCTTGGAATCACATGTTTAGAAGGAAGTTTGTATAACACTGATATAAGATAAATCACACTGGAAACATGTTGACTCCCTGAGGATTCTAGCTAAAAATATATAAATGAATGACCTATTTTATAGCTCTGGCATTAGAATTGCTTTGGGGATAGAGAAAAAAAGTGTCTGATAACTTTGTTTAAATGAGTTGAGAATGATTAGAATATTTCATAGAAGATAGTTCAAGTTCAAAATAAAGAACACTAATTATTTTTCAAATTCTAATTGCCATTGATCATTTGCAAGTTAAATTAGAGGCTATAAAATTATCTCCTTATGCCAAGAAGCATAGTACTTTGCTAGGGCTGGGCGCCAGCATCTTCTCTTCTTAATCTTAGAATGGGGAGATGTGTTTATGCATTCAGTGCCTAGTGTGAAGTGAATATTATGTGCTCAGTTCTGTTCTGAGACCATGGAAACTAGCCAGGTGGGTGACTTTGTCTGAAGCCTTACTGGGCACTTGGACACACTTTGTTGGGTGTGCACAGTGGAATGTAGAGAGGGCTTGGACAGCTACAAAGACAGTCTGCATGTGTTATCTTCATGGAGGGGTGAACAGGACCCTCCTTCAATGCACAGAACAGCAAGAATGGTATGAATAGATGTAGGTCTTGATGGGTCTTTAACAATGCTACTTTAAAATTTTTTTGTTCATTTTTATTTATTTATTTGAGAGTGACAGAGAGAGAGAGGCAGATAGAGAGAGAGAAAATGGGTGCACCAGGGCCTCCAGCCACTGCAAACGAACTCCAGATGCATGCACCCCCTTGTGCATCTGGCTAACGAGGGTCCTGGGGAATAGAGCCTTGATCCAGGGACCTTAGGCTTCACAGGAAAGCATTTAACCACTAACCCATCTCTCCAGCCCAGCAGTGCTACTTGAAATGCCTCCATGCAATGATGCAAGGCTGGATGACTGAATCAAAGAACAAGAACTACTGCCACAGAGAGAAAATGCTCTAGATGCCACATCATGAGGCAGTTCAGCCCAATAGCAAGGAGCAGTTGAGTAGTCTTACATCAAATTCTTTGTCTTCCACCTGTTAACTTGATAATCTTAGGCAAAATCCTTAACTTTTAACAATTTTTTTGTGTGTAGTATGCATGATGTGATATGTGCACATACCCTATATGCATGCATTCAGAGGTCAGAGAAGAATGTCAAGTGTTCTCCACTCCTTACCTGTGTGTTTCCTTGAGATAGAGTCTAGATTTGCTCTTTTTGGTCAGAATGGATTACTGGTAAGCCCCAGCGAGCCTCTGGTCTCTACTTTCCACAGGTGTGGGGTTATAATAGCCATGAGTGGGCCATGCCAAGACTTTACATACATGATGTGGATAGAACTTAAGAGTGAATCAGCCTTCTTGGGCCCTCAGGCATACATAGCCACTGAGCCATTTTTCTAGCTTCTTAACGTTTGCATCTTCATCAATAAAATGATGCTAAAATCTGCTTTTCACCTTTAGAAGTGACCCTTCTCTGATAAGTGCTCAAAAAAAAAAAAAAAAAAAAAAAACACCATTCACATTGTGGTTGGAAACAATGTCTTGATGTTACCAAATACAGAGATCATTAACAGTTGCCTTGAACACTCAGAATAGCTTTTTATCACATGCTAATATATGCAGGTTCTGAGTTTCCTGGGCAGCTGCCTTCCATTCTGCACTATCTGCCTTCTGTTTCATGTGGTGGGGATAGGTGTTTTAGAGGAAGACAGATTCCCTTACAGGATGAAAACCTGGGGGCTATATACAAAGGCAAGATACTGAGGATGTGTTACTGTAGGACAGCATTAAACATACTGTCTTGTTGCTATAGCTCACACTGGAACAGCGGCTCCTGAACCGAATACCATAAGAAAAAAGAAACACTGTGGAATGTATATACTCTGAACATAGAGAGGGCAGATTATTCAACAAACATTTAACTAGTGCTTTTTATTCTAAGCCTTGTGTTTTGGAGTGAAAAATCACTGAATCTTTGCCTGCTTCTGAAGACCTAATGACTATACTCCACCCCCCTCCACTAATATCTTAGAAAAAAAATAACAATTCAGAAAGATTTCTAACTGATCTAATCCCTTTTGAGTCTGATTGGATGGGCTTTGACTATATTAGGAAATGTTAATACAGGAGCCATTTTATAAGTTACTAAATTCTAATCTTCCTGAAGGTAGAACCTCTCCCTCATCTGTATGCTGTTACATCCATAACAATACTCAGCTATGGTGTCCTCACGTTGACTCTGCTGTCACAATTGTTTGAATTTCCATTCAAAACCCTCTGAAAATTATTCTCATGTCTCAGCTAAGTTCTTAGCTAGTTCTTTGTCCAGCTGCATTTTCATGCAAAAATAATCTGTGAGTATTCATTTCTGTTTTGTGTGTGTGTGTGTGTGTGTGTGTGTGTGTGTGTGTGTGTGTGTGTGTATGAGCCCTGTACATGTATGTGAGGAGGCCAGAGGGGAGCATCATGTGTCCTTATCTATAGCTATTCCACCTTATTTTCCCAAGGCAGAGTCCCTCACTGAACTGGGAGTCATAGCCCTTTTTTTACTTAGAGTGACTATCTCCACGCCCTCAGTGTTGGGGTTCCAGGCATGCATTGCCATGTCTGGCTTCTTCCATGGATAGTGAAATTAAGCCCATGTCCTCGAGCTTGTGAGGCAAGGGCTTTACCCACTGAGTCATCTTTTCAGCCCTAGTTTTCATGTCTTACAAAACAATCTGCAAACAGCTAGTTGGCCACACATACTTCATATTGTCTCTTTGGAATATTTTAGTGTGTCTTTGTTCCTGTCCCTTCTCATTCAACCTGTCAGTTATTAAGTGTAGAATCATGTTCACTTCTTTACCAGCCTTAATCTGAGAGATAGAAAAGAATATACATGTTTATACATGCATAAACAAATATTTGTTGAATGAGTAGATGAATGAACAGAGTAAACATTTGTAATGTACAGAAGATGGGTGGGATAGTGAATGACTGAGGGAAAGCCATCTGTCTACCTTCCAGAATGCTGCCAGCTACTTTTCTCAAGTAGACTCACAACTCTTATCAACGCTCTCTAGATCAGCTGTATTTTAGATTTCAGAAATAAGGGTTGAGTAAGCAGCTTGTATGAAGCATATACTGTATAGTCAGGTTTAAGTTCAAGCAAGTATGGGACTGCATTCTCTAATTGATACACTAATAATGGACTGAAGAGATGGCTTAATGATTAAGACACTTGCATCTGAAGTCTAAGTACCTAGGTTTTATTCCCCGGAACCCATGTAAGCCAGATGCACATGGTGGCACATATGTCTGGAGTTTATTTCAATGGCTAGAGGCCTTGGCGATCACATTTTAATAAATAAATAATAGAAAAAATACATTCATATTTCTGTAGTAAAATGGATACACACTTACCCTAAATAATGACTTGAAATAGGTTCAAGTTGTGGTTTTTATTGCCAAATGAGTTTGTCTAGAATTTTTGAGAACAAATTTTAGTTTTTACATCTTTATAGATTGTGAAGTTGATAAGTTATGGTCTATCTAATTTTTCATCATATATTGAATTTCCTATTGCTGTCATAGAGATTGCAAGTTTTGGACCTACAGATGGAATTTTTGATACAGATATCTTTTTTCTTTCCCATTTATAAGTTAAGAGGATGTGATGTCCAAAATCAATAATAACTGAAGTTTAGAAATCAAAAGATTTATGTTAACAATGGAAAAATTCAAACACCTTGTCAGGCATGGTGGTGCACATCTGTAACCCTAGCACTAGGAAGATGACAAGATGTTGCATGCAAGATCTTGTGTCAGAAAATCTCCACAGCCATCTATTAAAATTGGGTCTTTGTCCAGTTCTTGGTTGATTTGATTGACTTTCTCAGTATTAGAATTACAATAGGTACTCTGTAGGTTTCACTTGAAGATCACATGAGAAAATGAACATTGAATTTTCCTTTGTGGGCTGGAGAGATGGCTTAGTTGTTAAGCACTTGTCTGTGAAACCTAAGGTCCCCAGTTCAAGGCTTGATTCCAGGACCCATGTAAGCCAGATGCACAAGGTGGCACATATATCTGGAGTTTGTTTGCAGTGGCTGGAAGCCCTGGTATGCCCTTTCTCTCTCTCTCCTCTCTCTCTCTCTCTCTCTCTGTCTCTCTCCCTCTCTCTCTCTCTCTCCCTCTCTCTCTCTATCTCTCTCTCTCTCTCTCTCTCTCTCGCTCTCCCTCTTTCTCTCTGTGTCTGTTTGTTGCTCTCAAATAAATAAAATAAATAAATTTTCCTTTGCATGTGTTCCATTGAATTTAATTATAGGTCCATGAGCATGGATGGGAGTTTAATTACAAGTGCATGGGAAACTTACCATTGGCTAAACCACTGATGAAAATGTCCTCTTCAGAGAAAGAGATACCACCAATGAAGATACTCAACAGTGGGCACTGCAAGCCTTATAATTGGCCAGCCAGGCCAAATGAGCCAACGATGCAATAGTGGCACATCAGTCATGGTGGAAACCAACTGCCCTCCAATTGGACTGGAGGCCCGCTCAAGGGAGGGAATACATCTCGGATACTGAAAACTTAAAACAGGGGTAGTCATGATCCCTAGGGGTGTAACATCTGCTGATGTCTGGATTAGTGTATATACTATGCTTATCAAGCTGCCTAGTAAGCACTTCTCTTAATATTCATACCCTTATGTTAATGCTACTCTCACTTTGGGTAGAGAATCTTCTCTTTTCAGATGGCAGTGACCTTGGGACGACTCAGAAGGTATCATGGTGCTGGAAAGAAGTGACTAGAGTACCGAATAACATCTAGATCACACCTTCCAAGGCTCAGGGTCTAATGCGGAAGAGGTGGTGGAAAGAATGTAAGAGCCAAAGGAAGAGTAGGACTCCTTACAACGTGCTCTCTCCAGACATAAAATGGCCTCAATATCCATGTCCTCATAGTGCCTGATACTACCTACATAAGACCATCATAAGAGGAGGGAAAGATCAAGACATCAAAATAAAAGAGAGACTTATTGAGATGGGGAGGGGATATGATGGAGAATGGATTTCAAAGGGGAAAGTGGGGGGATGGAGGGTATTACCATGGGATATTTATTATAATCATGGGAAATGTTTTAAAAATTGAGAAAAAATAAAATAAAATAAGATTAAAAACAAAAACAAACAAAGAAAAAAACAAAGAAAATGTCCCCTTCAACTAGTAAATGTCAATAGTTCCTGAAGAAGTGGGATGTCATGTGCCCCTGCCCTGATCCCTATATTACTTATGATAGACAATTGACCTACTACAATTGCAGAAACAAAACCAAAAAAGCAAACAGAACCTTGTCTGACTAAAGGTGAAAGCAGTATTATTTAAAGTATTTATTTAAAGTATTATTTAAAGGTACAAACATAAATATTTAGAGTGTAACAACACACATTGAAAATCTTAGCAGAGTAATTATTACTACTTTACTGATTGGCAGTGGTATGACAGAGGGGCAACACTGTATTTTTAATGAAGTGTATTGTTCAAGCCAGTTGGCCATTTTGTTTTATGTCACATAATTCATATGAATTACAGTATTTGGATGGTATCTTGTAGTAAACTGTAGTGCTTATGGGAATTGTGAAAACATTGCATATTCTTAAAATAATGAAATAAAGATAAAATTTTGAAAATTGAGATATTGTAGCTGAAAAGATGGCTCAGTAGTTGTGTGTTTCCTGCACAAACATGAAGGACCTAAGGGGCCTGAAACTACCTGAGTTTGAACTTCCAGAAATCACATAAACAGCTGGATGTGGCCATACACATTTATAATCTCCGTCCTGTGGGCAGAGAAGACCAGAGAATTGCTGGAACTCATGAACAGCAAACTCCGGAATCACTGAGAGACTCGGAAGGAAAAACAGGTGGTGAGTAAAGGAGATAGGACGCCAGAAATTTTCATCTGTCTGCCACAAGAGTGCCTATGGCTTTTAGCACCAGCACACGCTCATGCCTACACCACAAACACCACAACACATAAGCAACTCCAAAAATTTGTTTGATGAACATAACTATTACTTAATATTCATTTATTTTAGATCTTTTTTTTGGAGCTGTCAAGTCACATGCAACGTGTATGACAATACATATATACTCTCTTACTTAGTTTCCTCCAATAGGACCACCTTGTAGAACTATGCAATAGTATCTCACCTGGTACCAATACTGACACAGTAAAGATGCAGTAGAAGTTACCTAGACCTTTTGCTGATCGGCACACTTATGTACCATCCCACTCTATTCTTAGCCACTGTATATCACACGACATGCTATTGCATCTTGAAAATATTATATGAATGGACTGATATGATGTGCCATCTTTTATGAATAGCTTTTCTTCACTGAGTGCAGTGTTCTGAAGATTAAACCAAGTTGTTGGTGCTAATAGTTTGTTCCTGTTTAGTGCTCTGCTAATACACCACAATTGTGGAAATGCCATCATTTAATTATTTACCCACTGAGGGATATGGTATTATTTCCAGAATTAGGCTTTTATGAATAACTCTCCTACAACCATGTGTCAACAGGGTTTTATTTTACTTTGTTTTGTGATCTCATAAATAAGGAAAAATCCCATCATGAAGGCTCCATTCTTACGACTTCGCCAAATTGTAGTCCCCATCCAAAGCTTCCTAATACCATCTCTGAGTATATTTTTTTCCTGGAGGATTCAAATATTCAGTTTTTAGTGAGAGGAAAATGGGAATTAATATACCTCTATTTCATCTTTCCAGAAATAAAATTCCCTTTTAACATCACTTTTACTCCTTACATGGTTTCTTACCTTTTTCCTTGGAGGGTGACTTTATAAGAAAAACCTTATCCACATAAATTTACATATTTTTTCAATCATTTAGAAAAAATTACTGCAGTTGACTTTGTATTCAATGAAACAAACAGTTTTTCCCTATTTTTCAAAGTGAAAGATTGTTGAAACAAGTCATCAAAATAGAAATGGATTTAGAATATAATCAAGCTTTTCCATGTCAGATATTTCAAAACTATGATGAGGCTGCCATTGGCTGAGCATGTTTCTGTCCTTAAAAGTCCTCGGTAAGAAGCCAGGCATGGTGGCCCATGCCTTTAATCCCAGCACTTGGGAGGCAGAGGTAGGAGGATCACTAAGAGTTCAAGGCCACCCTGAGACTACAGATGAATTCCAGGTCAGCCTGAGCTAGAGTGAGACCCTACCTCAAAAAGACAAACAAACAAAAAAAAGTCCTCAGAAAAGTTGCATGTGTGCCATGAAGTGTGCAAACACACAGGCAGCAAGTGTACAAATGTAGCAGAAATGGGAGGACACTGTTATTTCCTTGCTTTGTGAATCTGCAGCAGATCATGCTTTGGGCTTTGGGTACCTTGTGCCAAATCTCTGTCATTAGTTCCTCATCTGCAGTTTTTAGATACTTTCAACCCATCTTTAATCACATTTCCTGGTCCCTGGTATGCAGCTACTGAGCTTGAAAAATGCTTGTTTCTTCTCCATTATCTGTCCATGAGGACCTCCAGAAGTAACTTGCTTTTAGCTGCCAAGACCAGCAGAGCATATATATATATATATATATATATATATATATATATATATATATATATATATATGCACACACACATACATATATACACACATACATATATATATGTATGTATATATTCAATTATACACATACACGTATATATATGATTGTGGTTATAATTTAATTATTCACTCCTTGAGGGATATGGCATTGTTTCCAGAGTTGGGCTTTTATGAATAAAGGTCCTACAAACATCTGTCAACAGGGTTTTATTTTATTTTATTGTCTAGTGATCCTTAATTTCTTTGGGATGAAAGCCCAACATTGCAAATGCTTCATCATATTAGAGTTGCATTTTTTGAATGAAACTGCCAGATTGTTTTCCATCATGGCAATTTTAGTTTATATTCCCATCAGCAACAGATGACTAATTGCTCTATGTTTTTGTTGTATTTGGTGTCATCTCCACTTTTTTATTCCCATCATTCTGATTCTGTTGGTGGCATTGTGTTGTTTAGTTGGCATATCCCAGTGGCTGTCGGTATGCAACACCTTCATTTGTGCACATTCACCCTGAGTTCAGTCTTGGCCCCACCACCACTGCCCCCCACTTTTGTCAGTAGTACATTATTTTATCTGTGAAATGTTTCTGCATACTTTTACCCGTGTTCCTATAGGGTCATGTGGCTTTTCACTGTTGCACTTTGAGAATTCTTGATATACTTTAAATATTCATCCTTTGATAAACCATGTGCTTTACTTTGCCTATATTTTTCTATTCTAAAGTTGGTCTATTCACCCTCTTAAGCTCTTCTACACAGGCAGTGTTTTTCATTTTCACAAGGTAAAGTGTATTGATTTTTCTTTGGAGGTATTATGTTTTTAGTGTCAAGTATGGAAACTATCACTAGGTCATGAGAATTTTTTGTTTGAGTTTTTAAAAATAATTTTTATTGAGAACTTTAATATATTAATATATTGAAAATTGGTAGTGTTACCATTTTTTCCCTTCTCCCTGCCCCTATTTTACTCATGGCCCTCCTCAGCAAGGTTATCTGTAATCACTGTGGTCATGAATGCATCACTTGGTTCTTATGGGGAGGATAATGCCTCACAGTACCTCTTCCAATGCTGTGGCTCTTACTTTCTTTTTTTTTTTTTTAAATTTTTATTTATTTATTTGAAAGCGACAGACACAGAGAGAAAGACAGATAGAGGGAGAGAGAAAGAATGGGCGCGCCAGGGCTTCCAGCCTCTGCAAACGAACTCCAGATGCGTGCGCCCCCTTGTGCATCTGGCTAACGTGGGACCTGGGGAACCAAGCCTCGAACCGGGGTCCTTAGGCTTCACAGGCAAGCGCTTAACCGCTAAGCCATCTCTCCAGCCCATACTTTCTTCTACCCCCTCTTCCACAATGTTCCCCAAGCTTTGGAAGTGCATGTTGGAAGTCTCCTTAAAAAAAAAGAAAATCTCCTGTAGTGTTGAGCTCTTCACAGCCTCTTATTTTCTGCTTTGATGGGTTTTGAGTCTTCTCAGTGTCAACCATCATCTATCCAGCGCTATATTTTAATTTTTGATTGATATAAATGGGAGAGTATGTTAATTTTTTTTTAAAATAGTTTCTTTCTTTCTTTCTTTATTTTTTTTTAATTTTTATTAACATTTTTCATGATTATAAAATATATCCCATGGTAATTCCCTCCCTCCCCACCCCCACAATTTCCCGTTTGAAATTCCATTCTCCATCATATTACCTCCCCATTACAATCATTGTAATTACATATATACAATATCAACCTATTAAGTATCCTCCTCCCTTCCTTTCTCCACCCTTTATGTCTCCTTTTCAACTTACTGGCCTCTGCTACTAAGTATTTTCATTCTCACGCAGAAGCCCAGTCATCTGTAGCTAGGATCCACATATGAGAGAGAACATGTGGCGCTTGGCTTTCTGGGCTGGGTTACCTGACTTAGTATAATACTTTCCAGGTCCATCCATTTTTCTGCAAATTTCATAACTTCATTTTTCTTTACCGCTGAGTAGAACTCCATTGTATAAATGTACCACATCTTCATTATCCACTCATCTGTTGAGGGACATCTAGGCTGGTTCCATTTCCCAGCTATTATAAATTGAGCAGCAATAAACATGGTTGAGCATGTACTTCTAAGGAAATGAGATGAGTCCTTTGGATATATGCCTAGGAGCGCTATAGCTGGGTCATATGGTAAATCAATCTCTAGCTGTTTTAGGAACCTCCACACTGTTTTCCACAATGGCTGGACCAGATTGCATTCCCACCAGCAGTGAAGAAGGGTTCCTTTTTTTCCACATCCCCGCCAACATTTATGATCATTTGTTTTCATGATGGTGGCCAATCTGGCAGGAGTGAGATGGAATCTCATTGTAGTTTTAATCTGCATTTCCCTGATGGCTAGTGACGTAGAACCTTTTTTTAGATGCTTATATGCCATTCGTATTTCTTCCTTTGAGAACTCTCTATTTAGCTCCATAGCCCATTTTTTGATTGGCTTGTTTGATTCCTTATTATTTAACTTTTTGAGTTCTTTGTATATCCTAGATATTAATCCTCTATCAGATATATAGCTGGCAAAGATTTTTTCCCATTCTGTAGGTTGCCTCTTTGCTTTTTTCACTGTGTCCTTTGCGGTGCAAAATCTTTGTAATTTCATTAGGTCCCAGTAGTTAATCTGTGGTTTTATTGCCTGAGCAATTGGGGTTGTATTCAGAAAGTCTTTGCCAAGACCAATATGTTGAAGGGTTTCCCCTACTTTTTCCTCTAGCAGTTTCAAAGTTTCCGGTCTGATGTTAAGGTCTTTAATCCATTTGGACTTAATTCTTGTGCATGGCGAGAGAGAAGAATCTATTTTCATCCTTCTGCAGATATTTATCCAGTTTTCAAAACACCATTTGCTGAAGAGGCTGTCTCTTCTCCAATGAGTATTTTTGGCATTTTTATCGAATATCAGGTGGCTATAGCTACTTGGGCTTACATCTGGGTCCTCTATTCTGTTCCACTGATCTACATGTCTGTTTTTGTGCCAGTACAATGCTGTTTTTGTTACTATGGCTCTGTAGTATAGGTTAAAATCAGGTATGGTGATACCACCAGCCTCTTTTTTGTTGCTCAGTATTATTTTAGATATTCGAGGTTTTTTGTGATTCCAAATGAATTTTTGGATTGTTTTTTCTATTTCCATGAAGAAAGCCTTTGGAATTTTGATAGGGATTGCATTAAATGTGTAGATTGCTTTAGGTAAGATTGCCATTTTCATGATATTGATTCTTCCAATCCAGGAACAAGGGATGTTTCTCCACTTTCTAGTGTCTTCTGCAATTTCTCGCTTGAGTGTTTTAAAGTTCTCATTGTATAAATTCTTTACTTCCTTGGTTAGGTTTATTCCAAGGTATTTTATTTTTTTTGATGCAATTGTGAATGGGAGTGATTCTCTGATTTCATCCTCTGTGTGTTTGTTGTTAGCATATATGAAGGCTACTGATTTCTGTGTATTTATTTTGTATCCTGCTACATTGCTGTAGGTTTTGATCAGCTCTAACAGCTTGCTAGTAGAGTCTCTAGGGTTCTTTATGTATAGAATCATGTCATCTGCAAATAATGATAACTTGATTTCTTCCTTTCCAATTTGTATCCCTTTTATGTGTGTCTCTTGCCTTATTGCTATGGCTAAGACTTCCAAAACTATATTAAATAAAAGTGGGGACAGTGGACACCCTTGTCTTGTTCCTGATTTTAGTGGAAAAGCTTCCAGTGTTTCCCCATTTAGTAATATGTTGGCTGTAGGCTTGTCATAAATAGCCTTTATTATATTGAGATATGTTCCTTCTATTCCCAGTCTCTGTAGGACTTTTATCATGAAGGAATGTTGGATTTTGTCAAATGCTTTCTCTGCATCTAATGAGATGATCATGTGATTTTTGTCCTTCAACCCGTTTATGTAATGTATTACATTTATAGATTTGCGTATGTTGAACCATCCCTGCATCTCTGGGATAAAGCCTACTTGGTCAGGGTGAATGATCTTTTTGATATACTCTTGTATTATGTTTGCCAATATTTTGTTGAGAATTTTTGCATCTATGTTCATGAGGGAGATTGGTCTGTAATTTTCTTTTTTTGTTCTATCTTTGCCTGGTTTTGGTATCAGGGTGATGCTGGCCTCATAGAAGGAGTTTGGTAGAATTCCTTCTTTTTCTATTTCCTGGAAAAGCTTAAGAAGCAATGGTGTTAGCTCTTCCTTAAAAGTCTGGTAAAATTCAGCAGTGAATCCATCCGGGCCTGGGCTTTTTTTTAGTTGGGAGATTATTGATAACTGTTAGGATCTCCATGTTTGTTATAGGTCTATTTAAGTGATTAATCTCATTTTGATTTAATTTAGGTAGGTCATATAGATCAAGGAAATCATCCATTTCTTTCAGATTTTCATACTTTGTGGAGTATATGCTTTTGTAGTATGTCCCTATGATTTTTTGAATTTCTCTGGAATCTGTTGTGATGTTGCCTTGTTCATCTCTGATTTTATTAATTTGTGTCTCTTCTCTCTTTCTTTTGGTCAGATTTGCTAAGGGTTTATCAATCTTGTTTATCCTTTCAAAGAACCAACTCTTTGTTTCATTAATTCTTTGGATTGTTCTTTTTGTTTCTATTTCATTAATTTCTGCCCTAATCTTTATTATTTCTTCCCATCTACTGATTTTTGGTTTGCCTTGTTCTTCTTTTTCCAAGGCTTTAAGGTGAAGCATTAGGTCGTTTACTTGCGACCTTTCTAATTTCTTAATATAGGCACATAAGGCTATAAATTTACCTCTTAGAACTGCCTTCATTGTGTCCCAGAGATTTTGGTATGTTGTGTTCTCATTATCATTTGACTCTATAAATTTTTTGATTTCCTTTTTGATTTCTTCATTGACCCACCCATTATTTAGTATTGTATTGTTTAGTTTCCATGATTTTGTGTATGCTCTATAGCCTTTCTTGCTACTGATTTGTAGTTTAATTCCATTGTGGTCAGATAGAATGCAAGGAATTATTTCAATTTTCCTGAATTTGTTAAGATTTGCTTTATGTCCTAATATATGGTCTATTTTAGAGAATGTTCCATGTGCTGCTGAAAAGAATGTATATTCTGAAGCCTTTGGATGAAATGTCCTGTATATATCTGTTAGGTCCATTCCTTCTATGACCTCATTTAGTCCAGATGCCTCTCTGTTTATTCTTTCCCTGGATGACCTGTCAATTGATGAGAGTGGGGTGTTAAAGTCACCCACCACCACTGTGTTTGGTGTTATCTCTGACCTTAGTTCTAATAGTGTTTGTTTGATGAATTTGGGAGCCCCCATGTTAGGTGCATATATGTTTAGGATTGTAATGTCCTCCTGTTGGAGTGTGCCCTTAATCAATATAAAGTGACCTTCCTTATCTTTCTTGACTAACGTCGGACTAAAGTCTACCCTGTCTGATATTAGGATAGCAACCCCTGCTTGTTTTCTAGGCCCATTTGCTTGAAACACCGTCTTCCAACCTTTCACCCTAAGATAATGTATATCCTTTGTAGAAAGGTGAGTTTCTTGGAGACAACAAATTGTAGGATCCTGCTTTTTAACCCAGTCTGCAAATCTATGTCTTTTCGTTGGGGCATTGAGACCGTTGATATTAAGAGATATTATTGAAAGGTGTGTATTTATGTTTGCCATTTTTGTGTGTGTGTGTGTGTTACTGGTTCTATCTGTGCTCTCTTCTGTTAACTGGTATTTGAGTATAGCTTGTTTTTTCTAGGTTCCTTATATGTGTGCTTTTCCTTTTGTTCAGCATGGAGGATTCTATCAAGTATTTTCTGTAGAGCTGGTTTTGTCTTCAAATACTCCTTTAACCTGCTTTTGTCATGGAATGCCGTTATTTCTCCATCTATTTGAATGGATAACTTTGCAGGATAAAGTAACCTTGGTTGACAGTTGTTATCTTTCAGAACTTGGAATATATCACTCCAAGCCCTTCTGGCTTTAAAAGTTTGTGTTGAATAATCTGCTGTAATCCTGATGGGCTTGCTTTTGTAGGTAACTTGATTTTTCTCTCTAACTGCTTTCAATAATTTTTCTTTGGTTTGTGTGTTTGGAAGTTTGATTATAATATGGCGAGGGGTGGTTCTTTCCGGGTTTTGTCTGGCTGGGGTTCTAAAGGCTTCCTGTATCTGTATTGGCACCTCTTTCCCAATTTGGGGGAAATTTTCCTCTATGATTTTGTTGAAGATGCCTACTATGCCTCTGGAGTGGAGTTCTTCTCCTTCTACTATGCCCTGAATTCTTATATTGGATCTTTTCATAGTGTCCCGAATATCTTGAAATTCCCACTCATACTTTTCTATAAGTTTGTCTTTCTCTTTGTTGGACTGCATTAGGTCTGCCACCTGGTCTTCTAGCTTAGATATTCTGTCCTCTCCCTCATCCATCCTACTGGTGAGATTTTCTACAGAGTTTTTTATTTCATTAACTGTGTTCTTCATTGCTAGTAATTCTGACTGGTTTTTCTTTATTATTTCTATTTCCCTATTTATGTCTTGTATTGCCTTCTTTATTTCATTAAATTGGTATCCTGCCTCTTCTTTGATTCCTTTGATTTCCTCTTTGATTTCCTCTTTGATTTCTTCCTTGATTGTTTTCATGTGTTCTTTGACCTCTTTGAACATATTTATAATTATTCTTTTGAACTCTTTCTCAGGCATTTCCTCTAACTCTTTCTCTCTGGAGGACATTTCTGATGCATTAATACTTTTAGGTGGATTTATATCATCTTGCTTTTTAGTGTTTCTTGTGTTATAATGTATATATTTTTGCATCTTGGATTAAGTTAATGCTTGGATTTTCTAGCTAGCTGTGTATTCTTAGCTGTATCAATTGATTTGATGTAATATATTTTCAGGGTAGGACCTTAAGGTATTAGGTGTGGCTCTTAAGACTCTCAGAGTATCTACAAAGATGTTCTTAGGGGTTGAGATTCCCTGCTATAGGAGTATTCAAGCAGGCTGAGTGGAATAAAATACAGGTAGATTCTAAAATTTAACTAAACACTGTACACAGTCAATCAAAAACAGCCCCGAGTATGTATGCAAGAGTAGTTATTATAATGACCAGATCTTCTATCAACAAAGAGGTTTAGATTTCTGGTCTGTTGAGGGATCCAAGTCAGCTTGTGACCAAGTGAGACCCTTCCCTGGTGCAATCCCAGTTACCTTGGGTGATTTTGGTCTCAGTCAAGTTGCTGCCTGGGTCGTCGGGCTGCTGTTCTGATTTCTGGAGCTGGGCACTTGCTTTTCCTACGGGGAAATCCGAGCCGCTGCTGCTGCCTCTGCTGCTCCCATAGCTGCCACCACCGGAGCCACCACCGCTGCTGAAGCTGCCGCTGCCATGACCACCGCCGCTGCTCCCCCCGAAGCAGCTGCTGCGGGATCTGCCGCCGCTGCCGCTCCTGGGTCCGCTGCTGCTGGGGCCGCTGGTACCGGTGCTGGAGCCGCTGAAGTTGCTGTCGAACTCTGCTCCTGCTTGGGTCCCGCTGTCAGCCCAAGTTGGCGTGGCCGGGTCCCGGGCCGCTGCTGTGTTCGCTGGAGCTGGGCTCAGGCGGTGGGGGAGGGGAGGGAGCCGGCTGCTCTGGTTGTCTCGCTGCTCCACGTGTTCTACCTCGCGGTCTTCTCCTCCACTGCTCGCTGCCGCTCTCCCCTCACGTTTCCTGAGTTGCGGAGAGCGCAGTGTGAGGGGAAAATCCCACACCTGGCTTTTCCTGCGGCTCGAGCTGGTCTGGCGGTTTTCTGCTGCGCCGCGGCTGCGGCGTTTGGCCGAGCTGCCTGAGCCGCTGGAGCCGCTTTTCCCGCCTGTGTGGGCTCTGGATGCTCTATAACTCTTCTACTTCTCCGCTGCCACCTCAATTTCCTATACACCTCACTTTTTAGTAAAAGCGTGTATTTTGCTGAGTTTTTTTGGTCTTTTTCCCCCCTAGGCTGCTTTGGCGTGGTACCTACGCCGCCATCTTAACCGGAAGTCGAGTATGTTACTTTTGATATGAACATGCTCATTGCACTATGTGGAAATACAAATTTTCATCATGTTAATACTATTATCATATAACCTTGCTGTATCCGTTGTTAGTTCCATAGGTTTTTCTTGTATATTCTTCGTAACTTTCTACATCATGTCCTTTGCAAATAGGGACAGGTTTATTTCTTCCTTTCCAATCACTGTGTTCTTATTATTTATATCTTGCCTTATTATACTTTAAAGCTTGCAGATCTTGCTGAGAGTGGTGAGCATGCCCATTTTGCACTGTTCCTGAGAAGCAGCCAGTCTTCCACCATCCAAAAATAACACTTTATCAAAATGAAGATTTCCTCTATTCATTTTTCGGTATATGCATGTGTGTTATGTGTACACCTATGTGTGTATTTTCATATGAATTTGGGTGTACATTTGTGTAGAAACATGCAAATGCTGTGGAGACCAGAAGTCCATGTCAGGTGTCTTCCTTAGTAAACTTCCACCTTCTTTTCTTGAGACAGGATTTCTATAAAACCAAGAGTTCACCAATCACGTTAGACTGGCTATCTAGGAATATAGGGCTCTTCCTGTCTCTGCTTGCCCATCACTGGATTGTAGCCACACACCACCATGTTTTCTGGCATTTTACATGAGTACTGGTGATGCATATTCAGGTCTTCATGCTTGCACATCAAGAAAATTGCCCAGTTAGTGATCTCCTTAGTCTCTGTATTCATATTTTTGAGACATTTTTTATCATGAATACAGATTTAATTGTGCTAAACTCCTTTTCTTCATTTGATGCAGTCAAGTGGCTGTCTTCTTTAGCCTGTTAATATGATGGATTAAATTAATACTTTTTTGAATCAGCCTTTGTATTCATCGTGATGGAGAATATTTTTTTCTGTATTTCTTAGCTTCATTTTGCTAAGGATTCTTGAAATTGTATTGATACAGGATACTATTCTGCAGGGTTTTGTGGGGATTTCTTTGTTTATTTTTTAACTTTATAAGAGGGTTGGGAGGGATGGGAGGGAGAAAGAGAGATCATGTGAAAGAGAGAGGGAGAATATGAATGAATGGTCATGCCAGAGACTTTTGCCACTGAAAATCAACTCCAGATGCATGCACTACTCTGTGAATCTGGCTTTACATGGGTACTAGGGAATCAAACCTGGGCTATCAGGCTTTAGAAACAAGTGTCTTTAACTCCTGAGCAATCTCTTCAGCTCTTGTGCTTGTTTTTATACCATTTGGATTAAGATTCATATAATGAATTAAGAGTGCTTCCTCCTATTTTATGTGTTTTGGGGGAATGGGGGCGATGCCAAAGACTAACTCAGGGCCAGATGTCTGCTACCTACCCAGCCTACTGCTGAGTTCCACCCAGGCTCCTCTTCTAGAGTCAGGAAAAGCTTCTATAGAAAATGCTTTTAAGGAGTTTGGCATTCTTGCCAGTGAACTGAGTGAGACTTAGAAATTTATACTTTAGGGTTTTTTTTAAAGTTGTTTTTTGGGGTTGGAGAGATAGCTTAGCAGCTAAGGAATTTGCCTGCAGAGCCAAAGGGCCTTAGTTCGATTCCCCAGGACCCACGTAAGCCAGATGCACAAGGGGGCGCATGTGTCTGGAGTTTGTTTGCAGGGACTGGATGCCTTGGCATGTCCATTCTCTCTCCCTCTTTCTCTCTCTCTGAAATAAATAAATAAAAAAAATAAAGTCAAAAGAAAATTAAAAACAAATTTTTTTTTTTTTGAGGTAGGGTCTCACTCTGGCCCAGGCTGACCTGGAATTCATTATGTAGTCTCAGGGTGGCCTTGAACTCATGGCGATCCTCCTACCTCTGCCTCCAAAGAGCTGGGATTAAAGGTGTGCACCACCATGCCTGGCAAAGATAGTGTTTTTTAAAGGCATTATGTTTCCTTGGCTGGCCTTGAACTTGAGATCCTGCTGTCCCAGCCTTCTGGTTTCTGGGATTATAGATGTGCACCATCCTGCCTTATCCTTGTAGTATATATTTTTATTAGCTTTTAACTTTATTTTATTTTAAATTTTTATTTATTTATTTGAGAGAGAGAGAGAGAGAGATTGAGAATGGGCACACCAGGGCCTCCAGCCACTGCAAACGAACTCCAGACGCATGCGCCCCCTTGGGCATCTGGCTAACGTGGGTCCTGGGGAATCAAGCCTTGAACCGGGGTCCTTAGGCTTCATAGGCAAGCGCTTAACCACTAAGCCATCTCTCCAGCCCATTAGCTTTTAACTTTATATTGTACAAACTATCTAACCCATACCTAAGTTGGAAAACTTTAATGAAGATTCTATTGCTTGTTCTAAGCAATTATTAACCATATTACCATATTTCCTTTTTTGGATGAAGAATTTTGAAGTACATTTGGTACAATATGGTATCTTTTTGGCCTTAAATAGTTCAATGTACATATTCATTTTTCAAAATAAAGACATCTTTATAGTCATTATATCATTATAGAAACCAGCAATATACCTCTATTTCATTTTTCCAGAAATAAAATTCCCATTTATCTTTTAAACAGCACTTTTACTCTTAAATGGTTCCTTACCTTCTTCCTCTTGAAGTTTGGAGGGTGTCATTATGATAAAAACTTTGTACACATGAGGGATGACACATTTACAAATTTCTATAATCATTTAGAAAATTTACTACAGTTGACATTATATTCAAGGAATCAAATAGTTTATCCTTATTTTTCAAAGTAAAAGATTGTTGAAACAAGTCATCATAATGGAAATGGATTTATAATATAATCAAACTTTTCCATGTCAGATATTTCAAAAACACGATGAGGCTGCTATTGGCAGAG
Source organism: Jaculus jaculus (assembly GCF_020740685.1). Taxonomy (NCBI): domain Eukaryota; kingdom Metazoa; phylum Chordata; class Mammalia; order Rodentia; family Dipodidae; genus Jaculus; species Jaculus jaculus. The sequence continues at coordinate 256,488,422 of NC_059102.1, read as the reverse complement.
CATCTTTCTGTCATTAAAAGTCCTTGGTAAGGTAGTATGTGTGCCATGAAGTGTGCAAACACACCGTCTGCAAGTGTACAGGCATAGCAGAAATGGAAGGACCTATAATTTCCTTGCTTCGTGAATCTCGTGATATTGTCATTTGCAGCAGACCATGCCCTGGGCTTTGAGTCCCTTGTGCTAAATTTCTGTCATTAGTTCCTCATCTGCAGTTTTCAGATACTTTCAACCCATCTTTTACCATATCTCCTGGTTCCTGGTATGCAGTTACTGAGCTTGACAATTCTTGTTTTCATCTCCATTAACTGTCCATGAGGATTACCTGAAGCAATTCCCTTTCAGTGGCAAGTGTGTGTGCATGTGTTTATATATATAATGTAAAGTTTGCTTTATATTATATATTTATTATTTTAGTTCTGTTCCTCTAGAAAACATTAATACCTGAGCTAAATCTCCTTTATCAGTTACTCACATGAAGTTTCTATCTGTTTCCAAAGAAACACAGCTTGATCTGGTTACTCAGAGAGTGGGAAGAGCATAGTTCAGTAATTCTTTGATCATGCGAGGCATGGCAGCCTTGGCAGTGCCAAGTAATTCTTGGAGCATGTGCTAATTTAGTTAGTTGATGGAGAGAAAATAGACACCACTCAGCTAAGAGTTCCAGAAAAGCCTACTGAGAAGTTAAGATGACCTATAGGAAGCCTCTGGATGTACCTATCTCTCTGGGGTCAGTACATGATCTCTACCTGTGAGCTATGTGCTAGAAATCATTTGGGAAACAAGGCCTTCAGTACAGAGATTATGGCTTCTCTGTCTTACTCTTGCGTCAGCTTTCACCACAGGTTCAAGAAGCCTCAAACAAGTGCTCAATAACTGGCCATTAAACAAGTTTTATGAAAGGATGGACACCATCACCTTCAAATTTTTCATGCCCAGGATAGACCAGTAGTTCTAATGTTTTACTATTTACTAAATTTGGCCAATAGAAAGGTTATTCAAGTAAAAACAAAACAAAACAAAACTTCTTGAGATACAAGGGACTGAACCTAGGGCCTTGCTCATATTACAAAGGGCTTTTTCACTAAGCTATATCCCTAGCCTTTAAATGCATTCTTTGCTTTTGAAACAGGATCTTGCCAAGTTGCCTAGGCTAACTTTGAATTTGTGGTCCTCTTGCTATAGCCTCCCTGAGAGCTTGGATTATAGGCATGTATCACCAGGCCTGGCTTTAGAAATATTTTTTTAAAAAGGTTAATGACCAAATACCTCTCGGACAAATTTTAGATAGTCTCTATCCCAGGAAGAATGGAAACAATTCAACAATTAAATTGCTAAACCCACAACACATTTCAGCTTTCTTTGCATTAAAAACACAGCTTCCACCTGATTACCTCAGTGAGAGATGCTTTGAAATTCCTCTAGTCTATGCAGATGTACTCTGCAATTGGAAACAACAGACACTAGACGGACAGCAAACATTGTAAATGTCTGAAAACAAGCAAAAGGCAAATAGAATTTGATTATTTGTTTATTTCTGAAAGTTCTGAGAACAATGCAGTGACACATCATTGGGCTGAGAAAATTAGAACCATGCCCACACACCAGCCCCCTCTCAAATGGGCACATTTTTGCCATACTTATTCTCTTTGTCATTGCTCTACATTTCATTGAAATACATTCCCAGTCTCTTCTTCTAAAACTGGTATTTCTTAAAAAGCAAGGCTTCAAAAATGTCAAACATAATGAAAAATGAGAATCAAAAAGGAGAAAGTTGTTCACAGCCACTCCCCTGGGGTTCCCTCATGTTTCTGGGTCACGATGCCGACTCTCCCTGTGTTAGAAATAACATCCATAGTATACTTAGCAGGGAACCCCTTGTGGCCAGGGTCAGAGTGGGCTCCAAATAAACAAAGGCAAACTTTCCTTGAAGACAATGTGCCATCTGTTCAGAAATACGCCACATCACCTTCCAAAGCAGCTCCAAAAGAGGATCTCTTTTTAAAGCACAGAAAGGGAATCCTCTTTTGGAAACATTATAAAAGGGTTCTTCATCTTAATTATTTGGGGTTAGAACAAGATGAAAGATGTGGGGCTGAGGGCTGCCTATAGAGGATGGAGGATGAAGGATGGAGATAGGACCTAAGATTAACATTCCCATAAGGGAAGAGTGTAGGGGCTAAGGCCAAACTTCACCTGAGAAGGACTGAAGATGACCCTTGTCCTTAAGGAATCTCAGATCTATCCATGAGAAAACTTTCTGAGGAACATGTGGAAGAGGCAGTGAATAAGCACATTCTGATGAACTGGGGACTTACAAACTAATCAATATTCATGAGATATGCAATGTAGAGGAGATGCAAAACTACTGAAGATTAAAGCCAGAAATGACTTTGACACCTATTTCTTTCTCATTTTTATTGTATGTGAGGTGGGTGTTCTGCATGCAAGTGTGTATGCTGAATCACGAATCCCATGTGCATCAGGTGTCCTCCTCTATCACTCTTTAGCCTTATTTCCTTGAGGCAGGTTTCTTACTGAACCTGGAGTTCTCCAGTTTTCCACGTTCCCATTTAACTGGCTGACCAGAAATGAGCCTCAGAACTGGAATCACATGTGTGCACAGCCTTATGCCAGTGCTGGGGATAAAACTCAGGTACTCATGCTTGTGCAACAAGTGCTCCTTCCCATTGAGCCATCACCTTGGGCTCCACCTCTTTCTCATAAAGATGGTGTACCTGTCAGAGATAAGACTTGCCTGCACAAGCTCCATCCCACATGTCTGCCCTTGCTAATTATTAGCATTAACATCTCAGCTGCAGCATTTCCACCATATGCACCTGTGAGGAAGCAGAAAATCTTGGATTCTGGAACTGAAGAGTGCTGAATCTGAACTCCAATAGAATTGCTCTCTCAGATGTAATTTCCTTACTTGCAAACTGTTTGAAATAATAGTTTTTCTCATCAATTGTGTTTATAATTAGGTAGTGGATGTAGGCAACACTTAGTAAATCTTCAGCATTACAAGAAAAAAACATAGAGCCAAGAATATCATAAGTTATCCTTGAATTTAGTTATTATTTGTATCAATTTTTATATTTATATATATATTTTATTTATATATTATGATAAATATTCCTTTCATTTGGTTCTTGCTCCATAAACTCAAAATAAGACTCATGCGAGTAACTACTGAAAACCCTCAATTAAGCAATGGTAGTTTTGTGTAGTTACAGGTTTCAATAATATTAACTGTTAAATCCAATTGGCCTATTGTTTTCAATATTACCTATGATGAACATGAACACAATACATGTTTCTCATATGATGCATTCCATGAAACTATTCCTCCCTTTAGTGAGTAAGGTAGTTTTGATTCAAGAGTTCTCTGTCTTGATATTTGTTATAGACACTGTAGTATCCATGTTTTTTTTTTTTTCTAAGTCCCCAAATCACACTGTGCAGTGATTTTATAAAAGGAACTCACACAGAGAAGAAACACCAGGCAATCAAGTTAAACCCTGACTCGTACTGATTCCAATAAGTAGCCTAAATAGCCAAATGCCCTTCACAGCTTTTGAGAGGGCCTTTCTGTGTGTTAGCTTTGTTCCAAACTGTTTCATTTGGAAACATCCATGGCACATCAGTGAGCGGTTGGCATGCCTGAATGAGATTCTGACTGTCAAAGGTTTGGGTTCTTTGAGTTTGTTTCAGCTGCCAGCTTGGTTTGGCGTATCCTTGGGGAAAATGAACACCATTTCCTAACTGAACTATGTAGTGATATCCAGAGAGTGCACCACTTGGCAATGTGGATTAAAGAGTTATATTTCAGTATTACCTGTATGAACAGAAGATGGTGAGTTTCTAGGAACTATGAGGTGTTTAAGATTTTACCCTCCATGAAAGCTAATAAGTTAGTATCCTAGCAATTGGCAGAGGTATCAACTCCTGGGGCAGAGATAATGGACTTTAGTAGTCACAACACGAGATTCATGTTCACATGAGTTTCTCTAGTCCTCCAAATGGCGAGAGACACTGTAGATAGAATTGTACTGGGTGACTACTACTGCTACTGCACACACACACACACACACACACACACACACACACACACACACCATGCACACTCAGGAGTCTGTGCTTTGACTGAGGAACTGAGCTTAAGGATAAATTCAATTTCAAAAGGGGTGATGGGCAAGCAAACCTTTTAAAACTTTGCCCCCATGTCTGTTTGGCTCAAGAATTGAATGTATCTGGTGTCTCATAGGGGAACAGAAATCTCGCTGTACCTAGATGTTTATAATAGCAGTATCTCTGAGACGGTGGTCCAGAATTAAAGCTCTTTGTTACCTTGTTCAGAAAGCAGGAGAAACACTGCTGTCTGTGGGGAGTTGCCCTCCACGGGTGGCGCGCTGTGGCTATGCTGCTGCCTCAGTCAGACCACTGTGGGAAAGAAGAGACGGAGAGCTGAAGAGAGGCCCCTTTTTGATTTACATTTTACACAGTGGGTATTTTTTCTGAAAACTTTCACTTGAAGATATCTATTGTTACAACCAAGGTAATACAGTAGGTAAGAAAAAAATAATAATTACATTGACATGTAATGTGACATTACCATGGATATAGACAACACAGAATGGGTTAAAGGGAGGGTGGAATGGACTCTCACAATAACTAAAGTGTTGGTGACTAAATTGCTTAAGCACTGAAGGCCTCAAATTATTTCTAAAATGGTGATAATAGTATGGTGTTAATCTTGTCTCTCATACAAGGTAACTATGGAGTTTGAGTAAGATAATGTGTTAAATCCTGATACATAGCCCTCAGCAATACTGCTTGTCTACTGTAGTAGACACTGTTGGCATGCTGCTCAGCTATTCCTGATAGTTTTATTCTACTTGATGTATCCATCCCTCCATCAAGTAGCCAGCTGCTACAGATGATGCTTTAGGATATCCCTCATGACTTCATCAGAAGCCTGTTGTTTGATTGGGCAGCATGGGCATAAGTTGAAATTCTATTCTTTCTTTACCCCCATGGCCAATGACTGACGATAGCAGACTTATAAACTCCAACTCCCTTGCACAAAGGTGGAATTCACTCTGAAGTGTGATTTGCCTTCTAAAGCTCCAGGATGAATTGGGCTAAAGTTAGATAGCTTCTAAAAGGGCAACTTTGCTAAGTTTCTGTTCCTTCCCTATCCTGCTGTACCCTTCCTTTTCTTGTATCTCTCCTTGAGAGCATCTCCTTAATAAATCACTAGTTTATTAATGAGTAGTGACTATCTTCTCATGAATAGAGTATGAATAGCTACCTCATGTTCTGCTTCTAGGAAACTTGCTCCAAGACATTATTCAAACATTGTCTCCATGTCAGCACAAATTGAACAGCATTAAGCTTTACCAGACATTAATACTCTGATTTCCTCCAGTGTACATCTTTAATAGATCTTTATAATTGCACAGTATTGAAAGTACAATGCATGCACTTAAAGCAAATATTTTACAAGCATAAATATATTAAAAGAGGTCAGAATATTTAAGTGGAGAAATCAGGAAGCATGATTTCTTTATTGTGTTCATCCAGATTTGTAATTAGTACTTAAATCTGTGGTTAACACTTTATTATACGTTGTAGACATACATAGACATGCACACACAAGTTCTGCTGTAGCACCTGTTTTGAAAATGTGTATTATTACCAACATCATTACTATTAGTTTAATTAATATTAATATTATTGTTAATATTATTAATATTAGTTAAATACAGTTTGACCATAACCTAAATTTTACATGTTCTCATATCCAATTTCACCCAATAGAACGATTAGGTGTGTTTAGAAAGCTATACTGATCTTTCCTGCAAAGCACAGGTAGAAAAAAATATATGTCATTTTCACACTCGCATGCATCCCCTTCAATCTGACCAGCTACCTCAGTTTGATACACATGGTAATTTACAATGTTGTGTTTTGTTCCTCCTTAGTATTCGTAAACTGTTCTCTAAAAATCAAACCAAAGCAAGCAAGCAAGCAAACAAACAAAAAGCCCTACTCATTAAAACACCAAACATGTTTAAAGGTTTTGGGTCAAAATCACAAGCAACGCATGCAAAAGAAAAAAAGTCCCAATTATTAAAAAAACCATGAGAGAACATGTATTATTTCCTGAGCCTGTTGATCATCAGAAGCAATGCTAAAAAAAAAAAAAAAAAAAAAAATCTGTGATTTAAAGTGCTGTAAAGTCTGTAAAAAAGTGGTCTAAAGAAATAAAAGTAATAGAAAGACTCTTAAGCATGTAGACTCAAGACCAAAGACAGAGAGCCAAAATCAGGCACAACTTTTCTCACAATCAAAGAGGAAGTTTTATCTAAGATGAGGGCTGTTAGTGAATCCATTATGTTCTGAAGAAGTGAGTCCTTTAATGCCACTAGTGTCTACTTTGATGGCTTCAAACATTGCTTCCATTTTCAAAACCCTTGGTTAGTGGGAGAAGCCATTTGTGTGGATGAAATAAACCAGAAAATGAACTTGCAGAGATGATACCAGAAGCTTTCTGAAGACAGTACTCATGAAACTAAATTTTTTTAAATTTACTTATTTATTTATTTGAGAGCGACAGACACAGAGAGAAAGACAGATAGAGGGAGAGAGAGAAAATGGGTGCGCCAGGGCTTCCAGCCTCTGCAAACAAACTCCAGACGCGTGCGCCCCCTTGTGCATCTGGCTAACGTGGGACCTGGGGAACTGAGCCTCGAACCGGGGTCCTTAGGCTTCACAGGCAAGCACTTAACCGCTAAGCCACCTCTCCAGCCCATGAAACTGAATTTTTAATTTTGATGAAATGGGATTCTGTTACAAATGAATGCTTCCAAAGACATATCTCTTCAATGTAGAAGAAAATGGCTCAAGATTTAAGTATGCAAAAGATTTCATAGTTTAAGAACTTCCTTCCAATAAACTACATATATAAGGAATTAAAAACAAATTACCTTTTGTTATATTTTAGCCCTATATATTTTTAATTCACAAACAAAAATTACAGAAATATGTATACATTGTGGTAACTAAAGAGTTGGTCAGAAAATACACAATTTCTGTTACATAGGAAGACCAGGTCTGAGAGATTTATTATCATAAATGATGGTGAGTATAACTAATGATGTGCTGTATTATTTTAAATTATAACAACCACAAACCCATGAAAAGATAAAAGCAGGTAAACAAAAATCTTTCCTATGGCCAATTCCACCAATGATTCATGCATTCCCAAACACAAACAGGCACACACACACACATGCAAAAAACAAAACAAACAAAACAAACAAACAAACAAAAAAACCAACCTACCATTTTACTAGGTTCCTATGAGTTGGTATGTCACTCATAAATATTTGGATCATTTTGCCTTTGACTCTATGAGCCCTTTGCTTTTTATTTTATGATTTCACTTAACATGGTGCTGTAGTCAGGTTCTCATTGCTGGTAGAAATCACCCAACCAAGAGCAGCTTGTTTGAAAAAAGAGGTTTATTTTGGCTTACAGGCTCAAGGGGGAAGCTCCATGATGGCAGGGAAAATGATAGCATGAGCAGAGGGTGGACAACACCTCCTGGCCAACATCAGATAGACAATAGCAATAGGAGAATGTGCCAAACACTGGCAAGGGGACACGGGCTATAATACCCATAAGCCCATTCCCAAGAATACACTGCCTCTAGGAGGCATTAATCCTCAAATCTCCTTCATTTAGGAATCTACCATTCAGACCACCTAAGTTTATGGGGGACATATGAATCAAACCACCACATTCTGACCCTGGCCTCCATAAACTGTTAACCATTCATGTTGTAAAATGCAACGCATTCAGTCCAACTTTCAAAGTACTCACATTTTTTCATCAATCCTAATGATGTTCAAACATCCCCATAATCCAAGGTCTTTTAACTGAGCCATTATACCAAAAAATGCCCCAAAATCCATAATGTCACAGAATAAACACTTGCACTGCAAAAGATGGCACTGGGCATAGCAAGGAAATATTCACCCAATACAAGATTTAAAACAAGGGCAAACATCAAACTCTGTAACTCCAAGTCCAACAACTGTAGTCAGTGACGAGTCTCCAAGTCTGAAAATTATTTCCAGCAACAAGTTTCTGGAATTCCAATTACATTCCTCCAGATAGGCTACTCACAGTCCTAGAAAACTTCATCCAGGGCTGGCAGGTCTCCTTAGCAGCCATCTTGTGGACCCAGCATCTCCACTGGGTCTCCACTGCCATCCATGGTTCACCCTAATGGCTTCATTGGGTCTCCATGCAGGCATCCAGAAAACCTGCTTCACACTGCCCATGATCATTTCCAGACCACAAAACTGCATTGCAAACTTTATTTTGCAAACTGCATTGACCCTCTCTTCTGAATTTCTTATATTCCATAATACCAGGTAGAGTGCCAGTTTGTTAATTCAGGGGACAATAAAGCAAACTTTGAAGAACAGGATACTCGCTCCTAGAGCATTCAGAACACCTAAGTTTATGGGGGATACCTGAATCAAATCACCATACCTGGTGACTTTTAGGATCACATGTGCCATACTGTAATAGGGTATGTATATGTGTAAACTTTCATATGTAATCCTGAAACACACTCCTCTCATCATTTTATTACCCAGTTCATCTTCCTTCAGATTTATCTCTAGGTCTTTAGAAAAGAACACCGTATTTGTCTCATTATCCATGGACACAAGGATTTGGGGTGCATGTATTTTATGTGGGGCATGATTTCAGGAGTGGGTAGCAGGCATACCATGAATGCAAAGAGGTCTACATACAGCAAACACTGATGAGCAGTTTTGCCTTCCCTGGGCACTGGAGGCCCCAGCCTTTGAGGATGATGTAAAACACATTTCAGAGTTGTCCCACTTGGGAATAAGAATTTCAAATGTTTGTCTTCTCCCTTCCATCTGTCATTGTCTGAGGACTTCTCCCCAGGGCATTTGTTCCCTGTCAGTTTCTGTTGGCCCCATGTGTGGTCTGAGAGGCAGCCCTCAGCTGGGGAGTCTCAGGTGTTTGCAGTAGAATGCTATTAGCATATAATGAAATGATGAATGCCCATGGGATGTGTGTGTGTGTGTGTGTGTGTGTGTGTGTGTGTGTCTGTGTGTGTGTGTGTGTGTGTGTGTGTGTGTGTGTGTACCTGCTGCTCCTCAATTGACTTTCTTGCCACAGAAAAATGCTCCTGACATACACTTCTCTGAACTTACATTCAGTTTTTTTTTGTAGTGCTTACCATGCCAGTCATTTTAAATTTAAGTATGGAAGCATTTCATGGATTCTCAGTGGTATGCTGGAGTCAGCTCACCCTCTCTACTAAGAGCCAGTGAGTCTGTGAAGACATTAATATCATATTGGTAGCTTGAAGCCAGCTGTGTGTTGATATTTACAACACAGAAACTGGGAAAAGGCAGTGTTTTGCTTCCCTCCAGTTCCCCACTCCTGAAGAGATGAAGGGTGAACACTTGCACATGCAGTCATACTGGAAAGCTGATTGTATCACTAGTGCCCTTCCTTCCCTCTAGGACACATGGTAGCCTGGTAGTCCTGCCTATAACAAAATCCACTCTCTGGCTGTTTGAGGACACTGAGAATGAGTGCTTGGATAGTGAAGAATGCTTGCCAAGAGGCATGATACTAATCTCAGCAGAGTGGATATTGACCTCTTCTTGTCCGTAATTAGGACACAGCAACCATTGCAACTTGAGGATACCATGTTGTCAGTGGTCTGTGAAGAAGAGGACATTTGTCACCTTAATTGCTCTAGAGAAAGGATGTTCCTCTAGTACATTGTAATGCTGAATATTACCTGAGTGCTGAGTATTTTCTAAGGTCTCAGATAAAATGAGGGAGGGCTATGCATGCTGAGAAACAACTTGCACATCTAAAGAAGGTGCTTCCTTTGGGTTTGAAAGTGTCATCACACAGATGCTGTAAAATCAAATAAAGGCACTGATTGTCTGAACTTTATTACCAGTAAGTTGTCTTTTGGTCCCAAGTATCTGTGATATCCTGCCAATAGCTTCCACTGCTTTTGAAAATTGTGATATTAAGATGCCTGACTTGAGAGGAAACAGAAGCAACAATGGTAGTCACTACCAACATAATGTGCTACATTTATGTCAGTGAATGAGTGGAGAGAAATTATCTGGGAAAATCAAGTAAACTTTGGGGAGAAGGATTGGAGGTGAATGACTTTAAGTTGGTTCACAATAATTTCTTATAGTTGTACACTTCCAAAACATACTTCTACTGGATAAAATTTACTCTCCAAGGGTCTAATGCAGGCATACTTTAGAGATGAGTGCAACAAGCTTCAACACAGGTAAGTATATTCCCAACTCCAGTTCCCAGTCTCTGAGCAATTATTTTTTGGCCTGCAAGATATTGTTCCCAGTGTGCAGACTTTTGCAATATTGAGAGAGACCTAAAGTAATCAGATTCATCAGAGACAATATAGATTTTCAGATATTTAGAATTTTCTGTGTGTGTGTGTCTGTGTGTGTGTGTGCATGCCTTATTCAAGGCTGAGACTATTGATGACTATTAATGAACTTCATTTTTTATGAGTTATTTTTTAAAAAAAAAACTTTCTTTGACTCCACCAAACATAAATAACAATTTTATGTCAATTTAAATTCCTCCCCTCAAAAACAAAATCTTTACCTGGAATGTTGTGCATGGTGGATGCCAAGCAATTGGTTGCAATCACAAATGCCACACCTGTGTAATACAAAATGTTACTCAATTCAAATAACTGCTGGCAGTCCTTGTGTCTGCAATTCGATGAACCAAGAACTCCCAACTGCTGCATCTAAATGATCAGCGTTCCACCACTGTGTCCAGTGTTAGGATGAATAGTGTAAGGCATTTCTATTTATGCTTCTAAATCAAGATCAGAATAGAAACAATCCATGTATGTTTACTTTTAATTTATTTTGAATCAGCTTCATTTTAATCAGAAAATTATATCTAGAAAAAACTCAGAGAATGATATCTAGAAGCAATAAGCATGAATTCTTAGTATTGTGTTGACATTTTTAAATGTAGCTCTTTGGCAGGAGATATTATTTAAGAAGAAGGTGAGATTTAAAGTGTAAATAAATAAGGAACTCTATAACCTCCATGATGTGAAGAATTAGCTCAAGATGTATACTTCTGTAACCCTTTTCCAACACTTCGTGATCTTATTTTCCACTGCAAATAATGTGAAGACACTATAAGCACAAAGAATTTTGAATTTTTGATACCATAACACATCTTCAGGAATGATTTCAAATGACTTTCAGGCCTTATTTTAAATTTATATAACATTTACTAGTTCTATTTATTTTCCTATGAATCCATTTGTATGATGCACACAGACTGGCCATCTAGAATGTCCCAGCATACACTGGCTAACATAAAACTTATCAGAGGACGTCAAATATTTCATTTAGGGCTGGAGAGATGGCTTAGCGGTTAAGCGCTTGCCTGTGAAGCCTAAGGACCCCGGTTCGAGGCTTGGTTCCCCAGGTCCCACGTTAGCCAGATGCACAATGGGGCGCACGTGTCTGGAGTTCGTTTGCAGAGGCTGGAAGCCCTGGTGCGCCCATTCTCTCTCTCTCTCCCTCTATCTGTCTTTCTCTCTGTGTCTGTCACTCTCAAATAAATAAATAAATAAATAAAATTAAAAAAAAATATTTCATTTGTAGGTTATTTCTATTAGTATTGAATTAGTCATCCACATTTACTATAATTAATTTCACAATTTCAACCTGGAAGCCACGTGATACACTTAAATGTATGCATTGGGACATTATACTATAGAGGCCAATCATGGATGGTAGAGTCAGATCTTTGGAGTTTAAATCTTAGCTCTACTTCTTACCAGCTGTTGCTAATAATGAAAATTAAATAGTGCTTTAAATATAGCAAGCACATCATAAACAGGCCATAATCAGTAACATAATAATTAATCAAACTAACAAATGTAGTAGGCTTACTGTAGGCTTGTGTTACCAACTGGAGAGAGAAATCCCTAAGGCAAATAAGTATCTCACATTCCAGTAGGGAGATGCTCCCCATTCATAATTGTCACACAGACCATAAATAAGACAACAGATGAGCAAGGCAGGAATCAGAGAAAGAAGCAAATTTTGGTCTGAGGTTTTTGAACATAGTTCCTGAAAAGAAAAGAAAAATGCTGTGCCTTCCTACAAGAGTATGCAACTGATTAGTTTCAATGCAGAGAGATTGGACTATTGTAAGTTCATAGCCAAATTATCTTGGGTACCTTTAGCTCCCTTAATACCCATTTAATGCCCAGCTCTGTGGTCTGAACTAACATCTTTATATCAGGTTATTGGTTGAAATCTTTTTGGCATATGCTAACAAACCAAAAGTTTTCACCAACTCAAGTCTAAGAATGTCATCAGGTAACGTCTGAAACCTATACCAAGACTGTTCTTGCTTTGCTGTAACCTGCCTACCTGATGTTACACTAATGTATTTGAAAAGTGCTTTTGTCCTGTAACTCTACCACCTTCATGAGATTGTTAACACGTTGGGACTTGGAATTTGGGGTATCGTGAATCTATGTTCTTGGGCCAAGACTACTCATATTTGGCTCCACTATAAACTATTACTCCCTTACTCCCTTTGAGGTGAGAGCTGTGTATTTTGCATTGACAGGTTCAAAATACAACACACAGTTCCCCAAAAAGAGAAGGTGGAAGTGTGTTTCAAGCACATGGAACATATTTCAACCCTTCGAGGTATCCAGACACATCCCGGATCATATCTTACAGAGAGTTAAAGCACAATTAAGCTGTATGTTTTGTGCATAGATGTCATCTTTAAGAATGATCATTTTTTTTAAAAAAAAAGAAAAATATAGCCATTTCAGCAAAAGAAAAAATGTATTTTGTAATGCAGTGTGAAGAATCTTGGGCTGAGAATGTAAAGTCCAGATTTTCTTTGCATCAACTGACTGTGAAACTTGAGAAAATTTCCCAAAGGGCTGGATGACCTTCAGCATCCTCTTCCCTCCTCTGTTATGCTTTAAAAAAAAAAAAAAAGAATCCTGAGTTAAGTTTGAAGTCCAATTCCAATGCTCAACAACTTTGCAAAACAAAATTTTGAATCTAGAAATGCAATCTAGTGTAGATGTTAGGGAGAAAGATTAAAATGGATTTTGAAGTTTGCTTTGCTAATTCACTAGGGTTTTTAACATGACAGGCAACAGTGAAGAACAAAATTTCTGCTTTGTGTGAATATCAAGTGATATTTCATATTCAAAAGACTTGGGATTAGAAGTGTTTTGAACTTCCTTTTTAAAATCATTAGAATATTTTCATATATGCAATGAGGTATCTTGGAAATGAGTCTAATGTCTAAACATATATATCATACACCTAGTCTGAATACAATATTCTGAACAATTTTGTGCCTGAAGCAAAGGTTCATTACATAGAATTTCCTGCTCCCATCATGTTGGCTTTCAAAACTCGTTGGAATTGTGGGCATTTTGACAGGTAATTTGGTTAGGTATGACCAACTTGTATTTTCTCATGGTTACTAAATTGGGTTATTAAGGTGACAATATGTTCCTTCTATTGTGAGCTTGAATTCACTTCTCACATATGGACACATATCACACACACGTTTACACATACACACATGCATGCATATGGTGTGAAGTGCATGCTCAGAGGGCAAGCCCCTTCAGTAAGCCTTCTAGAGGCTCTGTCTTTATACTCCCGAAACGTTAGCTCGCTCTTTGGAGGGATATCTTCTTTTCCCTAAACAGTCTATTAAAGTTCCCTGAGGTTAGCCTTGCTGGCTCTCAATGTCTTAAATTATTTGTCTCCAGAAGGTATGAAGTTCTGATGATAATATTGGCTTTTGTTGTAAGACTCCCTACAGGGGTGGAGATAAGCCAGATATCCAGATCAGGTAGACTCACCTGAAGAAGTGGAATTTTTTTTTCTTTTGGTAAGAAGCAGCAGATTTTCCTCACAGACAAGGTCAAGCTAGATCTATGGCTCCACAAAGAGACCACCTTCCATCTATGAGTCATAAAATATTGATGGAAACTATAAAGAACTTGACATTTTCTTTTCACTCAGTTGTCTCATTTTAGAGCTCTCTTTCATGAGGAAGTTGAAGAATTATTAGGCCTATTAGTATCTGAAATGATGTAATGGCACTCTATCTGTCAAATTGCCTTAAATCATTTGTATTAAGGGCACAGAATGTGTCCCTAGCCTTTGCTCAAATAACATTTGTCTCTTTATTTAAAGATAATATATCGTCTAAATGGGATAAATTGGAAGTAACATGAAATCTGTGTAGGCCAGAGGAATTAGAAAAGTGTAAAAATTAGGTTTAAAAATCATTTATTATGGACTGTTATTTTTAGATTAATTCAGATATCACAATGTTAGAATGCATAGCTGTTGGTCTTTGCTCCAATGATACTCAAATGACATTGTTAATGAAAGTAATAATTAGCCCCAGGGCCCAAATACATTCTTTTCAAATATAGGCAGGTTTGGGGCTAAAATGTGCTAATTATATTAGAACAAATTAAAAACACTTATATCACATTTTACATGTGATTTAAAAAAATATTATGACACAGCAGATAAATTTTTGCTTTGAAATTTGTGAAGACTTTGGCAAGTGCCCTCCTATAGTTTATGAGCTATGTGGTATTGGATCATTCACTTTAATTTCTTTTAAATATGTATTTACTAATGAATAACATGTATAAAATAGTACCTACCTAAGAGAATTATTGTGAATATTATGTGAGATGGCCTATTTAAATTAGAGAGAGAGTATACTACCTTGCTCTGGTATATTATGCTGCATTTTATTTAAATAATTTCTCATAACAGAAATTTTTTTTTTCAGATTTCTAAATAAACCTAAAGTGAATACTTTCATATGTATATATGTTTTTTTCTTCATCACTTGGCCTATTTCCTTGAAATATAATCCTAAGAACACTGCTCCAGGTCAAGCATTTCTAGGCTTAGAGCAGTAGTTTGAAATTCTATTCTGGTGCCCCTGACCAAGAGTGACTGGGCTTTTTCTTGGACAGGAGGTTCTTATTGCATTGCAAATAGCCACAGGAACATGGCTTGTTTTCTGTGGAGTGACCCACACCCAGTGGTCTATTTTCCTGGTTGCTGGCCTTTAAAAAGGCTAACTAACAAGCTGTTAGACCGCTGCCCTTTGAAAGGGCAGATCCCAGACTGCACTCCCAGACCAGAATTGCTTATTTGTTTTAGCCTGATATTTTTGTTCTGCACATGCTAGAAGGTTTTCAGGTTGGTCCTGGTGTTTGTCCCTGAAAGCTGTGAGGGTTGAAATAAATAGGGAAAGAAAAAATATATATTATAAATGTACCTAAGTTATAATATTGTTCCCATTAGAGCATTTGTTTTGCCTTCAAATTTACAACTATGTTTGTTTCCTTAAAGGAAATAAAGACAAAGCAAAATCATCTGCCTATTATCTACCCATTGTATATTTATCTTCTTTCATCTCTTTTCTATTATCTAACTTTGCCATCTGTCAGATATTGTCCATCATCTATCATTTATGAGTCATCTATCTATCTATCTATCTATCTATCTATCTATCTATCTATCTATCTATCTATCTATCTAATCATCTATCTTCCATTTATTTATCATTATGTCTATCATCATTTATTGATATATCAACTATAGCTATCTATAACCTGTCATATCTACCTATCACTTATCTATCTTCTATTTATCTATCACCTATGTATCTATCTATGTCTCATCTATCATCTATCCATATCATCTATATCTATGATGGTTTGAATGTAAAATGTCCCCCATAGCTTTATGTGTTTATAATTAAGCCTCATACTTAATGGCTAGCTGGTGGAGCCTTTGGGAGGTGGATCCTTGTTGGAGGAAGTATGTCACTGGTGATGAGCCTTGGGATTTTATAGTCCAGCTCCACTTGCCTGCTAGCTAGCTCATTCTCTCTCCTTCCTCCCTACTGATGTGTGGAGATGTGACACCCAGCTCTCCACTCACCATGTGTTCCTCACCATGATAGAACTTCCTCTTGAAACTATAAGCTGGAAATAAACTCTTCAGAGATTTTTGTCCCAACAATGAGAAGGTAACTGCTATAAAATCTATCATCTAGCTATCTACCTATTATCCATCTATATTTATCATCTATCTATGAATCTATCTATCTTCTCTATTATCATGATAATCTATTTATTACCTATCATCTGTCACCTATCAATCAGTCTACCTGTCTGCTATCATCTATCTATCTATCTATCTATCTATCTATCTATCTATCTATCTATCTATCTATCTATCTATCATATATCTCTCTATCATCTGTCTATATCTATCTATCATCTATCATTATCATCAATCTAATCTGTTTGATCTATCTAGTGTATATGACAGATTTAAACCAATTCCATAAAGAAATAGAATTTAAAATAATGCAGAGCATTTTTTTCATACATGGAATCAGAAAACATGATTTTAAAAGTTTAGCCTAGGTTGTTTAGCTATGTCAGGTTGTCCAGAATTGGGGAATTTTCCCAGTGTATGAGACTTTCAGGGCAAACTGAGAAGAGTTTTAGGCTAATTGAGTTGGGTGGTATGCTTAAGGGAGATTTTGTCAGAATAAAACCATGTCATATATCAATGTCCTTGTAATAAGAGACTCTTTTGCTTAGACCATTTATACTGGACTTCTGCCACTTATAAGGAATTTTGATTAAGACACTTTACTGCCATATGCGTCCTCTTAGCAGTTTCTGGTGTTACCCTGCCTTCACCAGATTACACCAGGCACGGAAGATTTTCTTTAGGTCCCAGTTTCAGTCCAGATAGACTGTTCTATGATCCCAGCCAGGTGAAGTTTCTTACATCCAACCTTTACAGGAGTCTCTTGCCTGGATAAAGTTGTTTCCAGTTTTATTTTTGAGTTGCATGAATGAAGGGACAGGGGGTTTTGTAGGAAGAATCTCCGATGAGATCAAGTGGCAGTGGCATACTATTCATTCTTGTTTTATTTTTCTTGCTTTGTATATTAAATTTCAACACTTGTTTTAGGTGTGACTGTAGTTCCAAATGGCCCAAACCCTAAACTCATGAGGTTTCTGATACATGGCCAGACTGTTTAAGAAAGTAATCTGGGCAATGGATTTGCTGCTGTAGGGTTGCTTGGAGAATATTTCATAAAGATTACTACAAATCTTCAGGAATGGGATATGATATGTACTTTGTAAAATCTGTTTTACATACAACCCTTTTGTTTCATGACACACCTTGAGAAGTAGAGAGTTGTATAGACTATGAAGGGCCCTATGGATATAATGAAACAGTTGATATATTTTTTTTCTTTTTGCATCTTATGGACTAGAGTTGAGTTTTTCCACATACTCAATTCACCCACAGACAGAATTCAAGGGAAACCAACTGCATTTTCCATCACTTCTTATATAATATAAGGAAATTTTATCTTTCTCCAGAAATTAGCACTAAAGGAAAAATCCATGTTCTCACGAAAGCAGAAACGTCCTATACTGTAATGTTAAGATTAGCTATTGTATAAAGAGAAAAGCTGTAGGTTTTTCTGGTTAAAGATTTCAGAGAGCATTATTAGACATGGAAGCATGGCTATTGGTCAAGAGAAATATATGAACTCTATACAGAGAAGCCACTGCCAAAATGGGTCCCTAGACTTTGTGGTGTGAGGTGTATATGCTGCCACTACTGCTGAAGAAAATTCACCTACATGTCAGAGATGCTGAATGTCAAGGCTTGTGCACACCTGTTCATTTAGCACCTGAGTCAACCAAGATCTCCACACATTTTCAGTGCCCTGTGCATACATGTGTGGAGGCCAGAGGAGAATATATGGTGTCTTTCCTCTTTTCATTCATTTGCTTGTTTCTATGAGATGAATCTCTCAGTGAACCCAGAACTGCCATTTTCTGTCAGTGAGCCCCAGTATTTTCCTCACCCCACAACCCACACCCCTCAAGACTAGGGTTATAGATGGGCATCGCCATGCCCAGCTGTTTATGTGAGGGGTGGTTAACTGAACTCCTGGAATTCTCAGGTCCTCATGTTGCACAGAAAGTATTTCTAACCACTGAGCTGTATCCAAGCCCATAAGCCCCCATGAAATGCATAGTAATGCTTCTGATTCTGGAGGCCTCACATCGACTATCCTGATAAATGAGTAGTAAAATAACAAATTGAATAAAATAACGCATAATCATGTACTAGTGCTGTGTCTTAACACATAAGAAATCCCCTTTTCTCCCTCTATTCTTTCTCCTTCTCACTATTTATTATTATTATTATTATTATTAATTTCTAGGTAGAGTGTAATACTCAGTGAAAACTATTATTGCTCAAAGTGTGTTAACAATATTAATAACTTATAGAGTGTGTTTCTCAGTATTAGCAATCTAGTTATCTCCTCCCCTTTAGTGTTCTGTTTAACTTAAATATTTTTCAATTGCATTAGTATTTTTGATCATCTTTTACAAGTATTATAATATGTCAAGTAACATTGACATTCTCAAGAATGAATCACATGAAATTCCTTGAATATAATGCAAGAGAGGTCATAGTGAAACAATCATGCTATTGAGTAATATATATGTAAGTGGTGATTTTTTTGCTAAGTGGAAAGAGAACTGGACTGGGAATAAGAGCATTTGGACTCTAATTCTAGTTCTATTCCTTTAAAGTTGTATAACTTTGGACAAGTCACTATCTCCAATTCCCCCTACTTTTCTATAAAATGAGGGAACACTGATGCCTTCTTTGAGGGGTGGTAGACCAACACTAGAGAACCAACTCTTTGATTCAAAAAACACCATGGCATGTACATTAGATGAATCTGTTCTCTTCTCTGAGTCTCTCTTTAGGCATTTGTAAAACCTACTGAAAATGACTTGAAGGTTTTATTATCTTTCCAGGGTTTCAGACCCCCAATCTTCAGCCTTCAGGGCATAAAATTTTAAAACTTGGTCCCTTTGTTATGGTTTTCTGATTACCAGATCCAATAGGATACTATATACTTATAGATAGTATACAGACAGGTGCTAGATAGATGGATAGATAGATAGATAGATAGATAGATAGATAGATAGATAGATAGACAGATAATTGTTAATATCATTGAGTCCCAGGATTATGGAGTCTGAGAAATTTCAGGATAGACAATATGCGAGGCTCTGAAAGCCTCTGAACCAAAGAAGCTGGCAGGGCGATTGAATGTGGTATCGAAGGTCTGAGAACCTAGAGGGTTGGTTGGGCAAACCTCAGCATTCAAGAGATAGAGAACATTGAGTTTTTACATCCAAGTGAAGGAGAATAAAGGTGCCTGTTTGTTTTTATGCAGGCCCAGGTCAATTGGATGTGGCCCACCCATATTGAGGACAGGTTTCCCCCACTGTGTGCACTGGTTCATAAGCTAATCTCCTCCAGAAATGCACTCGTGTACACTCATAAACAAGCTCTCACCACCTAAATAGGCATCTCATCATTCAGTTAAACTGATGTCAAACATGAACCACTATAGAATGAACCTCTACCCCACCTTGGAGGCACAGGGAATAAGTTCAGCTGAAAACCTTTACTCTGGAAGGTAATTTTATCTACAAAACAAAACAAAACAAAAACAGAGAAATAGCAAATACAGGGGTTATTAACTTAATCTAGTGTGCTATGTTTATGTGGAAAATACAACCAAACTATTACGTAAACTCCATGAGGGATAGGATTTTGTTTTGGTCTACTCCAAATTTCAGCAACTAGGTCAGAATGTGTTTTCTTATATTGAAGGAACAACTAATTTCTTGAGCTGAGCGGCCTTGACCTTAAGTCCTAGAAGTTCATGACCATTATAATTCACAGTGGTAAAGGATGCTCAAAGAACTTAGTGTTAATGTCTAGAGGTGTGACAACAGCTAACACCATAGCTTCCCTGAGGCGCTAAGGTCTGCATGACGATTCTAAACTGGGGATTGTTTTCTCCTGCCTAACACTGTCAGAGTTGAGAGCATTGGAAATCACAGGGGATGACAATGTCTTTTTCACTTTGGTAGGGGTGATTAAATCACCATAGTGATTACTAAAATTATGACACAGCCTCATGAGGCATGTGAGCAAAGATTTCAAAATTGTCAATCATGAGTGTTCATGCACAGGGCCCACAGCACAACCAAAGGAAATCTTAAATACTATTTCATCTATTGGGCTTAGTAGAAAGACTAATGTTCAAAAGAAAAGAATTAATTGTTAGGTTTAAACAAACTTTTAATTATTTTTATAAGTTCATTATGTTTCACAACTGCACACTTAAATTCCTTTCAGTGGTCCCACTTCTCCCAAATGATATTCAGGTGTCTCTTAATTGTATTTGAGTGTTGAGTGACTGTTTTATATTTTATAGATTTTATGTCAGCTTATCCCCTTTCCTCCGTACTCATTCTGCTCAGGCCACAGCCTTTCTGACAATTTTGTTGTTGTTGTTTGTTCTTGTTTTTGTTTTTTGGGGGTAGAATTTCACTATAGTCCAGGCTGACCTGGAATTCACTATGTAGTCTCAGGGTGGCATCAAACTTGTGGCAATCCTCCTACATCTGCCTTTCAAGTGCTGGGATTAAAGACTTGCACCACCACTCCTGGCCTGACAATTATTTTAAATATATAAAATTATCTTGCTATTAGTTATTTTGAAACCATTTTTTTGTCTTGTTTTTCTGCTTGATCATTCTCAACTCTCAGGGCCAAATTTAAATCCCACCTCCACGAAGAGCCTTTGTCAACCACTGACAAAGGAGCCCATCCTTTATGGTAACCTGGGGCTTCATTCTCTTTGTTTATTTTACTTTAAAATTATCTTAAACTGGGCATGGTGGCACACACGTCTTTAATCCCAGCACTTGGGAGGCAGAGGTAGGAGGATCGCTGTGAGTATGAGGCCACCCTGAGACTCTATAGTTAATTGGTCAGCCTGAGCCAGAGTGATACCCTACCTTGAAAAACAAAAACAAAAACAAAAAAATTATCTTTTTTTTATGAAGATTTTTTTTTAAATTTTTGATTTATTTATTTGAGAGCGACAGTCACAGAGAGAAAGACAGATAGAGGGAGAGAGAGAGAGTGGGCACGCCAGCCTCTGCAAACGAACTCCAGACACGTGCGCCCCATTGTGCATCTGGCTAACATGGGACCTGGGGAACCGAGCCTCGAACTGGGGTCCTTAGGCTTCACAGGCAAGCGCTTAACCGCTAAGCCATCTCTCCAGCCCCCCCCCCCAAATTATCTTAATTGGGCTTGAGGTATGGCTTAGCAGTTAAGGCATTTGCCTGCAAAGTCAAAGGGCCCAGGTTCGATTTCCCCAGGACCCACGTTAGCCAGATACACAAGGAGGAGCACACATCTGGAGTTTGTTGCAGTGCTGGCCCTGGGGTACCTATTCATTTTTCTTTTCTTTTCTTTTCTTTTCTTTTCTTTTCTTTTCTTTTCTTTTCTTTTCTTTTCTTTTCTTTTCTTTTCTTTTCTTTTCTTTTCTTTTCTTTTCTTTTCCTTTCCTTTCCTCTCCTTTCCTCTCCTTTCCTCTCCTTTCCTCTCCTTTCCTCTCCTTTCCTCTCCTTTCCTCTCCTTTCCTCTCCTTTCCTCTCCTTTCCTCTCCTTTCCTCTCCTTTCCTCTCCTTTCCTCTCCTTTCCTCTCCTTTCCTCTCCTTTCCTTTCCTTTTTTCTTTCTTTCTTTCTTTCTTTCTTTCTTTCTTTCTTTCTTTCTTTCTTTCTTTCTTTCTCTTTCTTTCTCCCTCTCTCTCTCCTTCCTTGTAAAATAAATAAAAATAAGATATTTTTTAAAAATAAAAATAAATTATCTTAAATAATTTTTTTAAATTGCTTTTATATGATTCCTCTCTCTATGACTAAAATGTTAACTTCCATAATGGACAAAAATGCTGTCATATGCTTGCTATGAGCTGGGCACTGTGATGACTCCTAATAGGAAAGTGCTGAATGAAATATTTCTTGAATAAACAATAAACCTAAATAGACTACAAAAAGGAAACTCAATACTCCGTTTTTATTGATTTCTTTATTTATATAAAATATATATATGCAGGCTATGGGATATTAGTTTCTAAAAGCTTTGCTCTAGACCCCTGGTTCCATTCTCTCCATGTATAATGTTTCCTCAAATTTTTAGAACTACATGGGTGAAATTAAAATTAGCTTACCATCTGTTTTGTGTTTAGCTATTTGGAAAATAACAAATTTATTGCTTTCTTAAAGACTGTTTGGGGAGTCAAAGAAGCAATAAGAAAAAAATATAATAGCATGTTTTTGCTTTATTTGAACTGGCAGTTAAGATAAATTCATTTTAAAGGTGCTAGTAATGTCATGTATTCAATAGTGTTGTAGGTGTTTAGGAAGTCCCAAATCATACAAGTCATATTTCCTTTATGTAAAACTTTAAATTATTTATAACCAAGGTTTCAAACACACGCCATGTGTGAATGTGTGTAAATGGTATGTGTCTTCCCTAAGATTAATAAAAAGACATGCTAGTGATGCCAACACACATAGCAAATTATGGCCTGCAAACATTTTTATATGGACCAACTTCAAATGAAAACTGCAAAATATAAAAGAAAACCTATTAGTGTTTCAGCAATAAAACTTATTCAAATTTCTGGGATACTGTCCCTTGGCCTGCAATATTTACTTTCTGGTGCTTCACAGCAGAACTTTGCTAACCTTTATCCTAACAAATCAACTATAGTATGGTGTTTATTGGGAGTAATATTAGAAATTTCATTAAAATAGTATGCTATTATGAAATGTTTCTGACTAGATAATTTGGGGAAATGTCTACTGCTGTCTTGCTAATGTTGTAAAAATCTGCCTTGAATTCTTTCCTTTTAAAAAATAAAAAAGTGATAATAATAACAATGATAAACATTTAAATAAACAAGTACTTAGCTGTTATTATCTTGCAGGCACTATTTTAATAAACTTTAAAAATATCAGCTGTTATCTTGATTATTTTTATAAATTCTTACTGTAAAAAAGAATGCCACTATTAAAGCTACCTGAGCCACTCTCTTGATCAAGTTTAAGGTTAGAAATGCTTAATATAAACATTCCTATTATTTATATATTTATTTATTTACTTATTTATTTGAATGTATGTGTGTTGGGGGGAGTTGGTGAATGAGTGTCCCAAACATCTTGCCACTGAAAATAAACACTAGATGCTTGTGTCACTTTTTGCCCTTTGCTTTACTTGGGTGGTTTGAGAATTGAATCTGGGACAGCAGGCTTTGCAAGTAAGCATTTTAACCATTGAGGCATCTTCCTGGTCCCAAGCATTCCTAATTGACTGAGTGATCCTTACAGACAATGATGAGGTGACCCAAATGACCCAGGGAGCCGATCAACAAGGAAAATACGTATTCTGAGAGATGCATCCATGCATCTCTCATTATGCTTATTTGATTTCTTCACCAAGGTTTCTTGGAACATGTGCTACAAGGGCATGTCCTCACAAAACTTCATATTTTTAAATAATTTACTGGAGCTATCTAAAGTTGGGAGGAACAGGAAGATTTATGGTCCTTTCAGACCTTCTAAATTCCCAGGTCATGTGCCAAGAATTGTTCATTCAATGATCATATTTAACATCAAATGCTGTAGTATTTCCTTTGATTGGTCTCTTTGGTCCCAAGGTTGCATACTTAACTACTGCTTCCTAAGCCAGCATGATAACACAAGTGCTATGTACATGTAGTAGGCAGTCCTCAAAGTTCTGATTTGACCAGAGCAGGTGTTTCACAAACTCATACAGGTGAAACTGAAATAGACTTGTTGCTGCTAACCTCTGAAAATCAGACTTTCTAGAGCTTTCCCTAGAAGCATTTTGAGATTGTTTCTTCTAGCCCTTTAGTCTCTTTTCAAGACAAATGGATATTAACTGTTTTCACAATTGAGGAGGGAGTGATGCATGCTGTTTTTTTCTTTGCTATCTGTTCTTTCTATTCTATTCTGGATTATATTCATATTTGCTAATTCAAGGAATGATAAAACAAACCTTGGGTTAGTAACTGAACTTGACCAATAATCAATTTCTTGCTTCATCTGATGAAGTCTAACAAAACTGGAAACAGTATCACCTATGACTTGTCTTTATTTTTAATACCCAGTACTGTGTCTGATAATAGCTTCATATTTAACCTTTGGAATGATTTTCCATAGTCTATACTTTGTCTCACTGTTGATTTGCATGTGCTAATAAGCAACTTATGTGGGGAGAATGACTATCATTTCAGAGGCAGAGAAGTATGAAAGGACTGGTATTTACAGTCACTGAATCTTCTAGTACTTGTCATGTAATATGTGGATATAAAGAAGACTTAGTACTCATATGTTCCTATTATAATTTTGCTGCATGGAGCTTTGCCTATTCTGCCTTTACATGTTTTGCCTTACTACCTTTAATACAGAGTTGATTGTGTTGTAGCTAGGGGTAATCACTAACATTTTAATATTTGAAAGCATTTAGAGGACTCCCAGATGCCTCTTCACACTCATCTCCTGGATCCATTGGATTAAAGAAAGCTAAAACTTCTGGTAAAGCCTAGATCAAAGTATATGTTGTCTGACCTGAGATCAGACTTATCCTTTCTATCTTCTGAGGTTTTGATTCCTTGCACTACAAGTGAAGACACTTGGTCATTTGAACAATAGCTGTTTATATATGCCTCTTGCTCTTCCATGATAGTGTATTTCTAAGCCCTAAATCAGTGCATGAAAGAGGGTGTTGAATAAATGTTTGTGGAACAACAAATGAAAACTGAGCAAAAACAAAACAACAAACAAACAAAAACCCCTTTCCTTTGTAGAATGATCTCCTGCTATGACCTGGTTATACACTGAACTCTGTCAGCACGAACAGAATAGACATTTCCCAAGCAGCAAAGAGGTTTCAAATCTTCTTGGCATTCCTCCTATGCAATTGAATCTCACTATCTTGTTTTCTTAGGAACTTTCTTCTTTCAAGTCACTTGTCTGCACATCATGACCTTTTCTGTAGAGACATGTTCAGCATCCAAAGCCTGAAATGATCACTTCTCACATTCTTCTGTAGCACTTTGGTCTTTTCCCTATCCTAGGATTAACTCCTTTTAGTCAGTGAAGGACTCAAGTTAGCTTATCCCTCTCTTGAGGTAATAGAAACTCTTTGATATTAGGAACTATGCTTATGAATTCAGGTTTGATGTTATCTAGCTCTTTTTCTCCTTTTTGTGCTCCACTAGTTAAGACTTGTGTTTATATTCTTAAATGTGGAGTATAATATTTAAAAGAAACTTTTAGCAAATGAGTTACTCAGAATGTTGTTATGAAATAGTTTATTAATGTAGATCCTAGGTATTGCTAACATTTATTAGAATACCATATCTAATGAAGCAATCATTTTATTTCAAATTTCAGTTTTTAATCTAATTTATTTCAAAATTTGGAAAACAAAAGGAACAAGCAGGCTTACAGAATTCTACAATCTCACAAATTTTGGTCTTGCACACAAGATATTTGTTGCATCACTTTTCCTGGTGACATGTGAAGAGATGTTTACTAACCTCAGAAAGTCTAAGGAAAAGATTTCACCCAAGTATAGCTTGGTGAACCAGTTAGTTTAATTGGGGTAGAAGTGGGGATAAGGGGTTTCTTATAGGAGTATGGATAACTCAAAGGGAAGCTACATTAGCAAGAAGAATCTCTCCCAGCAACTGTTAATACCTATCACGAGGGAGGGAAGGACCTCATGTCCCAACTCCTGAACCAACATGTGAGCCCTCCTCCCACTTCCACAAGGAAATGCTTATAGACCCAATTTTTTGAGGATCTCTTTTAGATAATTATAGCTTCTGTGATCTAAGCATGGCACATGGACATGCCAGAATGAGTTTTACAATGCTTCTTTACAAAGAGGTGCTAAGTGTTTAGGTCATTGACTTTGTCATTTAATATGTCTTTAATTTGCCAGCATAGTAATCCTAGTACTCAAAGGCTCAAAGCCAGTTAGAGGCCAGCCTAGGGCTACAGAGTGAGTTCTAGGTCAGTCTGGGTTATAGTGAGACCCTGCCTCTAAAAAAAAAAAGAAAGACAAAAGATCTTTAATCACTTGATTTTTTTTTGTGTGTGTTGGACAAGTACTTATCACTTTATGTAATAATGTTTTAACTAAATCCATGATCCTCTATATAAAACATGAAGCTCAACTAAAGAAAGAACATATTCTGTCAAGTATAAAAGATTCCAAAACACAAAAAGTATTTATTTTTAGACATTTAGACAATGGTATTGTAGATAATTGTGCATAAAATAGAGTATTCAAGAATGCCTTAGTAAAAATAATTTTTTAAAATTATGTAATCTTGGTCTTTGGAAACTTTTTCTTTATAATTATCATGTGCATGTTTAAAGTAAGTATGGGAATATCAGTAGGGTTTTTACTAAGAATTAATTTTTAAATAATACTATTGAATGGAAATAAAAGATGTGCTTTAGATATTGTTATTGTAGTGTAAAGAAAAAATTCAGAGAGAGTTAAATCAGTGAAGAATGGATGTAGAAATAACATATTAAGAGACCTCCATTTCTTCAGAGCCACTGTGGCCCATCAATAAAGCACTCTTTATTAGCTCATCAGTTAAACTTTAGCTTCTATGATTGCAAGTAAGATTCCAACCTAAGAAAAAATTCAAAGTCATATTTTAGTATTTGAATAAAATGGACCTATGACTATATGAGGACATAATTTAACTAGAACATTATCTCTCCCTTCTATTCTGCTTCCTTTGAGCTGGTTATGATAAGAAAGTTGGCCCTATATTAAAATGGAGAGTTTGTTCTGGCTAAAAATGTAGAAGTTCATAATGTATAGACTAACAAGCTCCTACCAATGAATACTTCAAGTTACTGACACTCAACTCTGAGGTTGTACCTTGAATAATAAATTCTTTGGAGTGAGACATAACTACAATGTGTTCCACACAATGGGGTATAACCATAGGAATAAAGGAATTTTCTTATCAAAGTATGAGTATTTACAGACCAATGAAATTACTGATCCTTTTCATAAGAAAAAAATGCCATGATAATGATGAATATGCTGCAAAGTATTTGTTTTGGATGTTTGTCTAAAACTCTTCCATTAGGTCCTCTGAAATTACCTAGACACCTACTATTATTCACTTCACATTTTAATGTACTTTTTACTTTCTCTTATGTATCTCATCATTTATTTTATTTATTTATTTATTTATTTATTTGTTTTTTTGAGGTAGGGTCTCACTCTAGCCCAGACTAACCTGGAATTCACTAAGGAGTCTCAGGGTGGCCTTGAACTCACGGCAATCCTCCTACCTCTGCCTCCCGAGTGCTGGGATTAAAGGCATGCGCCACCACGCCCGACTTTTTATTTATTTATTTAAGAGAGAGGGAAAGAAGGAGAGAGAGAGAAAAAAATGGCACACCAAGACCTCCAGCCACTGCAAATGTATGCCAGATGCATATGCCACCTTGTGCATCTGGCTTTCGTGGGTACTGAGGAATCGAAACTGGTTCCTTAGACCTTGCAGGCAAGTGCCTTAACCACTAAGCTATCTCTCCAGCCCTAATTAACCATTTAAAAGGTTAAACTGTTTTGATGATACATGTGTACTATGATGACAGTTTCATACTTTGTTAAATTCTGTATGTTTTGTTGTCTTTTGGATTTTGCAA
Organism: Jaculus jaculus; assembly: GCF_020740685.1. Classification (NCBI taxonomy): domain Eukaryota; kingdom Metazoa; phylum Chordata; class Mammalia; order Rodentia; family Dipodidae; genus Jaculus; species Jaculus jaculus. Next base: position 256,460,538 of record NC_059102.1, on the reverse strand, counting down.
CAATCTACTTAAGTATGCTTTTCTTCTTACATGTGTAACTGAATGAGGCAGTTATAAGTAATGACAACGTATGTTTATTGATGCATTATTGTGTTCTAGGTAATCTTGCAAACACTGCTGGTATGTTTTTTCATGGTCAGATGGATACTTTACTATTGCCTTCATACTATAAATTAGAAAACTGAGCAAAAGTAAATTAAGCAATTTGTTTGAAGTTACATAGCTAGTAAATTTCATTAGGATATAAACTAAGAGCCAGGCTATGAAATCCTATGTGCAGTACTTCTCATGGTCAAAAGTTGGATGGAATAGGAGGTCTGAATCCAAATTCTGTTTTTACCACATGATGTAATTGCTATCTTTTACCATAGCTCCTTGGCTTGTAGGTGCAATTATATCTACCTTATTGAGGTGTGTACATCTATTAGGTAGCATTGCTTATCTACCTGGATGAACAGGAAACATCATAAATCAATGTGGTTGAATTGACCCATATATATATATATTTAATATATCTTGAAATCAACATATGTCTATCATACATATATATACATACATAACAATTTATGCAGTAATATTTGTTGGAGTGAAAGAAACTGATGAAATTCTAAGTGAAATATAAATAAATAAGGAATATCGTTCCATAATTTTTGTTCTATTCATGTTCCATAATTTTTGTTCTATTCATATTGTCATTAAATATAATAGAACATTATAGGCTCAAGTTTGATCAGTACATGAGAGATAGTTAGAGTTTTATATATATATCATACATATATATGTCTGATATATATATGTATTTATATATCATATATGCATATCAAAGTTTATCTACTTGGGTTTACTAGTAAATTTAGATTCCAGTGTCATAGGTATATAAATCTATGACCTTTTATCGATATATGATATGTGCAGTACTATATAAAAATTTAACCACATCAGTGAGATATAGGTTACATGAAAACAAATTCAACTTTTAAATCTGGAGGTATTTAAGAATAGACAACAGGTCTAAACCATAGTCCCACTATTAATAACTGTTGAAAATATACATCTCTATGTTTCAGTTTGGTATTATATATAAATAATCCTTCTGGAACCAACCAGTTAAATATTTTTCAATTGAAATTAAATTCAACTGGCTCAACCTGCCAATCAGATCATCCAATATTGCCACTTGCTCTTATATGTCATTTGAGAAAATAAGCCACATTAGCCATTACATTTAGCTCAAATATGATTAGGAAACTAAACATAAACTTACAACAAAGAAAAAATCAAAATGCAAATCTGAATATGAGTGGATTTATTTTGCTGTATATCATTCAGGCTGTCACATTGTTCCCTTGGCAGGGAGAATTATGGGATGATATTCTGTTTCCTTCAACATTCCAAATAGCAGCCAAGTTAGAGCAGAAGGTTTCAAGATGTTCATTAAAGTTAAGATGGATAAAATTTTCTTTCTGAGTATGAAATGATAAGTGCATTCCTATAAGACATCATAATTGCTCTTCCTGGGGATCTTATTTCTATTCAACCCAGATACAAGAGGCATAACAGACTAAAAAAAATTCACTGAAGCCCAGGTTGATGAACCAATGGTTTATTGGGGTTTCTTAGAAGAGCATGGTATGAGAAGGCTACTTATAGGAGCATGAGACACTTGGGAAGATGTTCTACAGAAGAACCCATTCAAGTGTGGGTGATGACTCAAGAAAGGTGCATTCTTAAAATCACCAGGACAGTTTACAGGCAGCTACCACTGAAGATTCCTCTCTACCTGGGTACTTCTTTACTGCTGGTATAACTTTTGGGAAGTCTGTTTGTGAGCTTTCTGAGAGTTGTAAATTTCTTGGGAGTTTCATGAGCCTGATTAAACTCTCTGTCTCTCTCCCACAATGTTTCAATCAGAAAAAGTAGACAATGGCTATAAAACACCACAATAGTATTGGCATAGTGGTGAGCTACAGGGAGTTGAGAAAATAAATCTCAACTTTTGTGGTTGTATTATAAGATAATATGATTATCATACATTTATTGATGAGTTTCTGTTGAGATCTTGGCTGATCAATGATATGAATCCTATTTAAATATACCTGCTCCATCTTCCCAGACTTTGGGTTAATGGTAAAAATAATTACAGACCACTGTCTGAAACAAAACCACTTATGCAGTAATATTTGTTGGAGTGAAAGAAACTGATGAAATTCCAAATGAAATATAAATAAATAAGGAAAAGCATTCTATAATCTTTGTGTTATTCATATTGTCATTAGATATAATAGAACATTATAGGCTCAAGTTTGATCAGTACATGAGTGATAGTTAAAGTTTTACTATCTATGAGCTATAAAATATACTAGACTGTTTAATTCTATTGCTAGCTTTATTTTAAATAGCACAAACTATAAGTTCAAAATGATAGGGAATACAAGGATGATAAGAGGATCCTCCATAGCTCCTTTCTGCACTCAGTTTTTTCTGTCTGACTGTATTGCTGAAGCTTTGTTGGGAAGCTTGAAGAAAGCCAAAAATTCATCTACACAGAATCTTAAGGGGTTCACAGGCTTATTGCTAGACATGATTGGCAGGAGAGTAAATTCAAAGCATGCTATCTTATCATGTGCATCAATCCAATACCTCCTGTTATTTTTTTATAAACATTAAAAAGAGCAAGATGCTGGAGCTTGAATGAATATTGATGTAGGATGGGAGAATTGAATGGAAAGGAAGCAGAGGAAGGTAAAAACTACACAGGGGCCAGACCACACCAGTGTAAAGTTAGTATCTATCTTCATAAGTGACAGATAAAATCAGCTTTCTAACTTGATCTAGGCTACACTTTCATTAAATTTTAAAATTATTGGCCCATTTTGGTGGCCAGTAAGGCTTTCTTTTTATAATAACAGCACTTTTAGTGATTGGTGGTGAAGTACTAAAGAAAGGCAGGGGCTATGGGTTAGTGGAGATGTCTAACCTCTTTTGGACACAGAAAATATCCTTGTTCAAACTCTATTTTGCTGGAGAGCCTTTCACAAAAAAAAAAAAAAAAAAGGCATGAGCATAGCTTCTTCCATCAGCCCTTTTTCAATGAATACCAAAACCACACACAAAAGAGGGTAGAGAACATATGTTCTGGTGGAGATAGGAAATATTAAGCTGCATAATCTTTCTTACAATACTTTTTTCTACCATTGCATCAGACTGGAGGTATTTGGGATATCTGATTGCAAATAAGCTTATTAGAGTAATATTTTTGAAATGAAGTAAAATACATAAAATAATCCTTGTTCTTATGTTTCTGATTCTAAGCCATTTTTCTAGTTTTGAGCTAAGTTAATCCAACTCACCCAGCAAATTATATCTGTGTGCTGTTCTTTGCACATCCAGCACTGCCTTGGGTGGAAACAAATTTGCCTGAGATTGTGGTCTTGCTTACAATTGATAGCAGATACTAACATTTCCTACAGTTATATATATTAAAACTACTGTGGTGAGAGAAGCACTATAGCCTGTATTGATTTAAGGGTAGAATATGTCTTTCTTCTTTTCTCCTCTCCCCTCTCCTTGTGCCTCTCTCTTGCTCCCTCCTATCTTCTTTCTCCCCAAACTCTTTTGTCTTTTGATTTCTTGTATGTATTTTTGTGATAATGTTCCCCTATGTTGTAGTCCAGGGTGGGCTCGAACTCTTCATCTTCCTTTCCTCAGCCTACTGAATGCTGGGATTGCAAGATTGCAACCACATGCACATCTTGATTTTTCAAAATAGTTCTATTATGCTTTATTCTAGCAATATTTTTTTTCTAGCAATAATTTTGAATAGCTTTTTATCATAACATTCTAACAACTTTTCAGTTATTCTATTTCCAGTTGGACTTTACTGAGGCAAATCTTGTTTTTGTTAATGAGACAACATACAGTTTGCATTTCTTTAATGCACCCTTAAAAACACTATTTATTTTGCCTTAGAAACCATTTGCCCTTTGTTTTTCCAACAAAAATATTTGGGGTTTAATTAAATCCATCAAAAATGCCGTTAAAAGATCATTAGTAAAAACACCTGCTGCCATTATTAGAGCATTTTATTTTCTCCAGAGCCCAGAGGAAGCTGCAGTTTGTGAAAATGTGCGTATTTGTGTTTTATGAAATTGCATCGCTGGGTTTTTGCCAGAGTTTAACACTTTTCATTGACACATTTCAGGTACCTGCTACTTTCAACAGTCTGAGAATGAACTGAGCCCCTGTGACTCCAGAACAGATCTGACTCTAGGCAAGGGCTTCACTGAAGGTCACTTTCTACGGGGAAAATTCAGGGATAATCTTTACTGAACTTTGTGTTCCGGCAATATTAAAATAATCCCAGATTTAGGTTTTTCTGCAGTACATTTGTGATTTGCCACTGGAAGGAGCTAGAGTAAAGATATTGTAAGAACACACCCGAAACTGGGAGTGATATTTAAAAATGACTTTCAGGCAAAGGATGGTGGGGGGCAGGCAGAAAAAGAAGAGAGACTGACCTTACCTTTGGAAAGGCAGATTCTTTGGTTTGAAATTTTATGGCACTGAGATCTGTAAGATCATTTAAAATTTTTGAAATGTGGAACTTGTGCGTGAAAGTCGTAAGACAATAGCTTGAAAGCCTGTCATTTCCTTTTATTTTGCTTACATCAAAGACTCAAAGGGGAAGCAGTGAAGGAGATGGGAATGAGTCACAGACCATTACTATAACTTAGAAAACCCTTAAATCTTTGCTAAAAAGATGTCAAAAGAACAGATGGGCCACAAATATTTAACTCTTTAGTGCCAAACTTCAAGTGCTTTTTATCTTAAATAAGGACATTTATTTGACTTGGTTAAGACATTTGAAATGACAAAAAATTCAGTAAGTACAAATACAGGTGAAAGTTAAAATTGAAGTTAAAATGATTTTCAAAAAAATGTTTTCTTGAAGAAAGGAACAATAGAGAGAGATTCAGTAAACATTACTGATAATCCTCTAATCTACTTGAATAGTTAGAAATTTAGTCCTTTATTATTTCTTTATTGTTAAGAAGTAAATCAGTCTAAATGTATAATAATTATGAAAATTTTACTCATCCTTGTAGAAAGGTTTCATTCATAAAACATAAATAGAAGTATAAAACTAGTGATCTTTTAGCCATATTGACAAGTTATATAAGTCAAATAATCAATACTATCTAATATATGAACCCAGATTATTATTGGAAGCTCTCAGTGTGAAAACTTAAAAAGGAAAATTTTATACTCCCTAGATTTTACTTTTAAACAGAAGACACACAAGAACAGAAGACATGCAAATACAGAGAGAGAATGAGGAGAAAGACTGAGTGAGAGAATCTTTGAAGCACCACTTTATTTAAAATATATCACTTCCAAGAATAATATTCTCATATATATAAAAAACATGATTTGCTGGTGGAACTAGTAATTCTAAATTGTCATTGCAAAAGGTGAGTGGTACAGAAAGAAGGTGAAAGAGACAAAGTGAGAGAGAGTGAGAGAATGAACAAACAATACTTCTGTTTACAAAAACTGATTCAGATTGGTCTCTATAGATTTCTGATATTTTTCTTAGTATATTAGCATATTTCTCAAATTTTTCAATTTCTGACATTATTTGTTCTCAAAAAATTACAAGTATTTTCTAGGTGACAAACTTTGAGGCAAGCTTTTTCACCTTTTTACGCAAATTAGCTTTTAAACTTTATTTTTTGAAATAACAAGGGATAGCTGTTGAAACACACACACACACACACACACACACACACACACACACACACACACGGATTGTATTATATAACTTGGCCTGCATGTCCTGCTGTTGCTCATAAATACATCTTTTTAAAAATGGAGGAAAAATTTCACATTCTTTTTGCTTGTGTATGTGAGATGTATGTGGTATATACTCATGCAAGGCCCCACGAACTTGTTTGGGATAGGGTGGGGTACATTTGCCTCTGGTGGCCAGAGCAAATTGTTGATTACTTCCCTCCATCCCTCTTCTGCCCATTGTTCTTTCTTAAAAGATTTTTATTTATTTATTTGATTATTTGAGAGTGACAGAGAGAGAAAGAGGCAGATAGAGAGAGAGAGAGAATGGGCGCGCCAGGGCTTCCAGCCACTGCAAACGAACTCCAGACGCGAGCGCCCCCTTGTGTATCTGGCTAACGTGGGACCTGGGGAACCAAGCCTCCAACCGGGGTCCATAGGCTTCACAGGCAAGCGCTTAACCGCTATGCCATCCTTCCAGCCCCATTGTTCTTTCTTAAGCCAGAATCTATTTCCAGGTCGCTGCTGCCCTGTGGGACAAGTTATAGGCATATGTGATCATGGCCACTGATTTATGTGGGCCCTAGGGATGGATCTCCAGAAGTGCCTCAGCCCTCTTTAGACCCTCACGCTTGCACAATAAGTACTCTCAACTGCTGAACCATCTCTCCAGCCCTTACATGCTTTAATTTTTGTTATTTTTAAATACAGATTCTGCTATTTCTCTGCAACATTATTTTGAATAGAATGAATGATAATAAATAAAAAACATAAATTATCACCTAAACTTCCTCAGTTCTAGGAGAGATGATAAAGATGTTAGCAGGCAAGAAACCAATGGAGGGGCTTTATTTTTGTCTCTGTTTGCATATTTATTTAGCATAGTTCTCTTTGAAAGCATAATCTCTTATATTGGAATATCACCTCTCTCAGCTCATTTTCAGAGCCACAGTTGGAATTTTCAGCTCGTATTTGTATGATGCAAATGCATGAATTTCACAATAGGCAATTTCTTTACATCTTTATCAGTGTTAGTAAAGATCATGAGCAAGGTACCCTCGTTTTTATAAGTAGCTAGTTAGGGATACAGGCCCAAAAGAACATCAAACATGAACCTGCCTTGGCAAGGCTTGAAGGCTGTTTTAGTCTGGCAACTGAAAGCCAAAAGGTCTGGTTCATAGAGATGGCTGTCAGACACCAGCCCTTCCCTTTTGCTTCCTATTTTTCTTTCCTCCTTGGAAATTGTGGAATGTTCCCTGCCTAGTGGTGGACTTTTTCTAAGACCACTTGTTTCCTCCGAACTCATATATCAATTAGAATTTCCTATATACACTTAAATTAGCCTATTAGACTCATCCAAGCTTGATGCCTGATTTACTTATAGGCACATAGGTCTGGCCCAGTTGAAGGTTTTACTATTAATATTAAGTAGAAACTTTGTATGGCCATATTATGTGTTGATAGTATCATTTCTGTCCTCCCTACCCCCCATTCCATTGACAACCCTTCTCAGTGGGATTCCTCGCATTCATCGTGGGGTATGGGATTATGAGTTGTAAGAGCAGCAGTCATTCATTGTGGGTTTGGGGGCAATTTCTCTGGCTATGCCTTCTCACCCTACAGCTCTTAAAATCTTTCTGCCTCTTCCTCCACAAATTCCGTAGGTTTGGCGGCTGCTTTAAATCTACATTGGTGTGGAGTTCTCAGCCTCTTTTGGATTTCTGCTTTGGTATAATTTTGAGTATCCTCAGCATCTGTCTCCATCACCCTGGCCCAGATTGTCAGGCTCACCTTGGAAGCAGCAGTCTTGTTCACCTCACCAGTTCCTCTCTGTAGTTTTACATAGTTCCTAGCTGCTATGTGAAGGGTGGTTCATCTCCTTCCAGGTAGGCAGATATCCTTATCTTGTTGATAGATTTTGGCTGCCCCAGTTCTTGCTGCTTTCAGAAAAAGAAAACCAGAAACAGATTCTAAAATGGAGAATGAGATAAGGATAGGTTAAAGGAGATAAGCATTGTTAGTTTAGATTGTGATGGGTGTAGCCTACTGTTTAGACAAAGATTAGTAGGTGTTTCTCGCTGAAGTCCATAATCTTGGTCTCTATAGGATTCTGACTTGGTTCCTACTTCCAGTTGTGAATTCCTTTCTACTGAGCAGATCTCACAGCCAGAGAGCCATTGGTTACCCACCTAGGTTGTGTGCTGCTATTGCATGGGTATGTACATCTTGTCAGGCTGGTTGCTCTCATATAGCAGGGTCCCCTTCTTGCTCACAAACATTCCCCCGCCCCCCCCCCCCCCCCCCCCGAGCAGCTCAGGTAGTGCTTTCCAGCTCTGTATCAGCTAACCACTTGGGTATTTGCTTCCTTCCAGATTCAGACAGATCTCTTTATGTTCTGTGTTGGTAGCATGTGGTGTCTTCAACAATAGGGTCTTACATTTAAACTCCAGCAGGTAATCAAGTGCTCTGACAGAGGCCTGTCTTGTTTGGGGACCTCATAGATCTCTCCAATCAACAGCTCAACGAGGATTCCAACCAATTTCTGGTACTAGGAGTTACAAGCTAGAGCCAAATGTTTTAGTGTTAGGCTTCATCACACCCTGTCTGGGGCCCTTCTTACCACACAATCCCCCATACTTCTATTGAGGGTTATATTTTTTAGTGTGCTACCCAAGAGGAAGTTATTAATTAATGCATAGAAATGCCTGGCCAGCGCAGAGCCCAGTGTCCACTGTCCAGGGCCCTTCCTTGTTGCAGGAAGTTTGCTTACTTTAACTTTTCAACCAGCTTTGCTTGCTTGTCCTTCTTTTGCTGTCCTTCCTGGAGATTGGCAGAAAGTGGTAACAGAGTTAGCAAAAATGAGCTTTTACCCTACAGGAACAAAATTCTGATATCCCATTGAAATTTGTTAATCCACTAATAAGCCATTTCTATGAAATACTGACAACTTTGCATGCATTTATCACATTGATCTTAGTGATTATTTGCATAATTTTCTGGCTTGTTTATGTTAGTCCTTATCAAAATTAATTCTTGAGTGTTTTTCTCCCTCAAATAAAGGACTAGACAAAAATACAACTTTCCTAGTAGGGGTTGGAGGTGCAGGCCTATAACCCTAGTCACTACTTGAGAGGTTAAGGGAGGATCCCAAGTTCAAAGCTTGCCTAGAGTTCCTAGATAGTTGAAGGCCAGCCTAGGAAATTTAGTGAGACTCTGCCTCAAAATCACCCAATAGGTGGGGAGATAGCTGAAGTTACAGTGGCAGAGTGTTGGCCTAGCATGTGCTAGACCTTTAATTCAACCTTAGTCAGTTCCACAAAACAAAATCTTAAACCAGAACAAAGACTTTCTCAAATAAACAATCATGACTGCTCAGTAAAGAGTTTGTAGTTATAGCCTGTTCCTCTGCTGGGATCTTCTATATGCCTGGCTACATGAAGGATAATATGAAAATAGCTTCCCTGAGAACTGGAGTGAATTGTGGAGAAAGGGCAAAAGCTAATTTATCATTTCCCAGTGATCCAAAGTAATAGCTCTAAGGCCATTCATCAAAACTGAGTTTTGACTTTTGCATCAGGAGAAAGATCTAGCTGAGCAATCCTTTTTCATTTATGATTTGTATATTGCCTAGGGCTCCATGCCATATCTATGGCCATTAAGCCCATTCTTGTATAAAGATGCTTAGAAATTATTTGTAGGGCTACTTTTTCCAAAAGAATAATTCTGTTTGTGTTTGCTTAAATATTTGCATTGCTTCCTCATTCAGTTCCCCAAAATGGATGCAATATAATTTGCCAGCTCAAATATCAAAAAGACTTCTCAGAAATGCCATTTTTTTTGTTTTTGTTTTTAAAGTAGGGCCTCACTGTAGCCCCAGGCTGACCTGAAATTCACTATGTATACTCAAAGTGGCCTCAAAGTCACAATGCTCCTCCTACCTCTGCCTCCCTAGCACTGAGATTAAAGGCCTGCACAACCATGCCAGGCAGGAATGCCAAAATTTAAGAAACTTTAGAACACTTAATTGAAGGGGAAAACTGTTTCTATAAAAAACTGAGATTTCACATCATTAAATCTGCCAAGTAGAACACAACTTCTAGTGGAGTCATTGCAGTGAGTGTGTTAACTTTTGAATAGAATTTATATTTATGCATTTTGGAGATCAGACAGAAAGAAACTAATCAACCACTATATTGACATAAGTCCTTAGACAAATAAATTCCAATGTGTTTTATGGAAGTAATTCCAAAATGGCCCCAAGAAACCTGGATTCAATTATGCCAGTAGATAGCTGTGGGAGCTTTTCCAATCTCTCTACATTTTTAGGGTCTGGGTTCAAATTGCAAAAGAAGGAATCAAACAGTCTATGTATAGAAATTCTGGTATTTTGTATTTCATGGTTGTTTTATTTGTGAGCATAATGGTACAGGCAGGAAAATGATACTCCCTGGTATATATTCAAGCCTCAGGTCTCAGGATGTCTTATGCATGCTCATACACCCTGGGGACATGGAAGTTCACTGTTTCATTTTGGTTTTGCATTTAAGAGAAAAGATTCAGAGTTGCAGAGATGGCTCAGCAGTTAAGGTGCTTGCCTGCAGAACCCAAGGACCCAAGTTTCATCCAGCAGCATTCACATGAAGCCAGATGCACAAGGTGGCACACCATTTGGAGCTCATTTGCAGTGGCTAAAGGCCCTGGAACACCCATTTTCTATCTGCGTCTTTCTCTCGTAACTCTCTCAAATACATAGATAAGTAAACCATTGTTTAAAAAAAAACCTTAAAATTAACCTGTGAAAATTCAGTTATTTCCATTATGTTGACATACATATGTTTATCAAGGTATCTCTTCAAACACCTGAATTATAGACTAGTTTTAAAACCAATGCATTTGCATAGATACTCTGCAAGGACCAATCAGCGTATGGCAGGTGCAGTTGCATATACTGAGGGGTCTCTCCTAGGGCAGCATGTTTCTAGGCAGTAAAGGTAACTCTAAAGGATGAAGTATGAGGGCTGGAGAGATGGCTTAGTGGTTAAGCGCTTGCCTGTGAAGCTGAAAGACCCCAGTTCGAGGCTCCATTCCCCAAGACCCACGTTAGCCAGATGCACAAGGGGGCACAGGCGTCTGGAGTTCGTTTGCAGTGGCTGGAAGCCCTGGCGCACCCATTCTCTCCCTCTCTCTCTCTTTTTGTCTCCCTCTCTCTCTCTCTCTGTCTGTAGCTCCCAAACAAATAAATAAATAAACAAACAAACAAAAAGTATATTTAAAGGATGAAGTATGAGAGTCCTTACATATAAACTTGTCTGAGTGACTGTAAAAGAAAAAGCAAACAATAGAGGCAGCTGTGTACACAACTGGATTAGTCCATTCCAAAATAACATATATCTATGGCCATGAACAAGTTTACTTGGAGCTGTGGCAGTTGAGTTTACTCCATAGTGATTTTGAAGGAAGATAGGAAGAAGATAGCTTTTTAAGGCAGTCTCAGGGATTGAGGCTCAAGGAGGGCCAGGAGGCGCTACCTCACTCACTCTGGCACTAGCAACTCTTGGCAAAAATGTCTGCTTGAGAGCAAGTCCTGGCACCTACTGCTGCCCACACTCTACTGTGCTACCCAGGTTGGCTGACCCCGCTGTGCTGACCCTCTCTCGGTTCATCCTCCCAATTTACCCAGCCTATCAGGTATCCCTTACATACCTGAATCTCATGCTATAAAGGCTGCTGCCTTCCAGTCCTCCCTTTCTTCTCACTGTGCACAGCCCTCAGTGTGTGCATGCGGTTCTCTCTCCTGAGCTTAGTCTGAGCCCTGAACACACGTGAGTCTGACCTGTACCCCAACCCAGCCTGGCTGGGTGGAGGGGTGGGAGAGAGTTGCCTTGTTTCTTGATCTAAATTTTTCCTCTCTTAACTGCCATGTGGGTACCTCCCAGGTTTCCCTAGACAAGTACCTAGATTCTTTTTTACATATGCTAGCAGCCTTATGCTAATTTCTCTTTAAAGGCCTCAATTTCTCTCAAGTCCACATGTTTTTGGCTTTTTCCTAATTTCTCTTTAAAAGTCTCAGTTTATCTTGAGTACTTGTACTTGCAGCTCTACTCCAGTTTTTCCCTAAGACCCAGTTGGTTTGTAGATTTGGAGGGTGGAACCCAGTGCCAGCCCACCAAGGCCAGCCAAACTGGGCTATCTATCTTGGTAGCACACTAGATCCTGGGCATCAGGGGGCACTGTAGATCAGTCTAGATAAAAAGTGAGTTCCATTTCTTTTTTAAAAAATTATTTTATTTATTTATTTATGTGACAGAGAAAGAGGGAGAGAGAGTGAGACAATGGGTGCACCAGGGCCTCCAGCCACTGCAAACAAACTCCAGACACATGTGCCCCCTTGTGTATCTGGATAACATGGATCCTGAGGAATGGAACCTAGGTTCTTTGGCTTTGCAGGCAAACACCTTAACTGCTAAGCCACCTTCCAGCCTATGAGTTCCATTTCTACCAAGAGTTCTGTTCTTGTGCCAGGGCGAGGTGGCATGTGGGGTGGCATCTCTTTCTGTGGCTCAATTTATATTTGAAACTGCCTAAAGAAAGCTAGCTTTATTTTATTCTCTTTCATTATTATCAATGAGTTTTTTATTTTATTCTGTAAATTGGTAATTTGCATTTACTTTTCCTTCTAAGTTTCATCTGAAAATTTGAGAGCATTTATATGAAAATCATGACACTGATAATGAGTTTGATCTTAAATGAGTAACTATAGTTGTGGATGATGCTCTCTTTATGATTTCTTCAGATAGTCTCATGTTATTTTTATTTTACAATATTTATATGCATAATGTATAAATATATAAAATATATTGTCATATATATGAAAAAATTAGATCAAAATGTCTCAAATCAAGTCATCAGCTTGAATTTTGGCACCAGTCACATCATTATTTAATCACTGTAGTTAAATTTGTAGTTAGATTTGAACAATGCTGACCTTTCTTGTTAAATATTTAGCATACCATAGATTTGTTTTCAAACAGTTCTCGATTAAATAATTGCAATTACTTTTTTAACCCTGTGTTTAACTGAGAAAGCAATATATAAGTGAGAACCAAATATATATAAATATATAAATGAGAACCAAATATATATAAATATATAAATGAGAACCAAAGACAGTTAAATGGTGAAGTGAGAAATAAAAGTGGCTAAAGGGAACATGCCCTTTGCCAGCTAGGCAGAAGGTAATGTATAAATGACTGACAATCCAATTAGAGAATTCTTTTAAAGGAAAAAAGTATGGCAGAGCAAGAAATTATGAACTGCATAACACACCATGACAAAAATTCCCAAGGCAGCCAGTACCATTCCATTTTCAAATATAAGTATGAAAAAAATCCATGAATAATGAATTTCATGTAACATCTTTGCTATGCATTATTTAAAATATTGATGCTGGCTGAAGGTGATCATATTCATTTTTTTCTTTACAGTTTTGTGATAATATTATATGCTTGCAATATTAATGTTAAAACATGATTCTGGACATGTTTTAAAACTTACCATGGATTATTAGAAGTGAAATGGAATTATAAGCATTTGGAAAAACATGTCACAAAACAATTTTTTCAAAAGGAGTCAATATTTGTATTTTTTCCAGAAAAGATGATGTAAAAATAAAAAAGACAGGAGTGTCTTCAATGTAGTGTCATAGTTTTTTTCTAGATTTAATTTAAGTTCTCAGAAAAAAATCTTAGGAAAGGGATTCCTCCACCGCACTCCCACAAGTTGGTGAGCATTATTCAGACAAAAGAGAATAGAAATGAAAATTGTCTAATTGTATAAAAACATCACACTCTGCAGCTAAAATTCATATATATCCTTATATCTCAATAGGGAAATATCTTAAGACTAGATGTCAATTTTAGAAGCTTGCTCAGTAATCATTGAGACAATTCAATTTCTTACAGAGGAAGATGCAGAAGAATACTAGAAATCAGCCTATGGTACATTCACATTATTTTATCACTACACATACATTATGTATGCATCCCAATAATTACCAAATCTCCTGGCATGTTTTAGGCAATATACTATGATATTTGTGTAGTAGCAATATGGGAGGGAAGATTTCTTTGATCCTATTTCTATAATTTATCATGGTGAATCCTCACATGCCATGTGAGCAGAACATTTTTCTTATTTTAGACATGAGAATACTGAAACATAGAGAGGTTGACTACAATTTTGAACCTATTTTGATCTATTGACAGAGCTGGAATTGAAAATGACTTTTTTTTCTGATATCTCAAATTCCGCTTTCATAATGTTTGTGACATTTCCAAAAGTCAGTTACTGGTATGCCATACCCAATTGTCAGAGCTGACTAAAATAAAACTGGATAATGCAAAATTCATCATAAAATACATTTCTATTAATAATAGTATTGGTAGAACCCTGAAGGCCTGCCTAAAATACTTCAGGAAATGCAGCAGGTGTTGGTTTAGGAGTAAACTTCTTTGGTGTAAGATCTTTGCCTTTACCTCCAGGAAGTAGAAATAAATGCCCAGCCAGATACCTATGCTAGAATATGAATGCTTTAAATTAATCCACCAAAGAGTGATTACTTTTCAACTTACAAACTTTAAGTATAACAATTATACAAGAACACATATATAGTAGTAAAGGTTTGATAAATATTTTGAACACAAGTTCTGTGCTGGATATTCTAAGAGGTAAGAGTAAAGGTTTTATATAAATAAAGGTAACTTAAAATTATAAATACTGCCTAAGATTATTTTTCTGTGTACACAGAGATAGCATGAGGGAGAGATACTAAAGTTTACCAACATTATATAACAAATGTTTGAGTCATATGACTATTATTGTTTTTTCTTTCTCCTTGTCAAATATGTCCTAACTTCCTGGTTTTATTAATCAGCTATCTGTAACAGTTACAAAATACCTAAGATAGTAAATTGTTTTTAAGGAAGAAATATTTATTTCTGAAATTTCAGTGTAATTTGGGTCTGTGATAAGGCAGGAGCATGTGGTGGAAGAATACTTTTTATAGCGGCTGGAAACTAAGAGAAAAGGAGTTGGGATCTCAATGCCTGCTTCAAGGACTCACCCCAAAAGACCTAGCTTCCTGATATTAGGGCTCCCTCTAAAGACTCCATCGTTTCCCACTGGTGACACAGGTTGGGGAATAAACCTCCAACACAGACCTGTGTGAGACATTTCAGACCCACATCATAATACTAGCAATTTGCAAAAAAGCAACAAAAAAGGTACACTTCTTTGATATTAAAACACCCACAACAAAATCAGTAATCACATGACTCAAGCATTTTTTATATAATATCAGTAAAACTGAAAATAAAAGACAATGCCTGAAAATTATTTTTCACGATCTTAAACAATCCATTTCAAATATTTAGCTAATAAAGAAATTTTGGACTGTTATAATAGTGGATAAATTTATTCCAACCATTTTCCATTCTTAAGCAAAAGTAAGAATCAAATAGGAACTTTTCCATGTCTGGGTTGAGTCTCAGTTCTCGAATGTCAAACGATATTAAATATCAATTTCTGAGGGTTAGAACAGTGAGGCGCCACTTGCTCTTTTCCTAGCAAGACTCTCCAACATTCTTCATAGAGCTTGTCATGGTGTGTGTCCCAATCGCTGTCAAACAGACTGCTATATATCTTGCTAAATGTAGGTTTGAATTAAAAATCTCAGGCATTTATAGGAAAGTAGCTTAGATATAGCTGAGGGCATTCTGGGAAAGATAAATGACTTCATGTCCTGCCCATTAAGAACTGACCAGAAACAAGTACAGAGACTGTTTTGTTTGGAGTGACTGAAAAAGACCGATAGTTCAATTAGCTTAAAATAATACTTTAAGTGACAAGTCCTATGCTCTGCTAGCTACTAAGATGCCATTAAATATTTTTAAATAAATGTACACTCTGTTCCTGACCTATACAGAAAGGAAAAGTATTTTTCCTGCAAATGTGAGTCATTTCTAGAAGCAGTCAACATGGTACCTCTAATCCTTGTCACAAACACTCCATTGCTTAAGTAAAGGTGCTGATTTCACAAATTGTGATAGGAAGCAGGGTGGCTCAATTTGCCATTCTCATTCATGCACTTCCAGCATAGAAGCAATATTGGCAAAAAAGTGTGACTAGAATGAACTTTGAAGTTGGAGGCACACAGAATGGTCCATGTGCTGACAAGTCAGCAAACTTACCTTTTCCCTTCTAGAGCTGGCTGCCTTTCTTAGGATAGTTTTTGTGTAAGGGTTCTCTAGAGGAACAAACCCTATAGAACACATACACAAGCACACACAAATAAAATCATAAAACAGCATTTATTAGACTGACTTTCATGATGAGAGATGGGATCATCCCATCATGGCCATGTGTAGGTTACAGAGCCAGAGAACCCAGTCAATGTTCAAGCCTCACAGCTAGAAACCACGGAACAAGAAGGATGAATAGCTGTGCTCCAGCGTAGGACTAAGAACCAGGAAGCTCCCTGGATTGTTGCTGGTAAGATCCAGTTGAAAGCATGGTATTAACAGGTGCATCAAAATTACTCAGTTCAAATTAACAAAATTAGAAATGAAAAAGAAGAGGTCACAACAGACATAAGTGAAATTAGGAGAATCATCAAGACTTTCTTCAAAAATCTCTACTCCACAAAATGGGATAAGATGGAGAAATGGATGAATTCCTGGACACATACCACATAACAAAGCTAAACTCAGAGTAGATTAATCTCCTAAACAAACATATCATAGCCATTGAGACTGAAAGGGTAATCAAAAACCTCCCTAAAAGGAAAAGTTCAAGACCAGATGGCTTCTCAGATGAATTCTATCAAACCTTAATGGCAGAACTGAAACAAGTTTTTCTCAAATTGTGCCATACAATCAGAGAACATGGAGAGTTCCTCAACTCTTCTTATGAAGCTAGTATCACCCTAATACCAAAACCAGGCATAGATGCCACCAGAAAATAAAACTACAGAACTATTTTCCTGGTTAACTTAGATGCAAAAATCCCAAACAAAATCCTTGCAAACCAAATTCAACAGCACATCAAAAGCATTATCCACCTGGATCAAGTAAGCTTCATCCAAGGAACACAAGGATGGTACAATATACAGAAACCTGTCAATGTAATGCACCACATAAATAAGCTTACACACACAAAAAAATAATCACATGACCATCTTGATAGATGCAGGAAAGGTCTTTGATAAAATATAACATCACTTCATGATCAAAATGTTGGAGAGAATAGGCATGGGTGGTCTATATCTCAACATAATAAAGGCTATATATAAAGCTCCTAAAGCCGAAATAATACTTAATGGGGAGAGGCTGAAGGAATTCCCATTGAGATCAGGAACAAGACAGGAGTGTCTACTCTCACCTCTGCCCTTCAGCTGAAGTTCTAGCTCAAGCAATAAGACAGGAAAAAGAAATAAAAGGGATAGAAATTGGCAAGGAAGAAGTTAAGTTATCCCTATTTGCAGACAACATGGTTATATACATAAGTGACCTGAGAGCCCCCATCTCAAAACTCTTAAAAGTGATTAATTCCTTTAGTGAAGTAGACAGATACAAAATCAACACAGAATATTCAGTAGCCTTTCTATATGCAAAAGACAAAAATACAGAGAAAGAAATATGTGTGACATTGTCCCATTTTCAATAGCATTAAAAAAAAAAAAAAACACAGGGCTGGAGAGATGGCTTAGCGGTTAAGCGATTGCCTGTGAAGCCGAAGGACCCCGGTTCGAGGAGCGATTCCCCAGGACCCACGTTAGCCAGATGCACAAGGGGTCGCACGCGTCTGGAGTTCGTTTGCAGTGGCTGGAAGCCCTGGAGCGCCCATTCTCTGTCTCTCTCTCTCTTTACCTATCTGCCTCTTTCTCTCTGTGTCACTCTCAAATAAATAAATAAAAATGAACCAAAAAAAAATTTAAAAAATAACCCACAAAAAAACCTCCTCGAGATAACATTAACCAAGGAGGTGAAAGTCCTTTACAATGGAAACATAAAAACACTCAAGAAAGAAATTGAGGAGGACTTAAGAAAATGGAAAGACCTCCTGTGCTCCTGGATAGACAGAATTAACAAGAAAATGGCAATCTTACAAAAGCAATATATAGATTTAATGCAATTGCCTCACCCCCATAACTGAAGGGCGTCCCCACAGTAGAAAACCTGTAATCAGCAGTGGGGTGACAGGTAGAAGGCTAAGGATGGTGCCCTCATGGCTCTATAGACACTGTATACATAACCAGTAAAAAAAGTTACTCAGCTTGTGCAGACATGGAGTCTGACAGTACTACAAGGATGAGTGTTTGGAAGGCAAAAGAGAAAGGGAGAAAGAGAGAGCCTTTATATCTTTTGTATCAATTTAAATAGCAGGAGAAAACAAAATTCATTTAAAAACCAGTCACATCTTTCTTTATTAAGGATCAATCAGGTATTTTTGAAAATTTCTAATATAGAAAATAAAACAGAAGAATGACATGATAATTCCACCTAGATTCTTTTCTTGCTTTTGAATTTTTCTTTTCCTCTCTATGTACATATCACACACAAAACTAGCCAACACACATGTGTACAAAGTATATACAAAAATCAAATATATACATATATACAAATAAAACTAAAACAATGCAAAAATTTCTCATCGCTTCTAGTAATGAAAAAGAGTTTATCCTAGCCTATATGTAGCTTTTAAATATTTGCTCACCTAAAAGGAGTCATTACACGTTGCTTTCCATCATACTTCTGTTCCTGCTGATCATGTTTGTGAGAACAATTTCTACCCACACTTTTAAAAGTTTTTCTCATCTTTCATGACATTTTTTATTCTGTACATTGAGATTGTATATATTCCTAGGAGCAATGATTCCTTGGACACCCAACTACATCTGTCCCTAAATGAGGGACAAAGATAGGCATCGTGGTGAGATCTGCTATGATTCCAATATGGTGAACACCACCAGATGTTCTATTAGTTTGTTAATTAGTAGAGTAGCCACCTTATTTATAATCCAAACAGTATAGCTTAAAAAAAAAAAAGAGTAAGAGGCACTATGAAGAACTAAACTGGACTGTAGACATAAACTGGGACTGAGTAGGCCAACTTGGTATGTATTGTCACTTTCAATTAAGAATAGGTAGTACCTCCTTTTATCTTCCTGTCATTCTCCACTATTACTCAACTCACACCCAAATGATCCCCCACATTTTCTCTAAATTGCAGTTGTCTTCCCAAACTATCATCCTGAGATGTCTTGCAGAAATTTCTTGAAAATATTACTCACTTAAGATTTTACCTATAAGGAGCTATCATAACCTTGTATAGAATATTTAATTTTTTCCTTTCTGAGTAGTTTTCATTTTTATATATTCTCCAGTTCAACTATTATCGTCTTCATAACAAGTTCCAACTTCTTTTTGCTTCTTAGTAGTTGTGGGAGCTTTGGAAAAATTTTACCCTACAATTCATTATCTTCATGAGTAATTCAGAAATAATTGCAAGAGATCTTTCAGTGGATCAAGTGACCAACTATTATTCCACAATGTCTAAATGAACTATGACACATAAAAAATAAAACCAAGAAATACTTTTGGATTTTAAGAGACTGCAAAAGAAAAGCTTTATTTGAAATTGCTCCAGCTTCAGGATGGGTTAATTAATTTTCCATCCTAGATACCAAAGGTATCATAAGAATTTTTATAAATGATCAAGATATAATTGAAAAGGAAAACCTTAGCAATTTTTCTACTTGTTGATTTTATTAACATAACTTATGGTTTAGTTATTGTTTTGCCATTTGATGCAGCTAATCAAAGCAAGTATTAGGGGTCTGAAGTAGATCACTCACTGTGCTAGTACAAGGACCTGAGTTCAGACTTCAAAAACATATGTTAATGCTGGGCTTTGTGTTCACTTGTAATCACAGCTCTGAAGAGGTGGAGGCAGAGAGTGTCTGGGGCTCACTGGCTAGCTAATCAAGCCCAACTAGTGAGCTCTAGGTTCAGACAGAGACCCTGTCTCAAAGACAGTTGAAAAGCAATCATGTAATACACCGAACATTGAACTCTGACCTCTATACACATGTGTAATACATGCACACATGTGAACCCACACACATGCAGGCATACCACACACATACACATGCATTAAAATATAACAACCAAACAAACACACAAACAGGCATTAAAGCCAAGTCACTCACAAAGGTTCCCAGTAGTTATTTTAATATAAAAAGATTAAATTTTTTCTTCTATGGCTCAAAAATGTGAAAGGAATGCTCAGAGCAAACATTCAGACTGATTTTTATAATATTTAAAATGTCAGGGGGAAACTGATTGAAAGTAGTTTACAATTTAAAAGGCTGTGTCATATTTTTGAGTTCACAGTTACATTTTTCAAAAGTGTGTCATATTTTAAATGTTCAATTACAAGTTGGTTATTCCTAGACTGGGGATATAGTTAAGTAAAAGAAAACTTGCTTAGCATGCCAAGAGCCTGGTTTTGATTCCCAGGACTGCAAACATAAAGTTGGTTTATTCCAAAGTAATTCATATTCACTAAGAATTTACCTCTTGTCCTGGGAAGGTACTCTATTCTTCCAGATTTCAGCCTTAACAAGTCCCACCACTGAATTTCTCATCTGTCTTCCTCATTTATATAAACATTTCTTTGAGGTAGGAATAGGGTATCAATCTAGTCCAGGCTGACCTGGAACTCATTCTGTAGCCATATGTGACCTTGAACTGATGGTAATCCTCCTCCTACCTCAGCCTCCAAATTTCTGGGATTAAAGACTTGTGCCATTATGCCTGGCTTATATGAAATTTTTAAAAAGATTTTTGAATTTTATTAATTAGAAACATTGTTGTATGGATAAATTATGTGTTGATCCCATTCCCCTTTTGCCTGCCCCCATTCCACTGAGGGCCCTCCTCAGTAGAATTACTGTTATTCACCATGGGGAGGGTGAGGTGGGGAGGCAGGCAGGGGTGAGTGGGTGGGTAATGCCTCTGGATACTCCTTCCTACCCTTTGGCCCTTACATTTTTTATTTCCCATCTTCTGTAATGTTCCCTGAGCCTTGGCAGTTGCATTATAACTCTAATGTTTAGCTGTCAGTAACTTCTGAATTTCTGCTTTGATATATTTTTTTGAGGCAAGCCCAATACACTGCCTATATTTTATAATGTGAGAGTGAGAGAATAAAAGAGAGAGAGAGAGAGAGAGAGAGAATTGGCATCCCAGGGGCTCCAGCCACTGCAATCAAACTCCAGAGGCATGCGCCGCTTGTGAACATGGCTAATGTGGGATCTGGAGAGTTGAACACTAGTCCTTAGGCTTTGCAGGCAAGCACCTAAACTGCTAAGCCATCTCTCCAGCCCTTTGTTTTGAATGTCCTCAGGGTTTTTTTTTTTTTTTTTTTTTTTTTAAGGCAAGAATTGTACTCATGCTTCTCACTCCATTCTTAAAAGGTGTGGACATTCTCATTAAATGTTTGAGTGAGTGGGTAAACAGTTTGCTCTTAAACGTTGATGTAGGCCATATTGCTCATAGTCCAGTCGATTCATCCTTTATTTACTCTTCCATCGGTTTAAAATGAGAGATTAAACTCATACTATGTACAAAATTTATCTCATTACAGATAAGTATATTGTAAAAGCACTGTCTCTCTAAATACTCCTTTTCATATAGCTGTCTTTTGAGAACTTTAAGATGCAATAGATAATAAAACCACTTCATCAACTTAATGCAGGGAAATTTTCATTAACAGCCACATATGCACACAATGTGAATTTGATTTATTCTCTTTGTGATGGTCAAGTACCCTTTCAAAGTTCTCTTTCAGTCTTTGCTGGAAAATCCTGCATGTTATCATAAGATCATACTATTTGAAAGAGATTCCTGGAGAAAATGATGTTTTTAAAGTCACATAGATTACTTTTGAAAAGTGAGCTCTGTTAAAATATATCCAAATTCCTTATCACCTAAAGGTAAATCTAGCCTTCCACAAAAGCTGACTATTGTCAGGGAGTTTTAAACAAGGCCCTAGGATTGTAGATGCTGTATAATAGCTCCTGGGCAATGGGAGACATAGGTTTGTATGTTAAGCTTTCACACAAAATTTAGAGGAGCTGCCCATTGTGGAAGAGCTGCTGTCATCCTGGGTGGTCGTGCTACCCGCAGGAACCAAGTTGCATTTGACAAAAGAACAAATTCTCTGTCCCTGTTGCCTCAGGATAAGAAGCAATCCTGTGACTTAAAGGCAACTCTCCAGGGATTTTTTTAATTGTTATTCTGCCATTCTGAGAACACTCTCAGATGGGCAGGTTTTAAATTCTGCTGTCACAGCTGGACACTGAAAAGGAAAGTAAAAAGTACATACTTGTGGCCATATGCAGCTAGCGCTTGGTATCCACAGGGGATTGGTTCCAGGACTTTACAGTCTTGCTCCAGGATACCTAAATCTGAGGATGCTTTAAGTCTCTCGTACAAAGTAGGATAGTAGACAGATAGCTCAGTTTATGAAGTTCTTGCTGCACAAAAATGAGGATCTGAGTTCAATAACTAGAACCAAGTTACAGTTGCATGTGAAGTGAAGATAGGCATGTCACTAGGGCTCTCTGGCTAGCCGATCTAAGGACCTGAAGGTCCTTGAGAGACACTGTCATTAAAAAGGTGGACAGTGTACTTCAGAAATAAGATTTCTTGGGCTGGAGAGATGGCTTAGCGGTTAAGCGCTTGCCTGTGAAGCCTAAGGACCCCGGTTCAAGGCTCGGTTCCCCAGGTCCCACGTTAGCCAGATGCACAAGGGGGCGCACGCATCTGGAGTTCATTTGCAGAGGCTGGAAGCCCTGGCGCGCCCATTCTCTCTCTCTCCCTTTATCTGTCTTTCTCTCTATGTCTGTCACTCTCAAATAAATAAATTAATAAAAAAGTAAATAAAATATTAAAAAAAAAGAAATAAGATTTCTTTCCACACATATGTGCCTCCAAACACACATGAGCACATGCATACATACACTTTAAAAATGGCACACTATCTACATAAAACTTATGCTATCCTCCTACATAATTTTAACAATATTTATATTACTTATGGTACCTAATACAATGAATATAAGTGATAAATACTTTTAGTTTATAGTTTAATAAATAATGAAAATAAATGCCTTTACATGTTCAGTACATAATCTTTCCTAGTAATTTCACTTATAATTGGTTGAATCTGCAGGTGCAGAGCCCACAATATTGGCAATATTTAGTATTTATACAGTTAAGAGTTGAAGCTATCTAATATTCAGTTTTCTATTTTTTTAAATGGAAATAATAACAGCATCTATTTCCAATAATTCCTTTCATGATTCCATGATGTAATTCTGCATACAGTGAGTGATTATTATCTATTAACTATAATTGGCATTTGTTATTGGTATAATTTAGTCATTTATAATTTGAGCACTGCTCATGGCATAAGCTGTTTTGGGTGTGGTAGAGTCTTAGAGAATATGAAGAAAGATGATTCATACTCCTTAAGCTCAGGCTCTGGTGGAAGGTAAGGAGATAATAACATAAAGAGCATTTTATTAACAAATGACTCTATTGAATACCTTAAAAGGGTACTTTATGGATTTTTACTTAGATGTACCTTTCCACATGGGGTGGGAAGTATGTGGGGTGTTAGAATTACTGGTTCTGGAAGTTATGTTAATGATGGGCCTAGAAAAATATAATGTGGGTTAGAGACTTGATTATAAAAAATATATATTTCATCCTAGAAGGAATATCACAGATGTGAGAAGACACAGTAGATATGAGAAAATTGGCAGGGAATCAAGTTTACATAACAAATGAATCTGCCATGGCTGTCATAATGAGATACCATAGACAGAGTGATTCAAATGACATTTCTGAAGGTTGGACGTCCAACATCAAGATGCTATCACAGGGTTGGGTTTTACTATGGTTCTCTCCCTGCTGTCTGTGGACCTGGTCGTCGTCCCTAGAGCCTCTTCCTCTTATGAGTACATTAGTCATATTGGATTAGAAACTCACTGAACATCTTCATATTAACTTCATCACCTCTTCAGGATCTTGCCTCCAAATATGGCCACTTTCTGGTAGAAGTTGAAACACGAAATAATGACATAGTCCAAAACAATGGGAAAGTTGGAAATGTGATTTAGTGACCATGTTCATATTTGAATATACTATGGTTGTGAAGATTATTTCATAAATACGTAGAAGACACTAAACAGTCTTGACAGAGAAAGGAACAAAGCAATGAGAGACCTGAGGAGAGAAACAACCTTTCGCACTTCAGCCAAACCACAGCTAAAACCACAGAGAAAGTGGGGGAGTAGCAAGAATGCTGCTTCCATGTTGAACCTGATATCTAGCACCCGGGTGTAAGAGACAGACCTTCTAGGAGCTCAACACCTGCCAAAGCAGAGATTCAGAGGCTCCTAAGAGCTCACCATTGAAGTAGACCTAAAATTCACCTACCATGGTTCAGGGAATTTTGAAGAAGAGGGGACAGAAAGATTGTAAGAGCCACAGGTTGAGGCATCATGCCCAGAGGCATTTCCTCCCCTCAAAAATAACTGACTGTGCTCCGTCAATAACCCACAACCCATGGGGAATACCTGCAATCCCACTGAGGAGCATCCTCAGTGGAATGGGAGCAGGGATGAGGGTAAAGAGGGTACAAACACATGATTATCCATACAAAGTATGTTGTTACTAAAAAGAAAAAAAGAAAAAAAAAGAAAAAAGAAAAAAAAAGGGTTCATTTTCTGTAATATATAAATTGCACTGGGAAAAGAGAGACACAAGAGTAAGATCCCAAGCCAAAGACTTCTTGTAAAATGAGGTGACTTTAGATTTGGTAGGAATACTAAAAAACTCAGAGAGAATCAAGCAAAAAAAGATTACAGAAGTAAAAATAGTAAGGTTTTATATTGAGATTGACAAATTGAAGCTAACATAACAAGGAATTTCCCATATTGGGGGAAGAAATTTGGGGCTAGTTTCTGAACTTTTTAAAGGAAATGACCTCCTCAGTTGAGATCTTGTGGTACTATCCATAAGTCATAAGAAATGTGTGTCTAGATTTAGAAGTTGGGTTCAGATTTTACACACACATGCACTTGAGGTGGTGGGTTTATGTATAACTCAGACATGCTTTTTAATCTTTAGCAGGGTACTAGGATTCTCTGGGATGTGATAAATGGCCTTAGAGATAAAAAAGAAAGAAAGAAAGAAAGAAAGAAAGAAAGAAAGAAAGAAAGAAAGAAAGAAAGAAAGAAAAAAAGAAAGAAAGAAAGAAAGAAAGAAAAGAAGAGAAGAGAAGAGAAGAGAAGAGAAGAGAAGAGAAGAGAAGAGAAAAGAAAAGAAAAGAAAGAAAACAAGAAAGAAAGAAAGAATTCCTGGTTTTAAGCAAAATAACTAAAGGAGACTTAAGCCTCATATAAAGAAATATTTTGCTTCAGCAGAATTTTCAGAAGAGACATAGGACTCCAATATTTGAATATTGTAACATAGCACTTGTGTGAGAAAGATAAAAATCTCCTAAGATTGGAAACTCACTTTTGATTTGTTTCTTTTAGAAAGTTCACATGCTTTAAGAAGGCTTGTCCCTATTTCCTCGGAGACTGTTTCAGAGCGAATATACGGTGTCACAGATCACCTCATTAACCCTCTCACAAACTCAGTTCTTGATGGACAAAATGAGAATGAGTTTCTTTAATACATTTTATACATTTAATAAATACCAACAGTGGAACAATGAGCCTGGAAGCTTATCCTAATTCTATGATAGCATACTGTGGGACCTCAGGCAACTCATTTAAAATATTTGTAAACTATGATGCAATAAATATTTTTATTTTATTCATGACATCAGCATAGAATGGACCCTATAAAATGATTGTATTTCTGAAGACATTCCGTCTGCCTTTGGGCTAAGTGACCTTAGGAGAAAGTGTGAAAGTAACACTTTATAAATATGTGCCATTTGAATGAAAGAAATTCAATAGACATGTGGGTGTTGTGTGACATTTCCTCGGGAAATGCGAAGAAAGGGCTATTCATCTCAGACACAGCACCAATAAGAGGCCAAAGACGGTTCCACCCAAGGACACATGGTGGTGAACACATGAGTCTGTCTGGGTTACCTACAGGAACATGAGCGCACCAAAGGCAGCTGCATCACTGAAACTCCCGTCTGAGCGAGCTCGGGTGGTGACCCACAAAAGCTGCATGCTTGGATTTTTGTGTACAAGTTATAGGCGTCTTCACAACAAACAGTCTACTAGCCACTCCCCCCTCCCCCCCCCCCCACCCCCCGTAAATGTATAGACAAGTGAAGGCTCTAAGACACAGTTTCACAAATGGAATGTATTAACTACTCGGAGGGGGTCTTTGGAGAAAAGGCAAAGGGGAAGGTGAGAAGCAAAGGGAAAGGTGAAGTGCACATCACAAGGGAGTCCACGTGGGCCTGAGGTATTTTATGGTGGGAGTGGGGTAGAAATAAGAGGGACAATCTGGGTGAGAAGTGTGGGAGAGATGGACTGAGAGAGACAGAAAGAGAGAGAGAAAGAGAGAGGAAGAGAAAGAGAGAGGGAGACAGAGGATGAGCAAGAGGGAAGGTGCCTACACGCAGAAAGGTGCAAAGAAACATATACACCTGTAATGAAAGAGGGTCACATGAAGAAGAAAAGAGAGTGAGGCAAATGGTGCCGCGGGTCTGTGCCCTTGGGGCATGGCCGACTGGCCAGTGTGAGGGGAGGCTTGTGAGGGCGTCAGCTGAAGAAAGCAGACAGGTTGTCTGGATCCTCTGTGGCGGAGAAGAGAGAGGAGGTCCTTAGAACGAAGACTTCAGTTTTGGCCAATTGGAAGCGGGAAGGTAGCTTTGAGAATGACACCCCATAATTCTATACTGTCTACAACCTTGGAGAAGGGCCTGTGAGTCTTGTAACTCTGAACTTCCTAAACCTTCTAAGTTTCCAACTTCCTGAATCTCCTCAAACCTCCTTTCTCCTTCTATGAAATCTTTCAGTTAAGAGGAAATAGCCACACAACAATAGGGAAGGCAAGAGGATAAACTATTTTAGGCCTTATAATATGAACATTGAACTTTCAAATTCAAATTTAAATTGGCTATCCCAATTGTTTGCACCATCTGCAAACTGGGCAGGCAAGGTTTAAAGGGTGAACTCAGCACCCTAATGGTGAAAAAAAAATCCAAAAAACAACCAACCAATCCATAAACAAACAAAAAGCAAACCTCAACTGTGTTCCAGATTGAGTTAAATGCTTCCCTCCATATTAATAATAAACTTTCTAAGCATCTGGGTTCATTAACTATTATTACCTCTTTCCCAAGGGTTGACTACTAAGTATAAGAGCGAATGTCATGTGCAAAGGGTCACACTTAGGAGCACTGAGTTCTGACTGTGACATGCCTTTGCTGAATCACAGGAGGTGACTCCCGTGTTTCCTAATAATTACCAGTGGCAGCAGAGAAATGGAGACACCTTGTCTTCCCAGAGATGTAGTTTTCATAAAAAACTTGTTCATTTTTTCAAGTAGTAATTTAGCAAAATGAGAATTTCTTTCCAATTTCAACAGAGTTTCTTCCAAGCTCTGAGTCTATGGATAGCTGCCAGTGCACAGGACTGGAAGACGTGATCTAATGGTGCCTGCAGGGTGGGAATCTGGTCTGTGGGACATACTGTTATTTACAGAGTTGCCATGTAGCTTGGCTGGGGACCCAGTCCTCTATGTTTGAGCCAGACTCTGAGTGTCTTTGGCTAATCAACATGCCTCCATGGAGAAAAAGAAATAATTGCTGGTAAGCAAAGACACTGCTGATCATTAACTGTGTGTCACCTTCTCTACAATCACATTTCTAGCCCTGGATAATCCCATTCCTTTGCAAATCCTCCAATTAATGTGCTTTTGATATTATTATATTTTGAATATTAGGAGTACTAAGCTCATCAATAAAAATCTAATTTCACAGCACGTGAAGATATTTTGTTGGTTGACAAAAATATCCGGGGAAAGTGTCATGAGTCATCTAAGAATAAGATTATTCCAGCTCTTACCAATCCCAAAGAAGAGAAAAAAAAATACTATGTGCACCTTCTTATTTAACAAATTACTCTGGGTCTGCCCAGGAACATGTCCAAAACTAGACAAAGCTTTCTGTGCACATATGCACACAGAACGTAAAATATGGCCATTATGTAAAATTGGGTTTGAATCTCAGTCCTGACACTAACCATCTGTGTGGCAATGAGCATCAACATTCTAAACACTGGTTGCCTCTCCTTTACAATAAGTGCTATAATTTGTGCCTTGACGTATTCTTATGAAGATTAAATGGGATGACACATGTAAAATGTACTGGCACAATAAATTATATCCAATAATTCATTTAGCATGCATTACACTATAATTTCCTTTCTCCATAATATTAGTCTGCTGATATGATGTCTCTATTTTTTATGTTTTATGACTTGGCAAAGTAAGAGTCTACTCATATGGACAGTAGAACAAAATACTGCCATTTGGCCTGTCCGTGATGTGTGGCTCCCAAAGCTATTAGACATTTTGTGAATAAATGAAAAGCAGAGCCTTGTGGCTTTAGATACCAGGCTTAGGATTAATGAGTAACAAGATTTTGGCCTCTCCCCATGGGGATACATGCTTCATAAGGCACTGTCCCTCTGCTATGTTCCGTATCACTATGAATAATGTAGATGTATAGAGGTGAACTTCAGAATGAAACTGACTTACCAACCCTATTCCACACTTGAAATTATGAAAGTTACGTACACTTAATGCTTATGTAATTTTTAAATAAAATTGTTTCTAAACTTGATACTAGTAATTACCCATTGCTATTGTCAGCTTAATGTATGAAACTGATTATACCAGATCTACATATTCATTCTCACCATGAACATAAGTGATTATTTGTCATATAACAGTCCCTCACCTATCTTAGCTTCTTCAAAAATTAAAAATAATAATAATTATAAAGTCACAAGGTTGTAGAAGTTTCAAACACTTGTCAAGGGACATGATTCTTATTTATTTTTGTTTGTTTGCCTTTTTAAAAGAATATATCCAGTTGCATTATTGGTCTTTGTTTGGTTTTGGTATTTGGGTTCTCCTGCATCATAGACAACTCACAGTAGGTCAAACATAAGGAGTAAAAACTTTTATTTGTAAAGACAGAGTGTTACTTGAAAAGCTTTGGAAACTAACAGACCTTTTCTGTGTAACACTATCCCTCTCCAGATGGTAATAAAATATACTTTGGTTATGTACAAGGTTGAACTTGCTATTTTAGTGCTCAGAATACTCAGAAAATGCTTTTTAAAAGGTAGCATTTCCAGTTTTTTTTTTTTTTCCACTCCTTCATTTTTCAGATGACAAGCTATAGTTCAGCCTTTTGGGGTGTTGGCATAAATGACTCTTTTGACCATCCCCAGCTCATGCACTTAAGTGAGTCAGAATCTATTGAGGATAGTGCTTTGGTTCCCTTTTGTTATATAAATAGTTTCTTAGTTTTGAGTTATTTTGGTAATGACAGTAACTCATGGGCTTGGTAATAAACAAATAAACATGGAAAAGTGGTGCAAGATGAGAAACAAAATTCTTCATGTTTTGGTTTCTTTCTTCATTCAGTAACTAGATAGACTTCACTATGTGTTTCCAGGGAAAACATATGCTATTTATAAACTATATTACATATATACAAATATGTTATTTTTTACATAGCTGCAGGTACAATTCAGAAATTGTACATAGGATAGTGTGTGTGTGTGTGTGTGTGTGTGTGTGTGTGTCTGTGTGTGTGTGTGTGTCTGTGTGTGTGTGTGTGTATGTTAAGGACCCAATATGTGTGGTCAAGTTTTGAAATATGTAGTAGTAGTTAGATCATTTTGTCAAAAAAGAAATCATGGCCAAATATATGAAAATGTAGAGATAAATAGAAATCAAGGAAGTTTAGTGCATTTCAGATGAGCAAGCTTAGAAACTCACTTAGGTAAGTCATATTCACCTCTTAAAAATGAAAGATACTAGAGATATCTTGAGAACCACATGTGGCGGTGAACACCTGTAGCCCTAGTACGAGAAAGATGGACACAAGAGGTACACGAATTTGAGCCATTATGTGCTACATAGCAAGAGTCTGTCTCACAAAAGAAAAGAAAAAGTAAACATACCTCCAGTAGTCCACAAAATGAACTATTTCTATATCACAAAAGGGAAATAACATTTGAATAATTCATCAGAAATTATGGAGTCAAGAAGACTGTGGAACTCTAAAGTGTTGAAAGTAAAAATAAATTAATTTTCTACTCTTAGCTAAAAGAATTTGTTGCCAAGGATTTCACCAAAAGAAAAGTCAAAGGAAGTTTCTCACAGTGAAAGGAAATTATACTTGATTAATCTCAGATCTTTGGGAAGTAAAAAGGACAGCAGAAACACTGCCAAAGAAAATAAATATTTTCTGTTAGTTTTAACTTTTATATACTTAAAATAAAAGTTATAGCACATCTTTTGAGCTTTGTTACATGCAGATACAGTACATATGTGAAGTTACAGTGCATTCTGTGGGGTTTGTTATATGTAGACATGATGCATATATAAAGTTACAGCATATCCTGTAAGCTTTGATGCACATATGATCTGTATGTGAAATACAGGTTATAGAATTATAGAATGAAGAGAAACCTACATAGTTATAAACTTTTCAACTTAATATGAAATACTTTTTATATATTCATGAAATATATTTCTGTGTTTCATATGAATTTTTATAATATTAATAGTAATAACATTTATAAATATATATGATAGTCCCTAGAGTAACCATTTCAATGGGTTATGCATAAAAATCAATAGATGAACCAGGTGAGGTGGTGCATGCCTTTAGTCACTGCACTCAGAAGTCTGAGGTAGGAAGATTGCTGTGAGTTCAAGGTCTGTCTGAGATTTCATAGTGAATTCCAGGTCAGCCTGGGCTAGAACAAGATCCTACCTCAAAAAAATTAAAATAGGGCTGGAGAGATGGCTTAGTGGTTAAGCACTTGCCTGTAAAGCCTAAGGACCCCAGTTCGAGGCTCATTTCTCCAGGACCCAAGTTAGCCAGATGCACAAGGGGGTGCACGTGTCTGGAGTTCGTTTCCAGTGGCAGGAGGCCCTGGTGTGCCCATTATTTCTCTCTCCCGCTCTCTCTTGCTCTCTCTCTCTCTGTCACTCTCAAATAAATAAATAAAAATTAAAAAAAAATTAAAATGAAACAAGTGAATAAAATAGAATCTAAAAATAATAATGTCAAAGAAGGGAATGGGATGAGTAGAAGATAATAATAATAATGACTAAAACAGAATGAAAACGGAGACTAAGGAACATCAAAAATAATGACAATGTAGGCCTATGATGACAACTCCAAAAAAATGTCAATGGAAAAAATATTCCAATTGGAAGTACTCATTTTATATAGCTAAAAAAAGTAAGATCCAAGATTATAAATTTATAAAACAAATAGCTTGAGAAATATTAAAAATAATGGATTGAAATATATACTATGCATGGAGTGTTAGAAAGCTCAAGTGATTATTCTAATATCAGACAAAATTGATCTAAAACCAAAGAATATCAGCAATAATGAAGGGTTTTATAAAGCTAGAAGGGTCAATTCTTCAGAAATACTTACAAATTACAAACGTGTGTAAACTTTTTACCAGAGCTTCATAATACAGGAAGCAAGAGCGGACACAATGAAGAGATTCATAGATCTATTACAGGAGTTGAGGATACAGGGTTCTTTTCCCTAGCCCGTGAACCCCAACTTTCAGTTTCTTGTCCATTGATCAAAGAACTGAGGAAACAGAATCTGAGAAGGTTAAATTAAGAATTGATATTTATGGGCTGGAGAGAGGGTTTAGCGCTTAAGTGCTTGCCTGTGAAGCCTAAGGACCCTGGTTCAAGGCTAGATTCCCCAGGACCCATGTTAGCCAGATGCACAAGGGGCGCACGTGTCTGGAGTTCGTTTGCAGAGGCTGGATGCTTTGGCACGCCCATTCTCTTTCTCTCTCTCTCTCTCTCTCTCTCTATCTGCCTCTTCATCTCTATGTCTGTCGCTCTCAAATAAATGAATAAAAATAAACAAAAAAAATTTAAAAAATTGATATTTGTTTAAGGAAGGGTGATAACCAAGGGTGGTTAAGAAGATTCTCAGGGAAATTGGAAAAGGGACAGATTTTAGAGCAAGGTAACAAGGGAAGATGTTTTGCTTCCATCATCAGAGCCGAGCTGTGATGGAGCAAGGGCTCACCAGAGCAGGCACCAGGAGGTTCTGATATCAGGAGGAAAATGAGCGGCCAAAACCCCCTTGCCCCCATGGCAGCCTTTTAAAGGTCATGGGGTGCACCTTACTATCAGACTCAGGTGAGTAGCAGAGAGAGCTGATTGGTTTTTTTGGATTCCAGAGGATGGCCCAACAGGCGCCAGCTAACCTAGCTGTAACACCTTGAGAAAGAAGTAGGGGCGCTGTCACTGCAGAATTGGGCGCTAGGCAATCCTTGTGGAAGAGGTTGGGTCAGACTTCTAGTTCCAGCTTTGCCTTCAGGCCTGAATTTTGGAATTCCTTTTTTTTTAAAGATTTTATTTTTATGTATGTGTGTGTGTGTGTGTGTGTGTGTGTGTGAGAGAGAGAGAGAGAGAGAGAGAGAGAGCAAGAGAGAGAGGTGTGTGGGGGGGGATGGGCATGCCAGGGTCTCCAGCCACTGCAAACTCCAGATGCAGGCGCCACCCTGTGCATCTGGTTTATGTGGAATCTGGAGAGTGGAACCTGGATCCTTAGGCTTTGCAGGCATATGCCTTAATTGCTAAGCCATCTCTCCAGCCCAATTTTAGAATTCTTTAAATGTTACTTTGGTATATGATCATTCCTACATTGGTGTTCCAATGGGATTATAGGGGCTTACACTTAATTTTTCCACCATGCTATTTTTTTCATCATGTAGCTCATTTTCTTCAGAATGTAAAGTTAACCAAGTTCTAGAATTTCAGATGGACAATGCATGTAAAATGAAGATCCTAGAATTTCTTCCAAATAACAGTTTTTATTTTTATTTGAGACAGAGAGGGAGAAAAAGAAAGAAAGAGAGAATGGGTGGGTGTGCCAGGGTCTCTAACCATAGCAAACAAACTCCAGAAGCATGCATCACCTTGTGCATCTGGTTTATTTGGGGTATTTGGGACCTGGGCAATAAAATCTGGGTCCTTAGGCTTAGCAGGCAAGTGCCTTAAACACTAAGCCATCTCTCCAGCCCTCAAATAGCAGTTTTTAAAATTTAAAACAGAGAATGAAAATAAGAATAGGAGTTCCATTTTAGCTTTACTTCATTTATTCTTAGTCTCTCTTTAAGAAAAAAAAAGAAATAATCTGTCCATTATATTTTAAAAAGGACAGCACTGAAAATAACAATAAAAAGAAGCTTCTTATAAATTTCACAGTGCTCTTCTGAGTTACAGAGTAAGCACCTTTATGATTATGACAAGAGGTATATTTCTCTGGTATAGATATTTGAAATGTGATATTACTTATAAAAGCAAAAATCTAACCACAACATAATGATATGATTATTTTCTGACATAATTGACTTTTGCTAGGTAAGCTGACCTGATTTGTAACAGCTGTTTTAGAACAAATATCTCTAAAGTATTTAAGTCATAAAATCTTTTAAAAAGTAGTAAAATTGCTCTGTTGAACATTAACTGATGGGAAGCCTTTGTCAGACACTCAAAATGCCATAGCATATAAGACAAACAGACAAAATATGGGCAATTTCCACCCAGTAAAACTGAAAATGAAAGAGAGCAGCATTTTCCTGTGACCTGTAGTCAATCTATGTTAACTTTCCATCAGGTTCAGGGGGAAACAAAAATGCCCTTTTGGTACTTTCCTTGACAAAGAGGCATCACTTTCTGACTTACTGGAAAGAGTAAGTGCTTCTGAGAGCTGCTAGAAAGAGGTCTGGCTCTGGAAGTTACAAGTCCATAAAAAAGAAAATTTTTTCCTTAAGTGGTCTCCACAACTGTAGATTTCACAACATTTCATTAGCTTTTGCTTTCAACTATCCTTAATTGATAGTATAAATTTTCTCTGGAAACTACAATCAAATTCCATTTTCATGCCTTTATAAGTGATTATATTAATAACAGGCTTATACCAATAACTTTAGAATAAGCTTGTTAATTATTTGTCCCTAGTTCTTTTTCTTAGAATTTTCCCATGCAGCTTTAATCAAGAAGTCCTGCCTGGCATGGTGATACACGCCTTTAACCCCAGCACTCTTGTAGCTGAGTTAAGAGGATAAATGTGAATTCAAGGCCAGCCTGAGACTACATAGTGAATTCCAGGTTAGCCTGGGCTAGAGTGAGAACAGACCTCAAAAACAAAACAAACAAACAAAAAAAACAGAAGAAATCTCTTTTTTAAAATGTTAAATTGTTTCATAGTCTTTACTTGTAATTACAAAGAATTGCATATAAAGTTATTGTTCTTGGGGTCTCTTAAAGGCTCAGTTTAGTACATAATGTTTATTTCAGATACTTCTGAATATTTCACTATCATGTTCTTTCCAGGGTGTGGTAGTTTGAATATATGGCCCCCAATATATTCAGTGTTTTATTAGTTTGTAGTTTATATCTACAGCCACCTGGCTGGAGGCAGTGTTCCTGGGTGGACCTTATGGTATGGTGGTGGGTTTGAGATTTCAGTCTAAAGATATGCAAAGAGTGCTAGCTGGAGTTCCTAAAGTGTGCTGGGCTCTGTGGCTTTTGTATTTTGACTTGTGCTTCTGTCTCTGAGTCTGGTCCTGTGAAAGCAGGCCAGCTTTTTCTGCCATTATGGAACTGCCCCTGGATCTGTAAGCTTAAATAAATCCCTTCCTCCATAACTGTGCCTGGTCTGGAAGTTCATCTCAGTGAACCTGAAGCTGTCTGCTACACAGAGGGAAAGAGATTTGCTTGTTTAATCCAGTAAAGTCTCATAACATCCCAACCCTGCATGGCAAGATGTACACACAGGAAAACTTCTTGTCCTATGAATGGTGAGTGTGAATGGAAAATGACAAGAACGTGGAGTGTTAAGGTTTTGCAGTCAGGTTCACATTGCTGGTAGAAATCACCCAACCAAGAGCAGCTTGTGGGCAGAAAAAAGACACAAAATTCCTTTCCCCCTGACCAGACCACCAAGCTGCCACTGGACCCTCGGAAGGCCTTGGACCATCTCTGTGTGATACTGTGATACAAGCTCTCACACCCACAAAGATTCAGCCTCACTGTTTTTCCCTTCTCAGTATGTGGGTAAGTGTCCCTCTCAGGTTGGCCTGCTCTCGGGTACACCCCTACTCGTGGAAGCTGGCATGCCAGGCTACACACTTCGGCTGCTAGGCCCCAACTCAGGTCTCCAGAAAGACGCTCTCTTGACACCTTGGGTTTATTGCTCTCTGGTCTAGCCTTTTGGGTCAATTACCATATCAGGACACTCCCCTCTCCCTCCCTCCTCTCCCTTTCCTTCTCGGACTCTCATCTTCCACTGCCAGCCGCTCTCATCTTCCACAGCCAGCTGCTTTCACCACTGGGAGCACAGTCGCCCTCTTCACCCACTAACAGGCTAAAAAGCCAACAGCAGCAACCTGTACGGCCTCTGCCCACGTGGGAGATGCAGGCCCCATTCACCCTAATGGGCCAGGGCTCATATTGGTGTTCTGTATAAACCCAGCTCTGGTAAATTTTTCTCTCACCCTTGTTTTGCTCTTTCCCTGTCTCCTTAAGAACCTAAAGACTGTACAACTCTTGGACGACATCTATCTTTCTATGCAAATCTGCTTGGCCTCATCCATAAACTGGAAAATGGGTCCAAATGGCCTGAGGATGATACTTTTGATTTCCAAATTCTCACTGATTTAAAACAACAACAAACTTCTTGCAAAGTACGGGCAAATGGTCTGAAACACCCTATTTTTCACTCTGCATGCATGATCTTCTCTCTGCTCTACCTGCGTTTTTCACCAAGTCCTTCCAGACAAGGTCTCAGTAACCCTTCCCCCATACTCGTCCTCACCCTCTTCTGTCTCTCATGGGTGCACAGAGCCCGTCTCCCTCACCTTTTCTCTAACAGGTGTCTGCCAGCAACTGCCTTGAAGCCAGCTCAATACAGGGATGGTACAGAGATGTCTCTGTTTCAGTAAGGACCAGAACAACATGGTACACTGGTGCTGTTGATCTTACCACTCTGTCACCTCTAGCCACCATGAAACTGCTTCCTCCTCATCTGCTCTGAAGAGACACCCATTGGCCACATTATCCAGTCCCCCCTCCCCATAAGAACTCATCATCCTTATGGTCAGCATGAAAAAAGTTAACCTTCATGTCTTATTATTAACAAAAGGCTTGAATATTAGGTCAGGACAAAATGGAGTCACCAAGGACAGCAGGAGGACACAGAGACATAAGGAAATGGGTCATCCACATTCCTCAAGGAACCACCCAGCCATTATCCCTTCCTTGCCTAACAGTACCCCAGGTCTAGGTTTCCTGCCCCTTTATCTCTCAGGTCAGGTCACTGTTCTGATCTCACGCCCTAGCTATTTCCCTTCCTCACCTTCACCCAACGGAAGAGCTCTATATAGCCCACTATCTGTAATCCCAACTTGACTGCTCCACACTTGAGAGTCAGTCCTGGCAGCTCATGTTTTTCCTTGAATAAAAGCTTCCACGTTTGCCTCAGACTGGTCTCCATGGTCTTGGTCACTCCTGAACCTTACAGGTTTATTTTGGCTTACATGTTCAAGGGGGAAGCTCCATGATGGCAGGGGAAAATGATGGCATGAGTGGAGGGTGGATATCAACCTCTGGCCAACATCAGGGGGACAACAGGAACAGGAGAATGTGCTCCAACACTAGCATGTGGAAACTGGCTATAACCTCCATAAGCCCGTCCCCAAAAGTACACTGCCTCCAGGAGGCATCAATTCCCAAATCTCCATCAGCTGGGAACCTAGCATTCAGAACACCTAAGTTTATGGGGGACACCTGAATCAAACCACTACAGACAGGCAGGTGGGCCGTGCCACAGATGAAGGTTGTGGCATCATTTGTGAAATGTCTGGTTTTATTTTTGCATGTTCCTGGAGGAATTAATGCAGGGCAATAACATAACCATATCTACATTTTAACCATAGACTTCTTTAGGAATAAGGTTTAGGAACAGGCTGCTACTGTAGGGTACATTATAGAGAAAATGAGCTGGAGGAAATTCTACTCAGAATAACAGTAGAGACAAGACTTGCTAATAATTTGCATATAGAATATGACAGAAAGACAGCAAGCTGATTACTCTGATTTTTACACTGATAGGCCTTTTAATCACTTTTCTGAATTTTTTCAGTTACCAGTTGGCACATTTTTCAGACAGTCTCCCCAGTGAGCAAAGTTAGGAGGAGTTTTTGAAAATGAAAATGATAAATTTATTGCAAAGGAACATTGACTTACCAAGTCCCATATACACTCAGGATATATGTTTTAAGAGATGGGGATGATTGTTAATGTATTGAAAACCTAGACATTAAGAGGCTCCAAAATGTATAAAAAGACTTTGATCAGGAGAGAGATAGAAGCAGAGAACTGCTCCACTCAAACAGTGCACTCTCATATGCATGTGAACCATAAAACATCATTTACCTAAAATCCTAAAGAATGAGCCTTTCTTGATGGGAAAATTGTCTGGAGAGCTAAGGGTTTTTCTCTCAAAATATCTAGTCTTTATTTCAATTATTTTCTTGGAAATCATTCTATAAGATATTCAATGCACTGTATTCTTCTAATTCAAATGTGATTTGAATTTATCCTTGCTTGTCCCTACTAACTTTAATCTATTAATATGGACCATTTATTGAGTTCTTAACATATGGCAGATAGTACATGAAGAGGTTTTTACTTTTGATAGCCTTCAGAAGTAATGCCTGTCATGATTCCAGCATTTTTAAGATGAGGAAATATGGCTCAATGAGGTAGCTCCCTTGGGCCATGTTTTATAGTGAGTAAGTTATAACAAAGAGAATAAGTGAGAAGCCTAAATAGTTTTAGAAAATGCATCAAAGTCCATTGAGTAAAGCCTATTAATATAATGCCTATTTTTCTCTAGTAGGGAAAAACTCAATGATGTTTTTATTGATATTATTCTATAGAAAATGGGCAAAGTTTCCTTCCATGTCCATACAAGGA
This sequence comes from Jaculus jaculus, assembly GCF_020740685.1. Lineage (NCBI taxonomy): Eukaryota > Metazoa > Chordata > Mammalia > Rodentia > Dipodidae > Jaculus > Jaculus jaculus. The sequence continues at coordinate 256,422,367 of NC_059102.1, read as the reverse complement.
GATCCTGTAAGGACCACTTCCTAGTCCAGAAGAGCCTGGTTCTGCCATTGAGCCTGTTGACAAAGAACTCTGAATGAGGCCATAAAGCAATCTCTAGAGCCACTTCTCCCCATTAGCATGTGAAGAGCATTTTCTTGTGAGGCATCATTGGCTTTAGGGGCAGAGGAAAGAGGAAACTGAAGTCATTAAATGAGATCTGAGAGACAGGTTCCCTGGAAAACACATCACATACATCATTTCCATTCATTCTCAGAGGTGCTCATTTTTCACATGAAGTAACTTGTATCCAAGTTAATGACTTGAATAATCTCAAACAGTGAGTAAATAATATGTAGAATCCAGGACTTCCTAGGAAGTCTGTGCTCTTGACTTGAATATGAAAGGTCTGTACATAGAGTAGATGCAAAAGGAAGCAATACTAAAGAAAATAGACTATCCTTAGATGAATTGAAAATTTCATTTTGTTAAATTTTTGTCTATTTTTTCTATTTTCATACATATATATTTTCATCTTATTCTTTCCAATTACCCTCTCTTTTTACTCCACTTCATTAAAAGCCATCTTTTTCAGTAATACCCACCTTACTTAAATAACAACAAAAAAAACCCCACAACTCATTAAGTTAAATTAAGATTCCTTGAATGATCATGGGTAGAGGATTATTTACTGTGGATTTGGCATCTTCCCGGTGGCTATGCCACTAATGAACCTCACTCCCCTCTCCCAGCAACCATTGGCTGCCATTAGGTACTGTAGGAGGTCTGAGGTCTCACTGTATCCTTCCTCCATTGATGGTGAAGTACTGGCAGGTTCAGACTCGTGCTGGAAACCACAGTTGGTGTGAGTGCATGAGTGTACTGGTCATGTTGTTTCCAGAAGTCAGCATTCTCCTACTCTTATATTCTTTCTGTTTCCTCTTTTATGAGGTTCCCTAAGGATTGAAGGGGGTGGTTTAGATGTCCTGTTTTAAGACTGAACACACAGTGGTCACTTATTCTTGACAGCTTTCCAATTATGTATTCTCAACTTATTAACTCCTATTGTAGTAGGAAACTTTTGTTATTGAAGGTTCAAGCAGTACTAATATGTAGTAACAAATAAAGATATTTAGTCTAAGGCACTTTGACATGCTGTCTGTTTTTCATAACCACAGCACTGTGTTCTGTCTTCATTTTATACTTTGGTGCATTTACATATATAAAATGAACTTTATCAATGCTTATGTTTTAGTCATGCTGTCCAGTTAAAGACCTCCAGTAGCAAGTATCTGCATGCCTCTAATTATTTAATTCCTACTGACTACTAGTCAATCTTTTGGTTTGCAAAAGTTAAGTAATCCACATGAAAACTTCAGGTAGACCACAGAGGTTCTCTTTCTGAGTGGGCTGCAATGCCTTCCCACTAAAATTTATGGATAGTTATTATTAGTTGCTAATTGTTAGTTATACATTTAATACCCACGAGTTCTATATGGGATTTAGTGATATCTCCTTGTATATAAAAAGGGTGGGGGAAGCATACCCTTGTTTGGGCTTTTACTGAATTATACCTTGAAATAAAGGATACATGGAAGTGATTTGTCTTGAAAATGATGCAATGGGAACAGGTTAGGTGAGAAGGATGAGGAGAAAGGAACCAATAAACAGTGAATACATGAGGCAATTGTTGCTGTGATAGTCAGGGTACAGTTTCACTGTGGAATTCTTGGAGAGAGTAGAGAACACATTTTGGAATTATCCTAAGTGCAGTAAAAAGTTGTAGGGCTATTTATGCAGCAACTTCTGTTACTCACTGACTTACTCCCTGGGCTTACTAACTGCAAGGCGTGGGGTTGTTCTGTGCTATTGAGAGAAGGAACCATCCAGTCCTAGAGAAGGCACTGTGGGAAAGCTTCTTCAGCGCATGTGAGTGTGCATGGAATGGGACACACCTCGCAGAGTGAAGCACTGCTGATGGTGTCAGTGATACAGACAATCCCCACAGGCCGCTCGCCCTCACCTCAGGCTTTCAGGAAGTGATTCCTATGTGTCTCTCTTTTGCACACTGCTTTCTTCCTCCCTTCATAACATCCCACTTTACATTAAAGTGCTCTCCTTTACTTTCTCTTCAATGATACAATTAGGTCCTAGAAACACAAATGCTATCACATGTGAGCCTGTGGGATGCTAGGAGAGAACATTATGGGTTAGATTTGTGCAATAAAGATAAAAACAGGAACAGGAATAGTGAATCCTGATGATTTAATTTTAATTATTAATTTTTTTATTTGAAAGAGACAGAAAGTGGCAAACAGTAAGTATGGTCAACCCAGGGCCTCCTGCCACTGCAAAGGAATTCCAGACATATGTGCCACTTAGTGGGTACTGGGGAACCAAACCTGAGCAGTCAGGCTTTGCAAGAAGCACCTGTAGCCTATGAGCGATCTCTCTAGACCTGATGTTTTTATTCAAACCAAAACTTCAGATTACAAGCTTAAGTTACCTTTATTATTCAGGGTACATTGGGTCATCAAAGCCTATATCTTGGGCAGTAGATGATTATGAACAGCAACAATTTAGAAAACTTGGATTTAAGTATATAAAATAGGATAAAATGTATAATGATATACATCAGTGTCAGCTTGTATTGGTGTTTGAGGATGCTTAATGATTTATTTAAAATACCATGTAATTTTGAATATGGAAAAATTAGAGTCCTGGGAAATCTAGAACATTCTTTTACTATGGAAAGTAGTTCAGACTCTACTTGGTCAGATAGAGAAGGCATTTATTTTAGTATATAGGGAGAGGTGATTGACTTTTTGAAAGATAAGTTTCAATCTTCATGTAAGATAATTCTAATTTAAAAAATCTATTTTAGGGAAAATATTTCAGTGGGAGAAGGAAAGAGAAGATAGAAGGCAAGTTGGAGGCTCAAAATGCATTATATACATATATAAAATTATCAAAAATGGTAAAAAGTAATAAAACTTCCATTTTGTAAAAATAATCACCTTTCAGTTAATATGATAAATTATATATCTACCTTGTAATGCTGAAACATTATATCTAGGACAAACATATTTCTAGGACAAATCTAATGAGATCTGGATACATAATTGTTTACAATGATTTTTACATTCCTGTGTTTAATTTGCTGATATAGGTTTAATATTTTTATTAATATTAATGAGTGATATTGGCATGCAGTGTTTATTTCTTATGCTATGTGTCAGGTTTTAAGTTGGTTAAAAAAGCATCAATAAATAAATATTCTCCCCAGGCATGGTGGTGCACGCCTTTAATCTCAGCACTGGGGAGGCAGAGACAGAGGCAGAAGGATCACCGTTAGTTCGAGGACACCCTGAGAATATATAGGGAATTCTATGTCAGCTTGGGCTAGAGTGAGACCCTACCTCATTAAGAAAAAAACAAAAAAATTGTTTCTTTTTCTGCTGGCCTGCTTTCTGTGGCATTTTGTAGGGCTAGAATGTTCTGTTGTGAAATGTAGATGAAATTTACCTGTGCAAGTATCTGAGTCTGTTCTATTGCTTCTGCATAGACTTTACTGACTCAGTTTCTGTATTTTTACAGAATATGTTCTCTATTTTTCTGTTTATTGAGTTACAAGCCATGTTTATTTTCATATATTTAAATCTCAGTGTTCAAAATTGCTATTGTGTAGTTGTTCATGACATTCTTTTAAATTTCTGCTAATGTAAGATGATGCCTATCCTCATTTTTAAGTTTGACATTATTTCTTCATGTGTGTGTGGGAGGGTGTGTATGTGTGTAAGTGTGCGTGCACATGTATGTGAGACCTGAGGGTGATGTTAGGTAAAATTCTGTCTTCTTTATTTTACTGAGTCATTCACGGACTCTCACTTGAATCCAGGACTCGCCAATTCAGCTAGTCTTGCTAGTCACCTCCCCAGGGAGCCTGTGTTTCTACAACCCTAGTGTTGAGATTTTTGCAATTTACCTTTATTAGATCAGACAGTAATTTTTATATTTCAAATTGATTGTTCAGTGTTTTTAAATTTCCCATGAATTCACCATATATGTGAAAGTTTTACATATCATTTTATCTATACATATATTGTCTTCTTTTATTAGAACTAATATTTAGCATCTAAAGAGAAGTTTCTAGTCACACTATATTTTGGAAATTTGTTGAAACATTTGATTTAACAATAAATAGTCTGAAAAGAATATTCCCTGTTTGTTGTAGTTGAATGTGTATTCTGAAGATACGTCAGTGTTCTAATCATACCCCTGCATCTAGTCCGCCAGACTTTTAATGTTATTATCTTCAGGAAGGATATTGATTGTATTGTCCAGTTTAGCAATCAATTATTGAAATGTAAATATGGTTTTGTTGTAGTGCTCAGTGTTCAAATTTTCTTGTTCTGATTAAATATTATTTAACTGAGCTTTATTAGGTGTGTAAAATAGAAGTATAAGTTATGATATAATGAATTTAATTCTAACAATGACTTTTATCTTTATTCATTGTTTACTATGGAATGATCTAAGGATTTTATTTAGTATATTCCTGTCCTCTTATATTGCTATATGTCTTAGTACATAATAATATTTATTATGTACATGCACATTTCTAGATCCCTCTTGTTTTTGAATGACACTTTGCTGCTGCTGGATACTCTGCAAGCAACTTTAAGTGAATGTCTTTTTTTTTATTTTTTATTTTTTATTTTTTTTTAATTTTTATTTTTAAAATTTTTTTTTATTTTTTATTTATTTATTTGAGAGCGACAGACACAGAGAGAAAGACAGATAGAGGGAGAGAGAGAGAATGGGCGCGCCAGGGCTTCCAGCCTCTGCAAACGAACTCCAGACGAGTGCGCCCCCTTGTGCATCTGGCTAACGTGGGACCTGGGGAACTGAGCCTCGAACCAGGGTCCTTAGGCATCACAGGCAAGCACTTAACCGCTACGCCATCTCTCCAGCCCCAGTGAATGTCTTTTTATTAATAAGATTGCAACTTTGCACTGAGCCAGTCTCTTAGGTAATTAGAGAGCCATTGGTTACCATCCTAGACTGGGTGCCACTATTGCACAGGTGTGGACCTCTTGTTAGGCTGGTTGCTCACAATGTTGTGGGCCATTTCCCCCCAGCAGCTCATGTAATCCTTTCCAGCACTATTTGAGATAACTATCTGGGATTGGCTTCCTTCCAGATTCCAGCTGGGTCTCTGGATATTCTGTGTTGGCAGCATGTGATGTCTTTAAAAATAACGTCTTACTTTTTGCCTTGGGCAGGTAATCAAGTGTTTTGGCAGAAATTTGTCTTGTTTTGGGGACCTCGAAGTTCTCTCTGATCAACAGCTCAATATGTGTTTTAACCAATTTCTGGTACTGGGAGTTATAAGCCACAGCCAGTTGCTTTGGGGTTAGGCTTCATCCCACCCATTCCAGGGCTCTTCTTGCCAGATGATCTCCTCATACTCCTATTGAGGGTTATATCTTTTAGTCTGCTATCCAGGAGGAAGGTTTCCAGGGTACCAATTCACATTAACTTTAGTTTTGTGTATACCTCCCCACCCTCATATTCCCCTCCCCAAAGACCCTTCTATCCCTGTTATCTGTCCCTCAAGTTGTCTGTTAGGTATCCCTGCAACTCAAGCTGTTCCAATTTAGGAACCACAGAAGAGGGAAAACAACTGTGCTTGTTTTTCTGTGCTTGTGTGAGTTCATTTAGTAGGATCTATTCCAAGTCCCTTTTCTTAACAAATTCATTATTTTTTTCCTTATGTTGAGTAGAATTCCATTGTGTAAGTATACCACATCTTCATTATCCATTTGTTAGATGATAGGCATCTGGGTTGATTCCAATTCTTAGTTATCATGACTAGAGCAGCCATTTGCCTCAGTGGAAAGGAATCCACAGCTGGAACTGGTTTCCAAGTCAGAATCCTATGGAGACTAAGAACGTGTACTCCAACAAGAAGCTCTCACTAGTCTGGCTGAGAGGCTACACCCATTAAAATCTCTCTAAATTAACCATATGTGTTAACCTATGCTTATCTTTCTCTCTGTGTAGGAGAATCTATTTTTCTTTTGCAGAAGTCACTTTAAACCAAGGACAACTGAAATCTATCAACAATACAAGAAAAGGTAGCTGACTCCCAATCAAGAGATGAGCCACCCCTCGCACATCAGCTATGGCCCATTGAAATCCCAGAGGAGCTGGTGAGATAAGCAAGAGTACTTCTTCCACAGTGAAGCTGACAACCTGCTCCAGGACGAAGGAGACAGACACTGAAGATACTCAAAATGTACCAAAGCAGAAATCCATTAGCTTCTGAGAGCTCAGCACTAAAGTATACTTATAATGCACCCACCAAGGCTCAGGGAATTTCTGGAAGAAGAAGTGGAAGGATTGTAAGAGCTATAGGGTAGGTGGGAATATCCAGAGGAATTGCCCCCAACCCCACAATGAATGACTGCTATTCTTAACACTCTTAATCCACAACCCCATGGTGAATGCTAGAAATCCCATTGAGGAGGGTTGTCAGGGTAATGGGGGCAGAGAGGAGAGAAATGATACCATCAATACACAGTGTGTCTATACAAAGTTTCTCATTAATATTAATAAAAAAAAGATTGTAAGTTTGTAGTGCAGGAGAGTGAATTCAGGACTTATATGTAAAACAAGTGCTCTACCACTGAGATACATCCCCAGCCATCAAGTTTCTTTCTCTCTCTTTTTTAAATTAGTTATGTACACTCTGTATATACAGCCTTGCTGGTACCATTTTTAGCTTCCTTCCTGTCCTCTCCCTCTGCAGTGACCCTCCATGTTGGAGAATGTGGGTTGTGCATTTTGGCATTATCCATCAGTTATGGGTAAGAGGCATTGTCTCTGTGCATAATGTCCCAACATGTGGCTCTAACAATCTTTCTGCTCCCTTCTCCCTGAGGCATGTTGGGTTTCTTTTAGGTCTACTTAAGTGATGAGGTCTTGGGAGCCTCTCTGTCTCTGGATATCTGGTTTGGTAGGAGTTGAGTGTTTTCTGTGTCTATCTCCTTCACCCTTGTGCAGGTACCAGGTTCACCAAGAAAGCAGCACTCTTGTTCATTTTTCCCAATTACTCTATGTTTTCAGCTCTAGTGAGGTGCAATGGGCTGATTCTCACCTCAGGATCTGCATACATCTGAAAAAGAGAAGCAAATTCCCCAACGGAGAGTTAACTCAGCACCAGATAGATGGGATATGCATTATTATTTTAGAGAGAATTTAATAGGTATATGCCCTCTTGTAGCCCTGATTGGTAGGAGGTTGATAATGGAGAACAGGCTCATATTTTGGATATGGTTTTGACTTGTTTCCAAGCTCCAGCTATGGGTTCAGTTCCACTGTGCAAATCAGTTAGCCAAATCAGGAGCAGTGGTTACCCACCATAGCTGTGTGCTATTACTGCATTTGTATGAGTATCATGTCAGGTTGTTTTCTGCTGAGTAGCTTCGAACATGAGTTGCTTGAACAGATGTTGGTCATTTTCCCTCAGTTCCTCATGTAGCACCTTCTGGCACTAGACTAGCTGTCAAACTACCACACTTAAAAAAAAATGAATATTTCAATTTATATCAGGTAAGTAAAAAGAAATTCAAAAGGAAAGAAAATGACAATGGTTTTAAAGAAACTTGATTCTCCATATAGCTAGCTGGTCTATTGCCAGGGGTGGAATGTGTTAGTTTGAATGGGTGGTGCCCTATATATTCAGGATTTTATTATAGTTTGTAATTTAGAACTGTAGCCACCTGGCTGGAGGAGGTGTCACTGGGTGCATCTTAGGGTCCAGCCATAAGGTGGATTTGGAATTCCAGTCTAAAGATATGCAAAGTGCTGGAGCTCTGCCTGGAGTTCCTGAAGTATGCTTGCTTGTGCGGGTGATGGTGTTGGTTCTCTCTCTACCTGGTCCTGTGAAAGTGGGCCAACCTATTCTGCCATTATGGAACTTGCCCTGTATCTGTAGGCTTCAATAAATACTTAATCCTCCATAACTGTGCCTGATCTGGAAGTTAATCTCAATGAACTGAGGCTGTCTGGCACAGTTAGTTTTTAAAAACTCAGCACATAACGTATGAGATTCACTATGGCATTTCCCAGCTCTGTTTTGATCCTCTTCTCTGACTGCCCTCCCTCATCCTCCCCTCCTGATTGTCCCCTTTATCCTCCTACTAGGACGCCCCTTTTGCTTTCATGTGACATGCACTCTATTACCCTCTTTTTTCTCCTCCCCACTTCTCCCTTCAGACCTCTTTTACCCATCTTAATGTCATATTTATAATTGATTACTCTGAGTAAATTCTAAACCATTAGTTCTTTGACTAATGCTTCTTAATTTATATTTTTTGTTTTAAGTGAAAGACAAGTGAAGATTTATGACAAAAAAGAACAAGAGGCTACTACAGAGATCTGTATCTCATATTATCTTTATTTTAACTGTGAGAATTCAAAATTGTCATTTATGATAGAAGTTATGTCTTACCTGACTTAGGTTTTCTTTACATTATTTCTTTGAATCTGTCCTTTTATTCTGAATATTTTTCAAAATTATGTCTTCTAGTTCATGAATTTTACTAGTGTATATTTTCTATAATTTATAATTTTCTTTCATTTTATATCTCATATATATCATATATATATATGTATATATCATATATATATGTATATCTATTTCAATTGGTATGGTCAATTTTGATGGTTTCTTTTTTCTTACCTCATATTTTTACTTTATAACTTTAATTTACATAGTCTGCATGTAGTTGTTATTTCCAGACTGTTGTGCATTGATATTATATCTATCTTTTTTTCATTCAGTCTTATGGAACTTTATCTATAGTTTCTTTCTGAGTTGTAGAATATTGGTGTATGCTTCCAGAGGCTGAGTTTTCCTATTTAAAATGTCTGGAAGCATTACCAGTCTACACCATTTAAATTCTTGGCTTGAATTTGTGTCTAAAGGCAAGTAATAGTGAATGATGCACTGTCATAGGAATATTTGCTTATCTTCTGTACTTAAGTCTGGAGTTAAAGTCATTTCCCTCCTAGGTTTTCTTGTGAGGTGATTTTTTTTTTCTACTTTAAAATTGCATTGAAGATGTAGCACCATGGGAAACTCAGCATTATGTGAGAGATTTATGAGTCACTATCCAGGCTGTGTGTATTTGGGGAATGTCTTTCATGTTCCTGATGTGATTATTAAAACCTTGGTTATCCCCTTTGGATTCCTGGCCCCATTTTAGTTTTGGACTCTAGGGATTTTCCTTTATTTTAGCCAAAGAGTTGTGTAAATATTCAGTATGTTTAGCTATCATGTGATGTGGTGTTTCTTAGCACATTCAGTAAAATATAATGGCTGGAATAGAAACCCCAAATTTGTTTATAAGATTTATTATTTATTTATAGCTATATAGCTATATAATGCCATATATTTATCTATGTAAAATTGAATCCTTATTTCATATATATATATATATTTATATATAATTGAATCCTCAATACATATATATACATATATATATGTATATACACACACCTTCAGGTGTATATATTTGACACTGAAGTGGCTAGAAGTATTAAAAAAAGGTGTGGGGTGGCAGAAACATGTTTTTATTTCTATTGAGTCATTTTTTTCTACTCAAATGTCAAAATGTTTATAACTTCTCTCCTGGTGTAATTTATAAGTAAACACTTAATATGTATTGTTTATCTTTGAATCTCCGAGTAGGTAAAAGAATGAATAGGAACGTGGATGATTGTATTTCAGAGAAGTTTTTAGTTAATGGGGAGCTTAGGCTGCATATGATGATTTTTGAATTTTTTTTCCCAGTCATGTTTCCTATCTAGTTCTGAGAATGTTTTTTTATTTTTGTTTTTTACTTTTTTTTTTTTTTTTTTTTGAGGTTGGGTCTCATTCTAGCCCAGGCTGATCTGGCACTCACTCTGAAATCCTAGACTGTCTCGAACTCAAAGTGATCCTCCTACCTCTGCCTTCTGAGTGCTGAGACTGAGATTAAAGGTGTGCACTGCCATGCCAGGTGGACATTTTTTTAAGACGATTCATAATAAACTTCCAACAGTTGTGCAGTCAGAAATGTTTCATAAAGTTAATAGTGTAAATGCAGTATTATAGTTAATTTCCATGATTATCCTAAATGATTTTCGGTTTACAGTTTCAGTATTTACAGAACATGTTTGATATATTTCTGCCTACATTATACAGATTATTCCCATTTTACAAACTTATTTCTTGAGAGGGAAAGTAACCCTGAATTTTGCTCTTAGGCTACTCTTACAACTTAAGCAAGATTTGATAATGCACTACTTTTACATCTACACTAATAATTCTACTTATGCTATCATGAAATCTCCCTTCTGCAACATCTACCACCATCGTCTTAGTAATGTCACACAATCAACTTATTTTAAAGATAGTAGGGAATCCAGCACTGTCTTCTTCTGTATTAATTAGGCCTGTTGCTTTGTTTTGCATTAGTTTTAGGAACAGTTGTAGAGAAGAAAACATCTACAATAGCTTCAAATTGAATTAGTGTGTGCATATTGTTATTATTTTGGAAACCCTTTCACCCATCTTATTAATTTATACTTAGGGAGAAGGCAATTTGCAGATTTTATTTTGAGATGATAAACCATAATGGATCTAAACATGTGAAGATACATATTTAATGTACTTTAATGCCTTTATGGTCTCAGTGTTAAAATGTAGAACCCTAAATAATTCTGTCTGGGAATGCTTACACTATCAGTGCTACATTCCCCATAGAGCTATGAATATGTTCTTGTCAGGGCTCCACTGTTCTAACTTGCTGAAATAGTTATAGCTCTATAAGTTTTGCTTCGTACTGGGATTCTACTAATCACAGAGTTTAATGTGCTTTTTGTGTCGTGAATGCAAAAGATAGAGGCAATCCTGAACTTTTGTTCCCAGAAAAATGTTCCAGGCCACTATTTTATGAAAAAAAATAATTTGAGAACCTCTGATAAAATTATTGCAGTAGACATTGCATATCTATGGTTATGAATAATGAAGATCTTTCACCACAGAAATCAGATTTAAATTGAACCAAATCTATGTGATAGTTATTGGTATTCACATTTTTTACTTGGATAATATAAATATATCACTTTCAATGACAAATGGAAAATAGCTATTGAGAAAGTATCTGTGAAAAGTCTTATTTTCTATTGTGGACTCATCTCCTTTACTAAAACAAGTTTTACTGGAGGTATTTTATTAACCTTTCTAGATAGATGAGGAAGCTGAGGCTTAGAGACCACTCCAAAATGTCATATACTCAGTGAATGCTGAAGCTTTTAATTATAACTCTGATCCTCTTCAATTAGCAGTCAGCACTGGATTTGTAGGCATGATTTCAGGGAGAAAAGAAGTACAATAAAGAATCATCAAGAGTTCTAGTTCAGTGTTCAATACTGGAGATAAATTAACCTTCAAAAATATCTTAATACTTTCCATTTATACATTATTGATGTAGAATCATAGAATTAGAAATACTAAATTTTAGAAATTCTCTTAGAGAATTACCAGTTTAGGTACACATTTTACTAACAGTATATTTATTTGTTAAAGAAAGAAATGATTTATTCTAAATACAAGCTTGTTTACATTTATTTTCTTTCATATATTTGGTAATTTTATCCGCAACAGAAGTCAGTTTTATTAACAGTGGATCTTGTATCTCTCTTGGCAGAGAACTCATTGGGGTCTTACCAGAGCTTTGTTGTGACATATGAAGTGAATAGAAACTAATTTTATAACATTTTTACCTGCTTTATATATACCCATCCAATAGCTTACTAATTTCATTGATATATAGCAATATTGAATGAAGTGATTCATGTGCATATACTCTAATGGTATATAAAGATGTACAATTCTTCTCCAGTATAAGTCTCTAGAATAAATTATGACTTTAGCCTCTCTTGTAGTTACTTTCATGTTGCTTGGCCATTTGAGCAAAAGCAGTTGATGGAAGGAGTTTATTTTGGCTCACAGTTTCAAGGGGAAGCTTCATGGTTACACAGAAAGGTTAGTAGTGAAGAGACTGGGCATCACTTCTTGTGACAGCAGGTGAAAAACAGCAGAAAGAGAGTAAGCTGAGCTCAGACCAAGGGCAGTTGGCTATAACACTCCTATGTGTGGTCCAAGTAACAAATCTCCCACAGTAAGCCCCCTCCCAAATTTATAGCAGTTGGGGACCAAGCTTTGAAAACATGAGTTTTTTGGGGGGCATCTGCTTCAAATCACCACAATACCTCAGTTGAAAATAGTGATTAATAAAGTCAAAATAATAATAAATATTGTTAATGAGCTCTTAGAAAGTCCTTGGTGCTACCCCAAAATTATTTTCCCAGATATTCTCATAAAGCTAAGCCTATGCAGTAGACAGCACTATTTTATTAATTTCATCGATGAGTAAGGAAAGCTTATAAAAATTAGATAAATTACCCAAGCAAGTGAGAAGCAGAACTTAAAATTTTAATCTTTCATTCTCTCTGGATGTATATTTTATTTATCTTGGTGTCATGTCACCTCTTTCTCTGGGGAAACATCAAGACACCCAGATAGGGCACAGACAATAAACCTAAGTACAGTGGTACCAAAATCAGTTTTGGTGAAGAAATGAGTTTATTGGGGTTACTTACAGTGCAGGAAGAGGTGTTATTTACAGGAGCAATGGAGAGCCCCAAGTAGCAGCATCATTGTGAAGTTTCATTCCATCCCGGATGGTGATTTACCCACAGTTGTTTAGGTGGGAACTCCCTATGTTAGGCTTACCCCTGCATAGGATCTTCCCTCAGTCTCAGGGTGAGGCCTTATTTGCAGGGCATGATTGACTCAAAGGCAGCTACAGCACAAAAAAGCTTACCCAAGCAATGGAAGCTGTGTCTCTGGAATACAATGAACCACCTGCAGACAGCTCAGCTGGTTACAGAGTTTCAAGTACACTATCTGACCTGAAGGAAGCATAAGTGGAGAGCCTCTTCCAAAGCAGTCGTTTCCCCTTTATGTAGCCTTGGGGTGGGCTCTTGCAACCTTTTTCTAAACTTGTTCATGGTTCCTGAGTCTCTTGAGGTTCCTTCACTTTACAACACTTGGTCTCTTGATTAAAATATACCACTAACTACTTTCCTTTTTCTTCCACCAAAATGCGGACCGCATGGTTATGCTGTCTGTATCCTTGTTTTGTCAGTGAAATTTCCAGAAGGTAGCATAATGCCTACCACTCAAAAGTAACAATATGAGGACTGGAGAGATGGCTTAGCGGTTAAGCGCTTGCCTGTGAAGCCTAAGGACCCTGGTTCGAGGCTCGGTTCCCCAGATCCCACGTTAGCCAGATGCACAAGGGGGCGCATGTGTCTGGAGTTCATTTGCAGAGGCTGGAAGCCCTGGCGTGCCCATTCTCTCTCTCTCCCTCTATCTGTCTTTCTCTCTGTGTCTGTCACTCTCAAATAAATAAATAAAAAATTTTAAAAAAGTAACAGTATGAATTAGCAGTACTTGCTGAAAGAAAGAATGAATATTTGATTCTCAAGCCACATCTGGGACCATTATACATGAGTAAAGATTTCTACTAACAGTTGTCTTGTATTATGGGGGAAATCCAGGATTTAGAGTGGCAAATGATTCAGTTTGCTAAAATTAGAAATGAGCTAATTTCATAAGAATTTTATGTTGTAATTTAGTATCCTGAATTAGCAAGTCTGGAGAACACAGTCAAAATGTAATATAATTACTGCCATCATATATTTGAGAAAGATTGTAATGAAAGGTATGGCCAGATGTTCCCCATCTCTACTGGGTATAGAACAAGATGAAAAGGGCTTCTATAGAGAGCACAAAAATTAGGTCAGTCTCAAATCCAGAAGACATAGGTGCAACATTGTGAGATGTTACAGAGAATCAGATTTTTCTTCCTGTTACTTTTTGCATCTCTTGATTTTAGGTGGTATGCCTAATAGTGTGATTATGCGCTTACTGATCTTGACAGCTCTGGTCTCCCCGCAAATGCTCAAGGCCAAGCAACCATCAGCACTAAGCCCATGGTTGTTGTGAACAGCATCACACAGATAATTAATTCTATATACTGTTGTCCAGTCCAGATGAGAAATAACTGGTTGTATAAGTGAAGCAGTTTGCAATTTGTGACAAGGAGTTGCTTGAATATCATTTGAATCATATGACTCAATAAAATTCAATCTTCTTAATTTGTACTTCTTATGTTTGATAAAATTACAAAGCAACAGATAAAATCTTCCCAAATGATGTTTAACTTTGAAACAGAAAAATAGTTAAATCAAATATGTACATCTATAATTGACTACATCTGGAAGATGCTCAAACTTCTCTGGTATTCACACAGTTATTCAACTTAAAGAACATTGTGTAGGTTTGCTTTTTCACTCTTATACGACTATTTCTTTTACTTTGATTTCCTTTAAAGCTAATCAAGTAAGTCATGGCATTAAGTAAAGCTAACCAACTATGATGCAATTGTACTTCACATAGTTTCCATGTAATAATTGAAGAAATGTTTTTGAATGGCTTTTGTATTTCAGGTTATGTTATGGGTTGGTGAAGTCACAGGTAAAATAAAACACAGATAAGGTTTAAAAGAGGAGGTTAAGTCTTAGCTCTAGTTGTTTACATATATAGAGCACCATAAATAATAGTGTGTAAAAACTTTTCAATGGGCTTCATTGGTGAAAGAAAGAAATGTATTTCTTTTTGAACATTCTGAATGGGGGAAGTTAAAGAATATAATTTTGAAGCCAGTTCAAATATTGCCTCTTTCATTTAGTTGATGTATGGCCGATGAGATGGTGTGAATCAGATGTCTCCCATAAATGCACATGTTGAATGCCTACAGCCCAGCTGATGGCAGTTTGGGAGGTGAAACCTTGCTAGAAGATGTGTTTCTGGGGGTGGGCTTAAGGATTTTATAGCAAGGTTCCCCTTTCTAGAAAGCAGATCACTCTCCTGCTGCTTTTTCTGCCTGCTATGGCAGAGGTGATGTTGGGCCTCTGCTCATGCTTTCCCTTGCCTTCATGGATCTTCCCCTTGGGACTGTAGGTCAAAATAAAAACAGCAACAACAGCAAAGAGCAACAGAGACACTCCTCCCATCAGCTGTTTCTGCTTTGGGGCTTTATCCCAGCACTGAGGAGGTAACTATAATAGCTAAACAAGTTACTTATTATATTTGCACATAAGTTCTTGCATCTTCAGAGATAGGAAATAATAATACCTACCCTGTGGGAGGATTTAGTATCTGTGGGTGTGTGTGGACACAATAATTACAAATGTATTTCTAAAATTTGTCTAAAATCTGTGAGAATGATTCTATGAGTCCTTTTTTGTATAGTTCAAGGACTAAGAATATATTTCAGCTTTATTTAAATGTCAAAAAGTAATAAATTAATAAATTTATAATACATAAAATGATATAAAAATTCAATGTTTCTAAACAGCAAATTTTACTCATTTTCTTGGAATTGCTTTTTTTTTTGCGCAGATTCTGAACTGAGTAGTTGTGATAGAGACTAAATAGACTGCAAAATGGAAATATTCATTTCATTGCTCCCTCAGAAAAACAGTCCTGTGAGCCAGAAAGATGATTCATTGGTTATGAATGCTTGCTGCACAAAAATGAGAGACTGACACTGAGTTCTATTCCCCAGTGTCCATGCAAACAGCTGCAAATAGCCACACATCTCTGGAACTCTATTTGTGCAGGGGTGGAGACCTGAGAATTGCTAGACCCTGCTGTCTGGGGAGAAAAACAGAACAAACAGACAATAACAAAAGTACTCAGCAAAAGCAGCTGCTTTGGTTTGAAGGAGAGACTCCATCTCAAGGAAACAGGTGGCTTTGAGAAAAGAGGTATACCTGATACCTGTTGGTCTCCTTTGACCTCCACAGATGAATGCACAAGGAGGTCCACAACTGTGCACACACCATTTCACATACCAGGCACACACAAATTTTATACACGTGCCAAATTTTTAAAAAAGGAAGAGAAAAGAAAAACAGTTCTGGACTTTTTCATATAACACTGGCTGACATACATTGATATAAGAAAATATGAGACTTCTGGGTAGGATAGAAACAGCTTCAGTATGAGCTAGGGGAGTTGAAAAGCAAGGTAAGAATGAGTAGACTACCTCAAAGAGAGAAAGTTGAGAACTTTGGAAAACCGTAGAAGAAATAATAATAACTAAAAACTAAAAATAAATTAATAAATATATAAGTCTTCAGGAACATGGAGATGGAGGTCTGTGAGCCAGAGCCAGAGCCAATCCAGGCAGCTCAGGCTGACACTCAGAATCTAGCTCTGTGCTATGAAAGGGACAGAAGATACTGCCTGGAGACTCCAGTGCTAGACTCAACTGGAAACGCAAACTTGAAGTTGAAAGATCTGAGCAGAACACAAGCAATAAGTAAAGGAGTGTTGCAGTCAGGTTCACGTTGCTGATAGAAATCACCCAACCAAGAGCAGCTTGTGGGAAAAAGAGGTTTATTTTGGTTTATAGGCTTGAGGGAAAGCTCCACAATGGTAGAGGAAAATAATGACACGAACAAGAGGGTGGATATCTCCCCCTGGCCAACATCAGGTAGACAATAGCAACAGGAGAGTGTGCCAAACACTAGCAAGAGGGAGCTGGTTTTTAACACCCATAAGCCCACCCCAACAATAAAATGCCTCCAGGAGGCTTTAATTTCCAATTGTCATCAGCTGGGGACCTAGCATCCAAAACATCTAAGTTTATGCGGGACATCTGAATCAAGCCACCACAATGAGGGGTTTGAAAATTTGAAATTAAATTGTGCTGTGGAGCAAGAGACTCTGTGAACTACTGAAAGCACTATAGGCAGAGCAGGGAACTCTTGGCTGTGCCCCAAGATAACAGACCTCAAGAGGCACAGAATGTGATGTTAGCCACAGTGAGGTAAGGATTTCTGTATCTGAGAACCAGCAATTGCTCTTATCTGAGCTACTGATTGCAGGAAGTTTGCAACAGAACTCTTTGCAGTGCCTGGACTGTAGGACTAATATTTGGAATGTAGAAGAGGACTGACTGTCCAGTACTGAAGTCCCAGCTGAGGAGACAGTACTCCAGGAATGGAAGAATTTCATGACAGTCCAGATGAGAAAGCCAAGAGTCCAGCCAGTTTTCAAACCCTATATATTCAGAGCTCTCTCTCCCTCCTCATCTATCCTGTTTTAAACACCCAGTGTCACTTTAGCAGGCCAGCTCAGCGCGACTCTGCTCTCATCCTTGTTTGTATCGTGTGTGTGTGTGTGTGTGCGTGTATGCTGTCCTTGTTGTTGAATCTTCTGTGTGCTGTTTCGTGTCTTATTTTTTGTTTTTCTTTGTACTCTTTCCCTCTCCCAAAGAACATAATCTGTTCTGGTTTTCAGAGAAGCAGGATGAGTCTATATTATATGATAGTGTCACTTCTCTCTCTTCAGTCTACACTTGACCCAAATTCATTCATCCTTCCCCAAGCGTTTTCATATATATATGTTTATTTATTTATTTGACTTAGAAGGAGGGAGGGAGGGAGGGAGGGAGAGAGAAAGAGAGAGAGAGACAGAGAGAGAGAGAATAGGCATGCCAGGGCCACCAGCCACTGCAAACGAACTCCAGACACGTGCGCCTCCTTGTGCATCTGGCTAACATGGGTCCTGGGGAATCGAACCTGGGTCCTTTGGCCTTGCAAGCAAACTCTAAGCCATCCCTCCAGCCCCAAGCTTTTTCTTTTTTTGCTGCTACAAGTTCCTTTTCCATTTAAGTTCCTCTCATTTACTTCCTCTAAATCATTTCAACACTGCTTGTCCCATGGAGTTTTTCCTTTTCCTTAATTTTCTTTCATTTCACCCACAATTACTAATACTGTCAATGTCCCATACCCCCTACGATGAATACAAATAAAGGTATGGTTGTTTTTTGTAGAAAGCATTGTTTGTGATTTTTAATTTCTGTATTTTCAAGCAGAGAGAGACATAAAGGTGGGGGGCAAAGCATAGGTATACCAGGGCCTCTAGCCATTATAATCCAACTCCAGACACATGAGCTACTTTATGCATCAGACTCTATGTGGTCACTGGGGAATCAAAACTGGGTCCTTAAGCTTTGCAGGCAAGCTCTTTAACCACTGAGACCCTTCACCAGCCCAAGATATGGTTGTTTTACAGTAGATTATCACCCTATTTTCACAGTGGTTCTATTCCTAGATGGTAAGTGTTGTTATAAGCATTTTTCTAGTCAAAGGAGAGGACCAGTGATTGAGTCAGGCATTCCAGACACAAGACTAACAGAAGAAAATGTCACCTCCACTTGACCACAAGCTAATTTATCCTGGTCATAGCAAACACTTCCACTGAAAGAAGAAAAGTCACCTAAATTAAACAGAAAGAAATTTGACCAATGATCTAACATCTGATGTGAAAGTCCTAATGTTAGAAAAATCACAAAAATACATAAAATATTACTGCTTGCTTATGCTGTTGGTGACCTTTATCCTCCTGCAGCATACACAGCCATTTTTAGCATTAAGAGAGCTGGCCTGCAGGGAGCTGGCTCCCTTCACAGTTCAAGAGTGATCTCTCACCATCCTGCAACTGCAGTCTGTGGTATCTTCAGCAATAGGGTCTTACCATTTTCTTTTCACAATGGCCTGTACTGTTATGGGAGTCTCATGGGCCTCCCTGACCTATAGCTCTTGGTGGGTGGTGACCCACTTCTGACTCTGGCATTACTGGCAATCGCCTGTAGTTTTAGGTAAAGCTTTCTCTACCACTGAAGGACAGGTCATCTGTTCAAGCTACTCATCTTTCTCTCTAATGGTCTATCATTTAAGAGAATTGTACCTTTTAATTCACTAACAAAGATATAGGTTTCTATAGCACTGATTCATACCATCAGCAGTTCTTTTCTATCCCCATTTCCCCTCCCTTCCTTACCTGCTACCACTTTTTCTGTTCAATATCCTCTCCTTTAATCCCTTTCTGCTTCTCCAACCTCCAAGTTTCATTCTGGCTTTTTAATCAGTATTAACCAGTATTATTGTTGCTTAATATAACTTAAAAAATCAAGCTATTCCATGTTAGGATCTGTATATCAGAGTGAACATGGAGTGCTTGTATTTCAGAGCCTGGGTAACCTCTCTTAGTATAATTTCATTTCAGGTCTACCCATTTTCCTGCAAATTTAGTAATTTTATTCTTTCTTACTACTGAGTCAAACTCCATTGTCTATAGTTCTACATATTAATTATATAGTTTATGGATATCTAGTCTGATTCCATTTTCTAGATATTGTGACTACAGTATCAATATATATATGACTAAGCAAGTATCTCCATTGTAACTAGCCTTTATTTCAGAGGTTGGTCTACTTGCTATTCTTCACAGCTGGCATTGTAGAGACTAATGCACAGTCACTAATTCTGTGTTGTGCAGAAAATGCACAGCTCAAAATTCACTCATGACGACAAGATTAAAAAAATAAACATATTGGAATTATTCCAGTTTAAATAAATAAATAAATTTTAAATGATTATAAAGATGGACTTTTAAAACTTTGGGCCAATATTAGTTTGAAAACTGAACTATTTCTTGTGATTATAGTCATATTGATCAAAGTTTGGAAATGTAACTGAAGATCATGGGTTTTATCTACTCTACCTTTTCCTTCCTCTCCCTAACCTCACACCAGGGGATGAAATAGCCTGAGGTGAATGAAGAAACATTACAATTATATTCCTGAGGCAAATCAACTATCTCCTATCCAGGCTTCTCCCCAATGTCCTTCTACTGGGATCCTCATTTTTTTTCTATGATAAGGGAACACATTTGACAAAGTATTTAGATAAACCATGATCAAGATCCCTGCTTCTAAATTTTCATCAGTGAGGTGACTCATTCATTCTACTATTATTTATTCATGTCTAGACTTTGTATATAAATTGCTTCACTTACTGCTTTTGGGCTCTCAATTCTAAAGCTCTCTTTTGAAAATCAATAACACCTTGCTTCTGAGGGAACTCTCAGTAAAGCAAGCTGTGATGGCTTTTGTTGTACTCCTTGGCATTAATTATTCATAGTTATTTATTGAATAATTCAACATGTTATATGATAATTTTTAAGTTCTCTACATTGTTACTGAAAAGTGAAGGCTTTTCAGGCCATCATTTAATTCATGCCAAATGAAGCCATTATAAGTGGGAGCATACAATATGTAAGAAGGTGACATTCAGTTTCCAGGTCTTCATTAAATAAAATAAAGATAGCTCAAGTATTTTCCATGGCCCTCAAGGAGAACTCTGGACAAAGGAAAATTATTAGCTCAAGCAAGACTCAAAGAAAGAAAAGGAGAAAAGTGCTATAAAATGCAAAGGAAAAATGAATTAAGAAATCACCTTTCCATAAAAATGGTTTCTTCTTTCTCTCCTTTTTCTTCTGTATTTTCACTTTTGATTTTAATTTGCAAAATCAAGATGTTCCACAAGGTAAAATTAATGTTGTGAAAATGGCAATTCTACCAAAATCAATATATAGATTTAATGCAATACCAATAAAAATTCCAGTGTCATTGTTTAGAGAGATAGAAAAAAATCATCTCAATTCCATATGGAATGGTAGCAGGCCTTGGATATCAAAATATGTCCTCAGCAAAAGAAACTCCTCTGCAGGTGTCACCACACCTGATCTAAAGTTATATTACAAAGCCATAGTAACAGATATGGGATGGTACTGAAATAAAAACAGAAATATAGACCAGTGGAACAGAACTGAGGATCTGGACATTAGGTTAAGTAGCTGCAACTACTTGACCTTTGACAAAGGTGTCAATAATGTAGACTTGAGAAGAGACAGCATCTTTGACAAATGGTGCTGGACAAATTGGATAAACACATGTAGCAAAATGAAACTAGATCCACTTATCTCACCATATACAAAATCAACTCTAAATGGATTAAAGACCTCAATATAATGCCTGAAACTCTTCAAATACTAGATGGAAAAATAGGAGTAATTCTCCATGATATAGGAGCATGGAAGGACTTTCTGAACAATCACCCAGTAGCTAAGGAAATTAAACAATCTGTTGAACAATGAGATCTCATGAAGCTAAAAAGATTTTGTACAGACAAACATAACACAAGCAGAACCAAGATTATCCACAAAATGGAAGAAAAATTTTGCCACCTCTACCACTAATAGAAGCCTAATATCTATAATCTACAAAGAACTCAAAAAACTAAACAATAAAAAAAATCAAACAACCCATTGAAAAAATGGGGTAGAGAACTGAACAGGGTTCTCAGAGGAAGAAATATAAATGGCTAACACACACTTTAGAAAATTTTAAGCATCCTTAACCACTGGGGAAAACAAATTAAAGAAAACCATGAGATTCCACCTTATTCCAGTTAGGATGGCAATCATTATAAAAATCAAACAACAAACGTTGGTGAGGATGTGGGGAAAGAGAAACCTTCATTCACTATCAGTGGGAATGAAAACTTGTACAACCACTATGGAAATCAATATGGAGATTCCTGTAAAAGAAGAATATAGAACTACTAACAGACCCAGTTATTCCCATACTTGGAATTTATCTTAAATTCTCCATGAAATATTTGATGCACAGATATTTCCTTACCATGTTTATAGCTGCTTAATTCATAATAGCTGAAAACTGGAATCAACCCAGGTACCCATCATTGGATGAATGGAAAGAAAAGTTATGGTACACATACACAATGGATTTCTCCTCAGCAGTAAGAAAAAAATAATACAATAAAATTTCTAGGAATATAAATGGACTGAGAACAGATCATATTCACCAAATACACAATCACAGAAGTCAAACACCACATGCTCTCACTCATTTGCAGTTCCTAACGTGGACCAGCTTGAGTTTCTGGCATACCAGATAGGTAACTTGAGGCACAAGTAATAGGAATGGAAGGGCTTGGGGGGAGGGGAAGGAAAAGGTAGGGGAAGGGAATAAACACAAAACTAAACCCAAAATGAACTAGTACCATAAAAACCTTTATCCTTGGAGGCAGGCTAAAAGACATAACCCTCAACAGGAGTAGAGGAGAAATGCCCAAAAAGAAGTGCCCTGATGAGGGTAGGATGAAGCCTAACCTTAAAAATCTTTGGCTTTGACCTGTAACTCATGTTACCAAAAATAGTTGTAACCCACATTGATCTGATGATCGGAGAGACCTATGAGGTCCCCCAAACAAGACAGGCCTCTGTCAAAGCACTTGATTACCCACCTGAGGTAAAAGGTAAGACCTTATTGCTGAAGACACCATATACTGCTGGCATAGAATATGGAGAGACATGGCTGGAATACAGAAGAGAGCAAGTCCCCAGACAGTTAGCCCATCTAGTCCTGGAAAGTGCTACAGAAACTACTGGGGGAAAGTGGCCAATAGTGTTGTCAGCAAAAAGGGGTCCAGAAGCTATCAGAAACAATCAGCCTGACAAGAAGTACACACCAGTGCAATGGTGGCACATAGGGTTAGTGGGTAACCAGTGGCTTTCTGATTGGCTAAGTGATTCACTCAGTGGAAAGGAACCCATATCTGGAACTGGGGACCAGTTCTGAATACTATGGAGACAAAGACTATGCTCTCCAATGTCAAGCTCCCACTGGTCTTTGGCTAAAAGGGGAACTACATCCATCAAACTCTCCCTAAATTAATAATGTCTATCCAATTTAACTAATGCTGACTTTACTCTCTGTTGGAGAATCTGTTTCTCTTTTTCAGAAGGTAGTGAGAATTGAGGAGATATACCATCCCTCACATCTCAAGCAACACCCAGGCAAAACCACAGAGGAAGTGAAGAAATGAGCAAGAGTGCTGTTTCCATGGGGAAGCTGACAAGCATTGCCAAAATGAAGGAGACAGATGCTGAGGATACTCAACACACACCAAAGCTCAGACAATTGTGTGGAGGAGGGGGCAGAAAGATTGTAAGAGTTATAGGTTGAGATGACATAACAAGATGCACTGCCTGCACCCAATAACTGACTACTGATCTTATAATGCATAACCCTCAACTGCATGGGGAATATCATCAACCCCTCTGAGGAGGCCCCCCTGTGAGGGAGGAGAGTACCAACCCAGCAACACGTATGAAATACATTCTCAATAATAAAAAAGAAACTTCACAAGCATTTTTGGTTATTGGTAATTATTTCTATGCTTTCAGTCATCATTTCATGCCATACCACTTTTTATATTTTGACTTAATTTTATATTAACTATAGTCATGAACACCATGAATCTTTCATTAGTGTATAACCTCCTCATCTAGACCATGTAGAAATCAATGGTAATTTACACTTGTATTTATGCTATTTGATGTGAAAAGGGAGTTCTGATTTTCCATCAAATGCTTCTCTCAGGATTTCTAGCTTTCCTACAGTAAATAACTCTTTTTGATACCATCGCTTCTGAAGAGATTTTATATGCACTTAATAACTCTAAATATTGTGTGATTAAAAAATCATTTTCCTATGTTTGCACCAATAGCCTGCTTTAGTATTCTACAATTAGGTTGCAATCGACCTGCTGAAATGGGCTTGTGCCAGAATAGCTGAATATCACTCAAATAACTTACAAGTATAGTGATTATATAAAAACATCATGACTATTTCATTAATGGTCCTCTTAACATGCATGCACATTGCCAATATGAGCCAGTTTTTAAGATGCTGTGATCTGTGTCAATGATGGAGATAAAATCTAGATAATTCAACTCCTTTCCAGACAAACATAGATAAGGGAGGTTTTAACTGATTGTATTTTTAAACCTGCAATTCTGCATATGAGAGAGAAATAGTGATAGGACATTTATTGTGGTATTAATAGTAATGGCAAGATGTATAAATATCTAGATATAACTGACAGAAAAGAATTAAGTAAATAATAATTCATTATTCAAAACTAGTAAAAACGTTACAGTAGATGACTAGCCAGCAATTGGAAAATCCCATCAAGTGATTAGGTTAGAAAATAAAAATTCACACATTATCATTTACAACACAATTCACAAATGTGTAAAGACATGTGTTTATATATTCACATTTATTATGTGTATACATGTATCATAAGGATAAGTGTATTGTGAATATTAACATATACATAGGATATATATACACACACATATATATGCATGTATATATGTATATATATATATATATATATATATATATATATATATATATATATATCTCATAGGAACATATGTGAGAGTAATTGCATATCCACAAGATATAACCAGAGTGACAAGCTCACATTTCAACTGTTTTCCAACATATCATAGTATACACATTATAATATATACATATATTTTATAAAATATATGTTTTGCCATGTTACCAAGTTTTTCCATCCCTCTGACTTTATTGTTATAATTTTCTATTTCCACACAAAGTCCATGCATTAACTCTGTAAGTAGAAACCACACTTTTAGTTAGTGGTTTCCATTGTAAGGAATGCAGATATCAAAATATCAGAAATTATAAATGAGTAATGCTTACATGAGATTTAAAAGTGATAATATTTATTTATTTTTCAAGCAGGGAGATACAGAGAGAAGAGAGGAGAGAGAGAGAGAGAGAGAGAGAGAATGAGCTGCCAGGGCCTCTAGCCATGGCAAATGAACTTTGGATGCATTCGCCACTTTGTGCATCTGGCTTTATGTGGGCACTGGGGAATTGAACCTGGGTTGTTGGGCTTTGTAGTCAAGTGCCTTGACCATTGAATTGTCTCTATAGGCCTATTTTTAAAATGGGTCTGCCTCCTTCTTTCCTAAGCACCATAGCTTAAACATCCTAACAACCAAGAGTGCTTAAATGACTTGGCAATTGATGATGTGCTTACATGTCACAGGAATACAAGGAAGCCAGACTTGAACTGTCCCACAGAGGTTTTGTCCCAACTCTCTCAATCTTGTATAAGAAGATACTGCCTGAGCATCTCTCACAGAATTCATGACCTTTTCTATAGGATAAAGATGCCCTCACATAACCCAGGCCAAGGGAGACCATCTCATCTAAACCTGTGGTGTTCATACCTAGAGTGACCAAGTCCCATTTCAACAATTACCTTCACAATATAACTTAGTGGTTGCTTTTAACATGATCTTTGATAATATAATAGTCCATTGGAGATACTAGTGGTCAAGCTTCAGCAAGATCAGGCAAAGACAAATCTCATACCAGTCTTTTTCTACTACCATAGGGTATTTATTTATTTATTTATTTATTTGAGAGCGACAGACACAGAGAGAAAGACAGGTAGAGGGAGAGAGAGAGAATGGGCATGCCAGGGCTTCCAGCCTCTGCAAACAAACTCCAGACGCGTGCGCCCCCTTGTGCATCTGGCTAACATGGAACCTGGGGAACCGAGCCTCGAACCGGGGTCCTTAGGCTTCACAGGCAAGCGCTTAACCGCTAAGCCATCTCTCCAGCCCCATAGGGTATTTTTAATCAATATTCTACTTCAACATCTTCAACATGTTAAGTGTATGTCTAACATTCGTGATTATCAATATAAAAAAAATCTCTCTACAGTGGCACCTACCCTTCCACAAAACCTTTAGCATTCCTGTGAGGCAGATATCAAAATGAAGATTTAGATGATTTTCTTGCAAACAGGTAAAAATCAGTAGAAAAGAGTAATATATGTTTTAATTGTCTTATGACTTAAGGTCTTTCAAAGACTTAACTGGTTTAAAAAAATATTGATGACATAAAGACTAATTACACATGGAGTTAAGATCATGTAAGAGGTGAATTAAGTGACAAAAGTCCTGCAGCCTCACAGTGGTGGTCACATGGTCAAGATCCTTCATGCAACTGCTGAACAATGAAAAAAAAAAGATCAAATGACTAGAAATAAAAGACTGATAGACACTGATAAGCATGATTGTGTGTGTGTGTGTGGGTGTGTGTGTGCAAGTGCACATGCACTAGCCTGTGTGTTTGAATAACAGGTATTTAAAGAAATATTAAGATAAAGCATAAATTTTTAGCTTGTGCTAATTTTCCCATAATTACTGTATCATAAATCTTTCATTGTATTTGAAAACTGTCCAATTTATTAAATTTAAAAACAAACTTGCACAAATTTGGTGGAGTGCAGAAATCTACAATGCAATATTAAGTTTATATTCCCAAATGTTGCCAAGAAAACATCTAGGCTGTGAATCTATGATGTGAAATTCAACAAAAATTTATCAGCATCAATTTTATCATGTTCACTTTATTAGACAAACCAGATTATTAATAAAAGTAACACAATTTCCAATATGGCTCCTATATATGTCTTGTTCTATAGATGACAATGAAAAGTTTTTCAATATTTTATTTTTATTTATTTATTTATTTTTTCAATTTTGAAAAACTTTAAAGGGTTTTGCTTTCTGAGGCATTTACCTGCATAGTGTATTTATTAACAAAATAGATAAAAGAAATAGGAAAAAATTAAAGATAGTAAATAAAAGTACAAATGTTAAAAATCTACACCTTAGCTATTTTATTATTCCAATGTTGGAAGAAAGCAGCCCCCAGGAAGAACTTAGCTACCATTTCAGAAGTCATCCTACATATGCACTACTCTGCTAAGGTGCTTTCTGGTCTCCCTATGGAGCGGGCCTCCAGTCCAATTCGATGGCAGTTGGTTTCCACCATGACAGACATGCCACTATTGCACCCATTGGCTCATTTGGCCTGGCTGGCCAGTTATAAGGCTTGCAGTGTCCACTGTTGAGTATCTTCACTGGTGGTATCTCTTTCTTCCATCGAACTACATGTAGAATGGCTTCTACATGGAGGAGGTTATCAGCTCAGTTCCAGCAGGATTTCTCAGTGGCCTTGCAGCCCAAGTATGTGGAGTCTTCAGCAATAGGGTCTTACCATCTATTCATTGTGGGAAACCAAGGGCCTCAGCAATGGCCTATAATGTTCTGGTGGCATCAGGGACCTCCCTGGCCAACAACTCACTGGAGGTATCCCATCCCTGGCACTGAACATTTTCTAATAACGATCTATGGCTCCTGAGTGTTCCATTGTACGAAACAGGAGGATTCAATGTTATTTATTTGCATCCTCTTAGATTTTGATTAGCCCTCTCTCCACCTTTCCTTTACTTAATCTCTTCCCCTGATTTTACTTTGGGCTTTTTCAACCCCATTAATCTATTCTTCTACTTACATATATACAATACCAACCTAGTAAGTACCTTCCTCCTTTCCTTTCTCTTCCCTTTATATCTCCTTTTTAACTTACTGGCCTCTGCTACTGAGTTTTTTTCCTATATGTCTTGTTCTATAGATGACTATGAGAATTTTTTCAATATTTTAATATACTCCCTGACATTACTTGAAACACCTCATGTTCAAGTTTTTAAATGCAATTCCAGGGGTTCAACAAAATACACTCCAGTTATTATGCTTCATGGAGATATGGTTTACCTTTCAAAGGTTGTATATTGATTCTGATACATTAACAAAATTCCCAAACCACAAAGAAGGAAAGAAAGACGTTAATATAAAAATATTTAGGAACTAGAGTCCTTGGTCATGAGGATTTGTCTATGGCTGAGAAGAAAGCCAAAGTCTCCAGCTTCCTGTGAAAAATGAGCTTGACTGTGCAAGAAGGTATGCTCAAATATGTAAATCTTGAGGTTGAAACATATGAAGGCTAGTGAAAGCAAGAAAAAGTATAAGTACAGATTTCCTCAACTGCAGCTTATGATATAAAGGCAAGGGCTAAGTACATTCATTTGACATTATGTATAACATGCTATTATATATAATATATAATACTATATATAATATAATATATATATTAGTATGGTTAATCATCATTTTCCCAAATTATGTTCAGAAGAAAATAATTTCTAAAATAAATAAAAATATTTCTGAGATATACAATATACAGAAGGATATTGCATATTTTAATTTGCTAACTAATAGAAAACCAAATGTTGAGACTTCATGGAAAGACACTTTCTGTGTATATACATTAATTTTCAGTAATGCTAATTTGAGTAGAAATAGAAGTTTTCCAAGCTCTTCTTTTTCTCCAGTCAAGTTTTAACTAAGTCTTTAGGCCTTAGCATTTTTTTTTTTTCATTTCTGCTGTCTTCTAAGGTAGCTATCAGCAATGAGGTCCAGTTCTTATATACTAAATGGAATGCTAAGTAGTTTATAAAATTTTAGGTCTTCTCGAGAAATTCTTGAGTCAGGTGTCCTCAGTTATCTATTGTTGATAATAGCACTTGGAATAATTTTTTGCTTAGAAAACTCCAACAATGCTTATTATCTTAAATTATACCACAAATTAGAAAATGCTAACGTGTTCAGTCCTGAAACATTAACAACAAATACATCTATCATTCATTCAAAATTTAAAGATTCATTGAGACTGCAGAGTTAATTCCAGGTCAGCCTGGACCAGAGTGAGACCCTACCTCGAAAAACCAAAAAAAAAAAAAAAAAAAAAAAAAAAAAAATTAAAGATTCACACCTTTGGGCATTGTGATAAGTGATTGTTAACTCAAGCACTTGGGAGGCTGGGGCAGAAGGATTGTGAGTTCAAGGATAGCCTGGGATACATAATGAGTTTCGGACAAGCCTGGGATTATAACACAAGATTTTTCCTTTAAAAACACCAAATTGCCTCTAATTTGACTGGAGGGAATAAATCCCTGTTACTGAAGCCTGCAAAAGGGGTAGTCATGAGCCCCAGAGGTGTAACGTCTGCTGCTGTCTAGCTAAATATATCTACTATGCTCATCAAACAGCCCAGTAAGGACTTCTCTTAATGTTCATACCTATATATTAATGCTACTATCACTTTTTCTTTAGAAAACTTTCTCTTTTCAGATAGTGGCAACCTTGGGATGACTCAGAAAGCACTATGGTGCTAAGAAGTGACAGAGGAGTGCTCAGCACTATAATATTTCTATCACACCTTCCATGGCTCAGGGTTCATTGTGGAAGAGGTGGCAGAAACAACACAATAATCAAAGGAAGGGTAGGACTCCTAACAATGTGCTCCTCCAGACACAAAATGTCCTGGATATCCATGACATCACAGTTCCAGACACTACCTACAAAAGACCATCATAACAGGAGGAAAAGATGATGACATCAAAATAAAAGAGAGACTGATTGAGAGGGGGAGGGAATAAGATGGAGAGTAGAGTTTCAAAGGGGAAAGTTGGGGTGGGAGGGAATTATCATGAGATATTGTTTACAATCATGGACTTTGTTAATTATAAAAAAATTTTAAACTTTAAAAAATATTGAAATCCTAAAAATCTCAAAATTTATGACTAATATTTTATGACTGTTATGCTTGTATTGAGAAAAATTTGCTTCCTTATTTTTCTCAGGAGATAGGACACCTACAAATCAACATTTACAATATTGATATTTTCATTGCACAGTACCAGTTACATATATAACTGTCAGAAAAGTCAAACCCTTTTGTTATGCAGATATTTTTAGATGAACCCAAATCTTAGCATACAACTCTGTATTATATTCGTTTTACATTTTGTTTCTCCTCAGGTCACAAAACAGAACAACAAACAAATAAACATCCCAAACCAATACCCTAAAAAAGCCATTAGATCACTTCCTTTTATCCAGTGTCTTAGTAATACATTAATAGAGTTTACTCGTATGATGACTCAGTCTACTTTTCTGAAAGAGGAGCCATAGCAAGCTATGTAAGAGAAGCTCTGCATTAAACAATCTTGTATGTAACCTAAGGTCATATAATCACTTACTAAATATAAAGGTATGATAAGCATCATATAGACACATTAAGTGAAATTCCAGTCTATGAACAGTAGATGTATAACTCAGCATCCCATTTTATTTTATACCTAAATAAAGCTTTGCAAGAGTTAGTTGAAATATAAATCATAAAATAGCAAATGTAAATATGAGGCAGATGGTTCCCAACCTTTATCAACTTCCCTTCTCCTTTATTTATTGACAGAATAATCAAAGTTCCCTCATTTTGATCCTGGCCCTGTGATCTACAGTTGTTACCTTAGCTATAAAATGGAGATAATGATAACTTCTCTTACAATTGTTGTAAGAATTAAATGAGAATGTTCAATAAATATAAAGTGTCCTGCACAGTCTCTGAATAAATGGCAACTATTAATCAGTGAAGATCACATTATGCTCCAAATGATATAAGTCACAGGGCTTCTGTGGCCCCATAAGTTACAGAATTATTACATCTTACATGAAGACAGAAATGGAAATGATTACCTCTTTTGATGGAGAGCTATGTTGTGAATTACTTTTTTCAACCTTCAGAGAGATGAGTTATATGTGAAAAGCCCTGGAACGCTAAGTGTTTTTACAAGATTTGTTACTGGCAAGAAATGGGCAAGCATAAATGAGATCAGTCCAAAAAAATTACCCTGCAAACTTGCTGATGTGCTGTCTACTAACGTAGTGACAGATCATAAAATTACTGAGAGAGAAAGGCAGAGGTATAGGGCACTGGAAATAGAAAAGACACTGTCCCTGGGTCTTTACAAATGAAACATTTTAGAATTTATACCACAACACTATTACACTTGGCATCGTGATTCCTTTTATATGTGATACAGGAAGTTGACCTGAATTCAGATGCAGGTAAGAATTATTGGAGGTGACTCTGATACTCTTACCAGGCCAATGTCATGTAGTTTTTATGAGGCAGTTTTGAAATAAGCTGTTATGCCCTAGTTCTGCTGGTTGTAGCAGTATGACCTTGAGAAAGTTCAGCCTCTCAGATACATTTCCTACTCTGTATAATGGGTTTGTTGGTGTGCCTATTGCTTCAGCTGTTTTTATTAGATTGAATAGTTTATAAAAACCCATTTGTTCAGTGTCTGGGTCTACAGTTATCACTATAAGTTTTACTATCTTTTGCTAAAACTTGTTATTGTTTTAGTAATTTATATCTTTTGCATTTTAAATTTGTCAAAATCTTAAAAATATTTTGTTTTTAACTTTAAATGTGATAACGCCTCATGATTGTCATATACCATTTGTATATGAGTTTTCTGACTGTACAAATTTTATCATTACTTGGAAAGAACAGGGGACATGTCTGCATATCTATGTGTAGAATTTTCCATTTGATAATTCTTGAATTGATAAAACATAGAAACTTTAGTATAAAGTAAATCATTTTTCTGTTTTAGTGTTCCTATGTAATCTTCTTTCTTTGGTTCTTATGATTAATTAGTCAAATAACATCCATGATTACATTAAGCTTTGGAAGGACATCTGAAATATATCAGACCTACAATGGTATGAACAGAGTGGCCTTTTGGTTGTGTCTTTGTGTAATTGATTATAGCAGAAAGCAACTCAGAAAGGTTTAAGCTGATCCTGTATATTTGGCAACCTGAAAACATTCATGTAGGCACTTGGAATTTTAGCTCTTTAAGTGAAAAGGCATATAGCTATTTCCATCTCCTCTAAACTTAACAGGTATTGCAGTTACCTTTTTGTAGCTAGGACAAAGCAACCAACCAAAATCAGATGATGGGAGGCAAGTTTTTATTTTGGCTTATAGTCACAAAGGGAAGCTTCATGATGGCAGGGAAAAGCATGGCACAGGCAGAAGCTGGACATCACCTCTGGAACCACAGGTGGAAAACAGTAGCAGGATAGTGAGACAAGTTATGGCAAGGGGGAACTGAGCTGTAGCAAAACCTGACCATAGGAACACACCTCCTCCAGCTAGACTCCACTTCCAAAAAAAAAAAAAAAAAGGATAAGTATACAAAGCACATGAGTTAATGAAGACATTTGGTTCAAACCACTGCATTCTGTCCCTGGTCCTTATGAACTGATGACTATCCATGATGAAAAAATTCACTGCATTCAATACAACTTTAAATGTCCCCATAGTTTTTATCAATCCCAACACTCTTCAAATATCCCCAAAGTCCAAGGTCTCTTAACTCTAAGCTCTAAAACTAAAAACACAAAATGGTACAGAGTAAAGATTCACTCGGGCTGGAGATATGGCTCAGTGTTTATGGTGTTTTCCTGAAAAGCCTAACTACCCAAGTTCAATTCTCCAGTACCCACATAAAGTCAGATACACAAAGTGGTGCATGCATCTGGAGTTCATTTGTAGTGGGAGGCCATGATGCACCTTTTCTCTCTCTTGTTCTCTGTTTACCTTTTCTCTCTCCTAGCAAATGAATAATAAAATATATTTAAAAAAGATTCACTCTGCAAAAGATGGCATTGTGAGAAAAGATTGGACCAATGCATTAGAAGCTATTCCACAGTCCTGATGTTTCCCATAATTCCTGGAGTCTCCATTGCAACCCACAGTTTTTTCATGCCATGGCTCCATCATGAGTCCATGCAGAGACTCCAACAAGCCTGCCTCTCATCTCCCAATGGCTATTTCCTAAAGAACTGCATTGTCAATTCAGTAATCCTCTCTTTCCTGAATTTATTATACTCCCATAGTACCTGGTATGCTACTAACTTTGTTAATCTGGGGGGTGGGGTGGGAAATAAAGCAGACTTTGAAACAGGAAAACTTCAGCAGTCTCCCCCCCCCACCCCCCCCACCACTTTCAAAAGTTTAAACATTCTTTTTATTGTCTCAATGCAAAACAACTATCCCAATCTCAATGGTAGTCATCTTGCAAACAATTTAAGCTGAACTTAGCTTTTGTCTCTAGATCCAAACATTCATTTCTTTCTGTACTATATCCTTTTTCTCACACCCAGCCCATTCCATCTGAATCCAACCATTCTCAAGATCCCAAGGAAAAACACATCTAGTCTCTCACACAAACTGTCTCTAACTCAACTAGGACAAAGCTCTTATATCTCCTCATAAGCCAAGATCATACAGTGCTTTTTCCATATAGGTCTTTCAAACTCTTACCAGAATGGTCCATCAGACTCTGCTTACAGCACTGCAAAGAGTTTCTCATGCCAAGGTTCAAATCCTTCCCCATTCCTCCTCCAAATCAGTTCCAAAAAACCAAAAGCCAAATAGTCAGTTTTCTAGCAGTGGCAGCCCCACTCCACTGGTATCAATTTTCTGCTGTAGTTACCTTGTGTTGCTAGGACAAAGCACACAACTAAAAGCAGCAGATGGGAGGAAAGGTTTTTATTTTCACTTATAGTCTCAGGGGAAGCTTCATGATGGCAAGGGAAAGATGGCAGAGTAGAGGCTAGGCATCACCTCTGCCACAGCAAGTGTTAAACAGCAGCAGGAAAATGAGACAAACTCTAGCAAAAGGGAGTGCTCTATAACACCCCAAGGCTTGCCCCCAACC
Organism: Jaculus jaculus; assembly: GCF_020740685.1. NCBI lineage: Eukaryota > Metazoa > Chordata > Mammalia > Rodentia > Dipodidae > Jaculus > Jaculus jaculus. Next base: position 256,388,947 of record NC_059102.1, on the reverse strand, counting down.
ACACACCTCCTCTCAGAAGTTTCCACTTTCCAAATTACCATTTGCCAGGGACCAAATATGCAAAACATGTAAGTTTATGGGGGGAAATATGATTCAAACCACCACAGCAGATATTCCTTGTTGATTGTAACAATCAATTTTGGTGAATTCAGAGTACTTACCAATTGAAACGTCAGGGAACTAATATTCATTACTAAATCCTATTTAATGAAAGCTGCTCACCACTTCTACTTGTATAGCAGAATGGAAGAGCGATTATTGTACTAAATGGAAATGTTAAAATCCAGAAGATGCTGTTGTGGGCTCACAGATAGACAGTGGAAATCCCATCAGAAATTTATACTGCATCTCTCCATTACCTGCAATGTTCTTTGTGGAACTTTTCTGAAAAGATCACTCCAATGACAGCATGAGTGAAAGTAGAGAAGTTTAGTCCCCAGGGACCAAAGTTGAGTTATCTGCCCAAAGTAAGTTTGGTGTTAAGCTGAGATTCCACTTTCATTTTATAGTGTTCATAGCTGAGGGGAGGGGTGAGTGAGTAAGTGGGCTAGTGGTTTAGCAGGATGTCACAGTTACTTTGTGCAGTCTATATGATTCAAAACAGTTTTTTAAAACATACATATTAATCAACATGCATTTGAATCATGTAGTCAGGTCATCCTAACCATGAGCTCTATTTTACTATACTTTAGTTTAAATTGTCCTTCCTTCTTATTGTCCTTCTGGTGCCCCTGCTAGACAGTTCTGTTTTTGGGATTATTCTAGCTGCTGACAGAGGTACATTCAGCACCTCTGTGGTATTTAACTCTTACAGATCAGTTCAACTTTCAGCTTCTTTTCCACTACAAGTGAAGTGAAGGATGGAGATGATAATGTACAGGACACCAACAAGCAAGGCTTCAGCTATGGTCATTGTGGTGGTAAACAAGCAAGGTAAACCTGCAGCTCTTCCATTGCTGGAAACGAGGAGCAAGTGAATAGTCATCAGGTGAAGGTATCTGAGGACCCAGAGTTTTGAGGATTGCTGTGAAAATATGAAAAATGCATTTGTACAAAATCTGGATTTGAGAAATTTGACAGCTTGTGCTAATAATCAAGGAAGCCTAATGACCTCTATCTCATTATGCAACATTCCAGTCATTCATTATCTCCCATTCTACCTAGAAGAAAGAAGACCCACTGAAACTCATTTATTATCTATCTATCTATCATCTATCTATCTATCTATCTATCTATCTATCTATCTATCTATCTATCTATCATCACCATCATTATTATCATCATCATCATCTATTTAACTATCATCTATTGATCTATCTATTATCTACCTATCATCTGTCTCTCTGTCTATTTATCTATCTATCAATCATCTATCTATATGTCATCTCAACCACCTATCAATTTACTTGAGAAAGGAGACCGAATGAGAAAGAGAGAGAGAGGGAGAGCCAGCATGGATAAACCTGGGCCTGTTGGTACTGCAAATGAACACCAGACACCTGTGCCATGTTGTATATTGGCTTTATGTGGGTATGAAGAATTGAACCCAGGCTGGCATTCTTGCAATCAAACAACTTTAACTGCTGAGAAATTTTATCAGCACCCCCAAATTAATTTTATTTATTTGAAAAGTTAAAAAAATACAGAGTTTTCTGACTAGGCAATTTTATCTCAAGTGAAGAGAAGAAATGCTGTAGCAGATTTGTGTTTGAGGGTTTTATTGTAGATGCAGTTTTAACCTCTGCTGCTTTTTGCTTTGGTTGTTGGTTCCTTATTTTACAGAGCTGATAATCCAACAATGAATTCAGTTTCAAGTGGTTAATGTAGCCAGATTATCAGTATCCTACCTGAATATCCTGCTCTTACCAGGAATGCATAGGAAGAACATTAAGACCTGAGACCCATTGGTATCCATAACTTTGCAGCTTATTAATTTTGGGAAAATCATAAAAATAAACTCATATTGATTGCCTGTAACATCAAGTAATTCTACCTATATTTTTATCTGTATTTGCTCACTGAATTCTAAAAATGACCTTGAGAAAAATGAATGGTATTGAGCCCCATATTCCTGACCCAAGGGGAAACTAACCTGGATGAGAGACAAGAGACACAAAGAAGGAGACCAAGTGTAGAGTCTAATCAAGGTCTCAAATTTATTCAGACAAGCACAAGCTTATATACAGAAGATAAAACTTTCTCAACAATGCCTACATGCCTAAAGTCTGCTCCACAAATGCCTCTGTGTCTGAACACTCTTTATCAAGGCTTTACGATAAGGCCTCTGTGCATGGAGATCCAAGACCAGCTGCAGTTCCCACGGTCAAAGAGCAGCTACAGCTCCCGACATGTTCCTAATTTATAAACTAGGGATTGAAATGGAAACATTTCTTAAGGACTTCTTGCTAAAAAATGGAATAAGATGTCTAATGCCATGAAACTTTTATATAGTAATATTTCTAACACAAGGCATGAAATACTGGAGAATACAATTTTCTGATCCTATAACCAACTATATATGTAAAGAAATAAAAAGAATTAGAACCCAATCTTATATTTTTCAACCTTGAACTAGAAAAAAGAATACATCCAAGCATTTTTTTTAGCTGAACCTGAAGGATACCATAGAATCCAGGTGACTTCTGCAGGATCAAGTTTATTTTAAGTGAAGGTTAAAGAATATGGCCAAGCATTTATTGAAAACTAAAGGAAAAAATGTTATGTTAAGCATAAGTGAATATTCAAATATACACAAATATACAGTTACTGTTAAGACTAAATTTGAGAAGTTTATATTCTGTCAAATAACATGAGATATAGGTTTGTATATTAATATACATTCCACATAAAGCCAGAAACACATCAGATATAATCTAACTCAGTGTTATGTTAGTCTTGTGAACTCAATAAGAAGAACATAGTTAGCTCCATTGGATTGCTGAGAACTCATTTGGAATAATTTTCTGTGTTTGGGGAAGACTTTCATTCATTTTCCACTCTGTTTATTCCTATTTTCTTTCTTCTATCAATTGTATTTATTATCTAATGAGATCATTTACAGGAAGGGAACCATGGGGAATAAAAGAAGTGATAATAATACATGCACAATACTATTACTTAAAAGGATCATATTAATGCCTCCTCCCTCAAAAAATATGATATATAATCCAGACTTTCAACCCTGGTCAGTGTTTGCAAGCTCTATGATTCATAACTAATTACACTCTCAAGCCTCCAATTTCTTTACCTGTGAAATGTTGCTGACAGTGACTCTTCTCACTCTCTGCAACACTTGCTTCCTCATAAGCCCAGCATCAACAATCACCTCTAAATTTTTTGCCTAGAAAAAAAGGTATGTGAGCTTCAAGAATATGGCATGATGACAAATAATAAATACCATATATTATTAACAATTTCCACCAAGCTTAGTCAGCTTCATGTTGGTTTGAACCCAATCCTGAGGCAGCAGAGAGGAGGCAATTCTCTCTGCCTGACTTTGTTCAGAAAGAGTCAAACTCTTACCAAAAGGGCAGGAAGCCAGACCCAGTGAAAGGAAGAAGAGTTCTCCAGGAGCTAAAGGGTAGAAACAGGGAATCTCGTGTGATGAAACATCTCCTGTAAATATATGGGGTCAAACAAGGGGACAACATATTGATTATACATGAATCATAGTAAACAGCTGGGAAATTAACAGAGAGAAAAAGGCAGTCCAGTCAGCAAATGCCTTGTTTGTTTGGTTAAGGATTTTGAAATTTAGTAGGAATTTGAGAGTGGCTCATGGTTTCAAATAGGTTGATATAAGAAGAATAACTTTTCTATGTGCACTATTTATAAACATGTACATTGGTCTACCTGTCTGGTCCTTATTACAATACTTTCAAGTCACTGAAACTATTGTAAAAATGCTTCCATAATTTATTAATTCTATGAGTGTTCATTAATTTAATTGTTATCCTAATTCAAGATGCCTTTTCATATATATCTATATAAATAATAACACTATAGGTAAAACATACTGTTTGTATTTGTATGGTTCATTTTGTTGTGATAATCGTTTTCTACCCAATAATAATTTAATAAAAGGAAGGTGTATACATGCACATACATAGACAATTTTAAAAGTGATATTGAAGAGCCTGACTTCTATCCAATGATACTGAGGCATCTTTTTATGAATATCTGTAAATGCATAAAAATACACTTAGGAAAAAATCTATTGATGCTTCATATCCAGAAGGTACATAGCAAATTTGATGTTTCCTTTGTCATGGTGATGGTGATGTTTTGTTTTAATTAATGTCTTCTGAAGAGACATGTAAAATGTGTGCACAGGAAGGAAATAGTAAATACCATTGAACACTAATGTGTCATCAAAGACTAATACAAAATTTCAAGAGAAACTAATCAACAGAAGGATGTATGTCATGGAAACACCTTCTAGTAATGTTGGTCGACCCTGATAGCTTTCAGCCACTTAAAAATCAAACCCACAAAACCTTAGTAGAATAATTGGATGATGCACAACAACCCTCATTAAGAAGCTGCCTTATTAGTTTACAAGTGAATGTCCGCCTCTTGACTTTTAGCCTTTTCGGGTGCTTTTCATTGGAAAAAATTAAATAACATTGACAAATTGGTAGAGGAACTTCATGCAAAGGCTGAGTCTCCTTTCAGTAAGCATTTACAATATTGATTAAAACCAAACATTGTTTTCATATGTGTCTATAGTAATAGTAAACAGTGACTTCACATTTTTTGTTTAGTTCTTGTGTACAACCCCCAACAAAACCAAATATACTTTTATACTGAAAAATAACTCGCAACTTGCTCTATAAAAATAGCCATTATTGGTCATAAAATATTTATGACTTTAGTGTTAACATTGGTTTTAAGGTATTGCTTATGTATATGTTAAGAAGAGGATTACAATAAGGATAAATGTTTTTTTAGTATTTTATATACATATTTTAAATTTATAGACACACTAATTTTAGTATTCAGTTTCCCCAGTTAGTTCATATTTAGAAATTTTAGGCATATAAGGAATAAAAAGGAATTCTAGACCCCAGTATGTGAAGGACCTTAAATGTCTGAGACAGACGGTAAGGAAATTATAGCACCAGAGCACAGTGAGTGAACATGGAGATGCTCAGTATGGGGATTGGTGGATGAATTACTTACATTCTTGTTGGTGGGAACAGCACCAGCTTATGGAAGGGAAGGATTTATTTTTGTATATAACCTCTTATAATATATGTAAACTAATTTTAAAAAATAAGCCTATTGCATAGACTTGTCCATCTTGTCAGGGTGGTTTTTTTTTTTTTGTTTGTTTTTTTTGTATAACAGTGTCCACTGTTAGCATACAAGGTTGTTGATAATTTCCCCTCCACAACTCATGTAGCACTTTCTAGCACTATATAAACAGACTTTCTGGAACCTAGCTTCCTTCCAGAATCCATTTGGATACGTTGATGTCCACGGAATTTATTCTTCACACTGTCTTATTTTTTGTGTAATTCTCTGCCCATCCTCCCTACTCTCTAATCCCCTCCCACCCCTGACATTATGACTATCCATCAACCCAATGGGAAACCTCTCCTTTTACCCCATTTCTTCTCTTTCCTTGTTTCACTCTAGTCTTATACCCATATTGCTGATGTTAATTATCATTGGCACTCATCTCTACTTAATCCCAGTTAGGAACCTTATATGAGAGAGTACACCCAGTGTTTGTCTTTCTGTGTCTGTGTGACCTTGCTTAGAATAACTTTTTTTCAACTCTATTCATTTTCCTGAAATTTTCATTATCTCATTTTTCCTTACTGCCATGTAGTATTACATTGTGCATACCCACTGTATCTTCACTATCCATTTAGTAGTTGATGAATGTCTGGGTTGTTTCTAGTTCCTAGCTATATGAACAAATATGGTTGAACAAGTATCTCTGTAGTGGAGTATAGTCCTTAGGGTATATGCCCAGGAGTGGTATAGGTGGGTCAAATGGTAAGTCTACTCTCATCTTTTTCAGGAGTCTCCATACTGATTTCCATAGTGGTTGTACCAGCTTGCACTCTCACCAGCAACGAGTAAGCATTCCTCTTTCCCCACAGTTTGCCAGTATTTTTTTGTCCTTTGAATTTTGATGTTTCTTTGCCACTCTGACTAGAGTGAGATGAAATGTCAGAGTTGTTTTATTTGCCTTTCTCTGTTGCCTAAAGATTTTGAACATCTCCTTAACCATTTGGATTTTTTTCCTTCAAGAATTCTCCATTCTATTCCTTACCCCACTTTTTGATTGGGTTGTTTGATGTTATACTGTTTTAGTTTTTTGAGTTCTTTGTAGGTTCTAGATATTAGATCTTTGTCAGAAGTAGAGCTGTTGATGATTTTCACCCATTCTGTGGGATGCCTATTGACTTTGTTGATTGTTTGCTGGTTGATACAGTAGTTTTTTATTTATTTATATTTTTAAGTTTCATGAGATCCCAGTGGTTGAGTGTTGATCTGATTTCCTGGGCTACTGGCATCTAATTCAGGATATTTTTCCACATATCTATATCATGCAGTGTTCTTCCTGTATTTTTCTTCTAGATGTTTTAGAGTTTCAGGTCTTATATTGAGGATCTTAATCCATTTGAAATTGACTTGTGCAGGGTGAAAGAAATGGATCTAACCTCATTCTTCTACATGTGGCTATTAATTCCCTAGCATGATTTGTTGAAGATGCCATCTTTTCTTCAGTGTGTAATGTTGGACCTTATATCAAACCAAGGTATGTGTAGTTGCTTGGATTTAGAAATGGGTCAACTCTTTCATTACATTGATCTGTATGTTTGTTTTTGTACCAGTACCATGCTATTTAGCTACAGTGTCTATGTGATACACCTTGAAATCAAGCATGGTGATACCTCCAGATGTATTCCTTGTGCTGAGGGCATTTTTGGCTATCTGAGGACTACTGTTCTTCCATATGAATTTGGAGACTACTTTCTTCTAGCTCTGTGAAGAAAATTGCTGGAATTTTTATTGGAATTGCATTAAATTCACAAAATGCTTTTGGTAGGATGGTCATTCTTACAATATTATTTTAATCCATGAGCATGGGAGGTTTTTCCACTTTCTTATATCCTCAATTTCTTCTTTTAAGAATTTTGTGTTTCCTTCATATACATCTTTTACTTCCTTGGTTAGTGATATTAAGACATATTTAAGTTTTTATGTGGCTATTGAAAATGGGATACTATCACTTAACTCCTTCTCCATGTGGTTATCTTTGGCTTATAAGAAGACCAAATTGGATCATAGGCGTACAAGGAGGGAATAACTAAAATCCAAGGGCATAAAGAATTTCTTCAACAAAATTATGAAAGAAATTTTCCTCCACCTTACAGAAGACAGACTGACCTAGGTACCATAGGGGCACAGAATACCAAATAGACAGGACCAGAGAAGAGATACTCAACAACATATAATAATCATCACACTAAATACAGACAATAAGGAGAGAATACTGAAAGGTATAAGATAAAAGACAGCTCTTTTTCAATTTTGTGAAATAATTTTAGAAGTAGTTTTAATTCTTCCATGAAGGCTTGATAGCACCCAGCTGTGAATCTGTGTGGGCCTGTAATTTTTTTTGTTGGAAGTTTATAAATTAATTAAATTAATTATATAATTATCTAATTCATATATATAATATTAGATGTTACATATATGTTATATATGTGTATATACATATACACATATATAACATATATGTAACATCTACATATATATATGCATAGCTTTCAGTATTCTCTCCTTATTTTCTATATTTAGTGTTTTGTTAATTATGTGTTGTAGGGTGTCTTTTTTCTTGTCCTGGTTAGGTGGTGTTTTGTACCCCATTTGATACCTAGATCAGTCTCTTTCTCTTTTTTTTTTTTTTGGTTTGGTTTTTCTAGGTAGGGTCTCAGTCTAGCTCAGGCTTACCTGGAATTTGCTATGAAGTCTCAGGGTGGCCTCGAATTCACAGCAATCCTCCTACCTCTGCCTCCCAAGTGCTAGGATTAAAGGAGTGTGCCACCATGCCTGGCTAGATCAATCTCTTTTTATAAGGTTGGGAATTTTTCTTCAATAATTTTGGCAAAGACATTCTCTATGTCCTTGGACTTGTTTCATCCCCTTTCTGTATGTCCATGATCTGTATATTTGGTTTGTTAATGTGTCTCAAAGTTACCTCATGCTCTGTTCACACATGTTTTTGAAGTTAAAAATGCTTTGGGAATCCAGGTTGAGTTCTTCTGTCTTGTCCTCCAGTTCCAATATTCTATCCTTCATGTTGTCTACTCTGTTGGTGAGGCTTTCTTGGGATCCTCTTAGGTGGGTTGTTTCATTTCTATTTTAATTATATCTTTCCTTAGCATTTCTATCTTTTGCTTAAATTCCATTTTAATTCTTTTGTTAAAATTTTAAATATTTAATTTATTTATATTTATGCATGTGTGTATGTGTGAGAGAGAGAGAGAAAGAGAGAGAGGGAGAGGCAGATAGAGAGAATGGTCATGCTATGGTCTCTAGCCACTGCAAATGAACTCCACAAATCTGTGCTCCCCTGTGTATCTGGCTTTATGTGGGTACTGAGGTTTGAACCATAGTCCCTTGGCTTTGCAGGCATGCACTTTAACTGCTTAACCATCATTGTGGTTTGGGTCAAGTGTCCCCATAAACTTAAGTGTTCTGAATGCTAGGTTCCCAGCTGATGGAGATTTGGGAATTTATGGCTCCTAGAGGCAGTGTATTATTGAGGGTGGGTTTATGGGTGTTATAGCCAGTTTCCCCATGCCAGTGTTTGGCACGCTCTCCTGTTGCTGTTGTCCACCTTATGTTGGCCAGGGGGTGATGTCCACCCTCTGCTCATGCCATTGTTTTCTCCTGCCATTGTGGAGCTTCCCCTGGAGCCTGTAAGCCAAATTAAGCCTCTTTTTCCCAGAAGCTGCTCTTGGTTAGGTGATTTCTACCAGCAATGTGAAGCTGACTGCAACAGCCATCTCTCCAGCTCCTCCCCACATTTTCATTTCTTGATTTGACATTTTTATTGTCTCTTGGAGTTAGTTCTTGCATTTGGCTATGTCTTCACTGAGCTTGTTCCATTGACCCATGAGCTCATTTATCTACATGTTGATTCTCCTCAAATTCCTTTAGCATTCTGTTGATCTCCTTTTGATTGTCTTCAGTTTAATTAAGCTGTCTATAGAGTACTTTTCCTGATTCTCTTTAGTTTTCTTCAGCCATCAAGTGACTTGTTTTCGCTGCTTATCTTCCATTTCTTTCATCCATCCTTTGAGGTTTTTGTTGCCTTTCTTCCAATTCATTGAATCAAACTTTGATTTGTAGTTTGAGTTCTTTTGCCACTTTTTTTTTTTCCACTTCCTCCAGCCATTCTTTGAGTTTGAGACTGAGACTGCAGCTGCCTCTGAATGGCCAGCAGCCCTGGCTAACAATTTCTTCACTAGGCCAACCCACAATGGTGGAGCCCTGTTTGCTGCTGACCTGCTAGACCATCCCCACTAAGACCAGTCACCTCCCTATTTATTAATTCTTTATTAAATATAGGACAGAACCCAAAACTTGGGTTTATAAATCTTGGGGGAACCTCTCCTGAACCCTCAAATCCTGCATCAGTAACATGTGTGGGGATCTGGTGGTTTCCTATCAACCCCACCAGGGCATAGGAGTCTGAGGCCCACCTACTCTTACTGTGCGTGTATGTAGGGTCCCATGTACTCCACACCAGAAGTAGGGGAACTGGGAGCCAGGATACTGACTGGGAAGTAGGGAATGGGGAGCCCATACTTACTCATGCTGCACTAATGCAGGGGAACTAAGAGTCAGGGAACCAGGAGCCCAGGCTTACTCACAGCAACATATACACAGTATCCTAGCTACCACACACCAGTGGCAGGGGAACTGGGGAGGCTTTTAGTTTTGAAGGGAATTTCATAATGGAGGGAAAAAATGGCTCAAGCACAAAATCAGTTATATTTATCACATCTGTAGGGAGGGAGTAGAGAGAGATGAATTCTAAGTGCTTAGCCACATTTTCCCTTTTTATACAGTTCAGAAAACCTGTCCATGAAATAGTGCCACCAGGAGTTAGGGTAAGTTCACTCACCATAACTAATATAATTTATAAAATCCCTTACATAATGAGCCCAGATTTGTTTTCATGGTTATTCTGTCAAGTTGACAAGCAGATATTAACCATCATGGTGGATCATATCTAGTTCAGAATTGCAATACTGGTGCTTCAAGAAAGTCAGAAATAAAAATGTTATACTGTCTATCTTCCCCCTTTTTGATTATGCAAAGGGTGCCTCCTGTTCAATTTCAATGTAGAAGCTTGGAGTAATTGCAATGGGGTATTCCTAGTGATTCAATTATTAGCTGCAGGAATTCTTCAGACACTAGCAAGGGAGGATGATAGGGCCTAGGTGGAAAAAACAAAAGGCAAATTTCATTAAGGATAAGTTAATTCCAGGATTTTATTACCATGAAACATGTCTATGTACCACGTATGTAGAAGGAGAGTAGAAATAATATTACCTATGACTTGCCCATATATTTATGCACTTGAAAGATACTTTGCTAAAACAAGCTAATGGTATGAATTAGTGAGTGGAAAATAGTGTCTTGTTTATAGGCTAACTTAGCTCAGAACTCAGAGCCTTTAGAGTCCCTGATATTGAACTTAAGAAAGCTAACCTGTTATAGATTTATATTCATGTTTGATAGAATCAATGTTTCATATGACATAAAGAGTACTAAAATTATTGGCTCAAAGTAGAAGTTTAAGAAGAGAGATATTTGATGGTTGGTAAGTAAGGCTATGATGCTCAAAACATCATGCATCCCTCTGCTTTCCAAAAGACTTACGCTGCTCTGCATCTGCTGAAATGAAACACATAGGAGATCCACTCTTCCTCTCCACTTCAGCTGGTGATTGCTGCAGTCTTATGTTTCAACACTCTGCTACTTATGTTGTATGTCCATAAATACTCCCTCCTTCTGGTTTCAGTTGTCACCTCTCTTCTCAGTATATCCCATCTGGAAACTGCCCCTGTAAATACTAGATCGGAAAAATCTCCTTTCAGATTTTTCGAATGGTCCTTTAGGTTGATATTCTAATATTTCAAATTTAGCATCAAACGATCTAGTTATTTGGAGTTGGCTATGTTGTTTCAGCACCCTAGCAGCCTTTTTTTCATTTGGAGAACTGGAGATTGGGATAATGTAATTCATATAAAATATTATATAAATATATAACTATGCACTCTTAATTCTCCAAAATTTCAATAAGTTGATTAAAAATTTTTGGAGCGAATTTAGATCCCGTTCAATCTATGAGTATAGGAGGTTATAAGCAAAACAGAACTAGGTTAGAGACTAGAAGGTATGACTTTCCCAACAGAAAACAGACAATCACATAACACATGATGACATGATATTGCCTCCAAATAATGCATAGGATGCTGACACAGTGCCTGTCAAGGCCTGCTGATGGTCCTACAAAAGACCACCTGATAGTCTGAATTGATGCTGTTACATATTCTAATAGAGACTATCTCTGTTAGAATATTTCCAACATCTAGAAAAGGGAGATAAGACTGACATCCCAATAAGTCTTCACACAAAGGTTCCCTATTTTTACATTTGGAACATATCAGAATAGTAATTATAATAAAGGAGAACATTTCCATTTTAAATTTCCTACCTCTCAAAGCATTAAAACATGATATAAAGGTGTGTCAAGAGCCCACCCACACCAATGTATGGCCAAAATGTCCCAGTTCACATAAAAATCTTGCATGATTATAAGGGAAATAAAAGTTCTGTTCCCTTAAGACTGGTGATAATTGAGACAGAGCAAATGGAAATGATATAAATGTATTTGTCAATTTCAATGAGTGTATTTAATTATGTTGATATTTCCAATATTAAAAAATAATTGCAATCCTAAATTATCACTCTCTAGACATTCATTTAACCACCTTACAACTCATAAATATTGTTTTATTTTTCTTTGATTTCTTACAAAGTATAGGTTTTTTCCTTCTATCTAGTTATCTGTCTATCATCATATATCATCTGCGTATCTATCTACTTACTTATCAACTATCATTTACCTATTATCTTTTTCCCTCTTCACTGGATCACATTATAATTTTATCTTTTAAAATATTTAAAAATATTTTATTTATTTATTTGTGAGCAGAGAGATAGAGAGAAGAGAGACAGACAGAGAAGGCATCCTAGGGCCTCTGTGGTGGTTTGGATCAGAACACCATAAACTTAGGTGCTCTGAATGCTAGGTTCCCAGATAATGGAGATTTGGGAAGTAATACCTCCTGGAGGCAGTGTATTGTTGGGGGAGGGCTTATGGGTACTGTAGCCAGTCTTCTCTTGCCAGTGTCTGGCACACTGTCCTGTTCCTGCTGTCCACCTATGTGGGCCAGGGGGTGATGTCCACCCTTTGCTCATGCCATTGTTTTCCCCTGTCATTATGGAGCTTTCCCTCAACCCTGTAAGCCAAAATAAACCCTTCTTTTTTCCCACAAGCTGCTCTTGGTTGGGTGATTTCTACCAGCAATGTGAACCTGACTCTAACAGCCTCCAGCTGCTGCAAATGAACTCCAGATGCATGTACCACTCTGTACATTTGTCTTTATAGGGTACTGGGGAATTGAATTCAGGCCATTAGGCTTTGTAGGCAAGCACCTTAACCACTATGAAATCTCTCCAGCCCAGTAATTTTATCTTTAATTATCAATAAATTGCAAGACCCAGGAGTGGTGGCACATGCCCTTAATCCCAGCACTTGGGAGGCAGAGGTATGAGGAATGCCTTGAGTTTGAGGCTATAATAAGACTCCGTAGTGAATTCCAGGTCAGCCTGGGATAGAATGAGACCCTACCAAAAAAAAAGAAGGAAAGAAAAAAAGAAAGAAAGAAAGAAATTGCTAGACAACTCTCTAAGGTGGCTATTCATTTTCTTTGCATACAGGCAGTATGTGAGGATTTTCATATCTATGATCCCAGCCAATAATTATTATCTTTTAAAAAAAGTTCTAACACTCAGAGTGGACATGAAATTGCATCTCAATTTCATGTGGTTTTGGTCCATATGAATTTTCAGTTAATTTTCTAAAAGTGAAAGTAATATTTTACTATAGTTTTGTAACTTGAAGATGACTGATGTCATCATATACTATTCATTTATTTTTATTTTTATTTTAGAGAGAGTGAGCAAGAGAGAGAGAGATAAAGAGAGACAGAAATTGTCACACCAGGGTCTCAGCCACTGCAATTGAATACCAGGCCTTTTTACCACGTAGTGGACATGTGAAACCTTGTGCATGCCTCACCTTTGTGAGTCTAACTTATATGGGATCTGGAGATACTGAACACAAGTCCTTAGGCTTTGCAGGCAAGTGCCTTAACCACTAACCATCTCTCCAGCCCCTTCATATACTTTAAAATGAGCATGTATTGATCATAAGGGCAAAATCTCCATTCATATTAGTTCTCATAGATTTGTCTTAATGAAGTTATTCTCTTCGGTTTACATTTACTTTGTAAATTCTTACGTTTATTGCATTAATCTTCTTTGTTGTGTTTGCATGTAGAAAAGTTCTTATTTGAAATAGTAAAGTTGCTCTTTGCTAAGTACTAAGGTTCTATTTTTAGTTGATTCACTTGAGGTTCATACCTTTGCTTCCTTTTTTCCAACTTTCTAATTTATATATTTTATAACATTTTCTCCATGATTTATCCCCATGATACTAATATTTGGGATATTTTTAAAAATTAAAACTATAGCCAATGTATCTTTATTGTTTAAGAAGGAAAGAAACCCTTGGTCATAATATTTTGTTCTTTTGATGTAGGACAGAATTTTAATTGCTACTCTCTGATTTAAGATGTTGGCTTTAATGATTAAAATGAGATTTGCTTGTTATTGTCTTTTAGGGACTTGAATTGCCAAGTTAGGTATCAAAGTTATTATCCTTGATTAAAGGAAGTAATTAAGTTTTACACCTTTTCATGCTCTATAGAAATTCAAAATCATTGGAATCATTTGCTTTTTGAAATGTTTTTGGTAGGATTCTCTCACAAAGTGGACATTTTGGCAGACAGGCTATGCACCTTGCATTGATGCACTGGTTACATGACAGTAAGGGATAACTAAGGATGCAGATCATATCAATATTTCTAAGGTATCTTAAGATGAGAAATTCATTCTAGGTTATTCAGGAGGGTGCAATAAGTCATCAGAGAATTATTTTTTTAAGTTTTATTTATTTATTTAGGAGAAAGAGAGAGAGAGAGAATGGGCATGCCAGGGCCCCCAGCCACTGCAAGAAAAAAAAAAACTCTAGATGCATGTGCCACTTTGTGCATCTGGCTTACTTGGGTCCTGGGGAATCAATCCTGGGTCCTTTGGCTTGTAGGCAAATGCCTTAACCTCTGGGGTTCTGGCTCTCTGATTTGGTAGGCGTTGTTTTTCTCTGTGTTGGTCTCCTTCCCCATTGTGCTGGTATACAGTTCATCAGGAAAATAGCACCCTTGCTTGTTTTGCCAATTTTCCTTAATTTCAGTCAGGGTCCTTTTGAGGTATGATGGGGTGGCTCTCTCCTTAGGATCTGCATCTATCTGAAAAAGAGAAGCAGAATCTCCAATGGAGAGTAAGTTTGTACCAGGTCAAATGAGATAACCCTTATTTTTTTAATAGAGAGTTTAATAAGTGTAGGCCCTCTTGTACCCCATGATTGAATGTAGGATGGTACAACCACTTTGGAAAGCAATATGGAGACTCCTGAAAAAGCTGCCTATAGTGATACCAACAGACCCAGTTGTTCCCTCACTGGGCATCTACACTAAAACCTTCAAACTACAGGCCAGAGAGAATTGCTCAACCATGTTTCTAGCAGCTCAATTCGTAATAGCTAAGAGCTGGAATCAACCCAGATGTCCATCAGTAGAAGAATGGATAACTAAGAAATGGTATATCTACACAATATAATTCTATATAGCAGTAAGAAAAAAATGATACAAAGAAACTTGAGGCAAAATGGTTGAACTTGGAACAGATCATTCTCAATTACCCAATCACACAAAAAAACATTACCACATAGTCTCACTCATCTACAACACCTAACCTGAATCTACCCAAGATACCTTACAAACCCAGCAAGCATTTCATGGACTAGACACTAGGAGGGATGGGGAGGGAGGGGAGGGTATCAAAGGGGTGGTAAACACTAATCTAGACCCAAACAGCAATGGTACCATAAAATTCTACTTCCTAAAAGGCAGACCAAATGGCTGAACCTTTAGCAGACCCTTACAGGAAACACCTGAACCACAAGACACTGGAGAGGGTAGGATCAAGTCTAACCTAAATCCTCTACATCTTCCCTCCCTCCCTCTCCCTCTCCCTCTCTCTCTCTCACACACCTCTCTAACTCCTATATATTAGTTACCTTTTTCCCTCATTTTCTTAGGGGGCACTGACCTATAACTCCCAGTACCAGCATGGGGCTATCACCCACAAGGAACTTTTGAGAAAGGTCAAATTCAAGTTATTTTCCCAGTTTATGATTTGGTTATTTACTTGTTGTTGAATTAGTACAGTTGCTTTATATTTGGATGTTAACCCCTTATCACATACATAGCTCATATGCATTTTCTCCCATTATATATTGTCTCTGCAGAAGATTTTAGTTTAATGAATTAGGAAATTATATCCTAGAAATTGTTGACTAGCAGCCATCACAAAGCTTTTCCTTTGCATTTTATTTGGTAACTTTACAGGATTATTTTTTTTCATATGCTATGAGATGAAGATTTGATTTCCTTGTTCTATATATGGATATTCAATATAGACAACAACATTCCTTGAAAAGACTGTCTTCCTCTTATGGGTTCTTTGTCGAAAATTGACCTCATGTATGAATTGATTTTGGGCTCCCCAAACATTTCCACTGGCCTATGTGTCTGTTTTAAAGACAGCACAGGGGTGTTTTGATTATTGTGACTTTGTAGTAAATTTTGAAATCAGGTAACATGATGTTTTCAACTTTGACATTTGTACTTAGATTGCTTTGGCTGAGATTTTTTTCACTACATATTTTTATTTATGAGAGAGAGAGAGAGCAAGAGAGTGAGAGAACAAAAGAGTGAGAGAGCAGATGAGAGAGAAAGAGAGAGAGACAGAGATTGATACACCAGGGCCTCCAGCCCTGCAAAGGAACTCTGGATGAGTGGGCCACCTTGTGCATATGTGTCACCTTGAGCATCTGGCTTATATGAGTTCTGGAGACTCAAACCTGGGTCCTTAGGCTTCTCAGGCAAGTGCCTTAACTGCTAAGCTATCTCTCCAGCCCCTACTTGAGCCTTTGTAATGCTGTATTAATTTTTAATTATCTTTTTTATGTCCATTTTATTCTCATTCTTTTTGGCCTGAATTCTACCTTGTTGAGATCATATTCTTTCTTTTCCCTTAATTTTTGTTCCTTTTCTTTTTCTATGCCTCCTACTTGCATTTTTCTGTGTAGCATTATTTATTATTTAATTAAGTGAATGGCTTCTCTATACAAGCTTGGGAATAAATTACCTTTGCAATGTCAGTAGTTAATGGGCGATAGAGCTATAATTTAACTCGCAACAACACTTATTCAGTGTAGGTTTTTGTTTTGTTTGGAAGCACCATAGGCTGTAATGACAGTTATATTTGGTATGTATTTTAATGGTCTTATAAGCCTCACCTGATACTCAATCTTCATCTTCATCCAGAGTGAATAAATAGAAGATTTTAATAAATGAATGATGATGCTATTTTAAGCATCTTGCTTAACATTGGAAGGTAAGAAAGCACGTGATATTATGGATGTGAGGTGTCTTTGTGTTGTTTTATAGTTTCTTTATTTCCTTCTCTCCAAATCAGTTATATCAGGAGTATATTCAATTTTGCCATGACTCTGAAGAGTCCAAGCTAGCTTTGGAAAGGTGTTATCTCACTTAGGGAAAAAAATACCAGACTGTAATTCTGTAGCAGCCTTTTGCTTTCTTTCATATCCTCTCTCTGTATCTCTAGAAACATGAGAATTAGCAACAGACCATCTATTTAACAGGAGCTCTCCTCTATGGATATAATAGTTACAAATGATAGACCAGAGAAATGCTTGTGTCATGCATTGTATAGAAGGAAGGAAAAAAAGATGCATAGCCTACCTGACAGCCACTTTTGAAAATGACTTTGAATGAATTGGTATGAAATAAAAATCTGTGCTAGATTTAATCACACGAGGAAAGTGTTCTTAGCTTAACACTTTCTTTCATAAAATGACTGATTTATTCCATTTAGAAACTTAACACATTTGTCATTTTTTTCAAATGTAATTTACAGAAAAAAATGACACTCATTTTTGTCAGTTAGAAAGAGCAGAGATGTAGGGATGAAATCTTGTTGTTCTAGAACAACATCATATTCATCAATAGTGAGCATGTTTCCTAGCCTCTTTGCTGTCTGATTTTCTCCTATAAAGGCAAGAGATTGTAATAAGTATCTTCCAAATTAAGCATATCAGAGTAATTGGAATAACTGGGCAGGAACTTTTTTTTTTCTATCACTCTGTTAAAGGAGGCCCAGCAAAGACATCACAGCTAATCTAAGGGCATCCATGGAAACAGCCTCTAATGCCTTTGGAGCCAATCAGGAAGCTTTTTGTAAACAGGCTAAACTTTGTATGGTTGTGATGAATGCTGTGCACTGCAGAACTGCTTCTTGCAGGCTCACAGCCTTCCAGAACTGAGTGCTTAAGTTGATTTTTTGAGCAACCATATTTTATTTTTCTACTGAACAGCCCCACAGAGATTTAAGTTTAGCAGAGCTTTCTTAACCAAGTTGGCTGATATAAATATTCATATTGGTAAATTTGCTTTCTAATACATGTAATGCTAATAATAGACTCAGCAATGATATTAAGATTGCTTTATTAATTTTTCAATATTAAATTTCACTAACAGATGCATTAAAAATTAATTGCCATCTTTATTATGCCAACTCTAATGAAAGGACATACATCATTAGTGATACACGTACAATATAAAGTATGTAAGAACATTTATGGAAAAGAAATCAATAACCTCATTAAACATGTTTATATTTGTTCCTGTGGTGTCAATTATCCTCACAAATGGAAGCACATCCATATTATGATATAAAACCAATGAATAGTATATTTCACAGGGAGTTATAGTGCCTATGTTTGTTTTAATTTACTCATGTTTTATAATATTTCATTTTAGATACAAGATCCTAATATTGAAAATAATTTCTACTTGGGCATGAACAGGAGAATTAATCTTCATTTGAATGGAAGATTTAGACATCACAGTATGCACAGTGCCACTATTTACACTAAAATAATATGTGTGAATGGTTTAAAATTTTACGTTCTAATTACAGAAAATGTTAGCTTAAATTCTATCAAATGGCCATATCAGTTTTCTATTTAAATTTATATTTGGAAACAAAATTAATAACCTGTTATATTTTCAAGACTTGGAAACTTAAAAGATCACTCTACTTCCTACTGAGTGTAACTTTTATAAAACTTTAAAGTGAAGAATAGTTGGCTTGGAGAGATGGCTCAGTGACTAAGGCACTTGCCTGCAAGCCAAAGACCAAAGTTTAATTCCCCAGGGTCCATGTGAGCCCCATGCTACCTTTTCCTTCCTCCTTTCCTTTCTTCCTTCACTCCTTCCTTCCTTCCTTCTTTCTTTCCTCCCTCCCTCCCTCCCTCCCTCCCTCCCTCCCTCCCTCCCTCCCTTCTTTCCTTCCTTCCTTCCTTCCTTTCTCTATCTCAAATAAAGAAATAAAAATTAAAAAATTTAAAAAAATGAAGAAGAGTGAATTAAACAGTAGTTCTGCAAAGGTAGAAATACTAATTATTTAGTATTATATTCTATGAAAGTTTTAAAACTTTGTTACTTAATAGGCTTACCTTAAGTCTGTATACTATTTATCTCTGTCTCTATGTTTGGCTCAAATATATACAATCTATGTATGTATCTCTCATCTATGATCTATCAATCTAGCTCATGTCTGTACATTTGTGTGGATGTGTGTTTCACTATATCTTGTATATATATTTATTGCTTTTTATAGAAAATATGCCACAATATCCTAGTTGTTTTTCACACACGACAAATGATTCTGTACTCAATTTAAATATTGCCATGCTAAGTCAGTGTCATAAGGCAAGACAAAAGGGTCCAATTACGATGAATAATAACCAAACATAATTCTGTATCTACCAATTACTATAGAAAAAATGTCAGCTTTAGATGTTGTAAGACATGGAGGAAAAATGGCTAAAAGAAGGCAGGAAACATGATAAAGAGAAAATGTTAAAAATAAAACCAACTAGTTAATGAATTCCCAAGACACAATATTTATTGCAAAATAATTTGAAGTTATGCTGATACCCTCCAAATCTTTTGATTTGATTCTAGTTGGAAATTATAGGAAACTCATCTATAGCCATGTTCTGGGGCATATCAATGAGATGGAATTATAATCCAGTACTTGCTCTCCTGAGCCACAATAAATCTCTGCTTGAAACTCAAATTCACAAAATACCTTTCATAAGAATCATTTTAATGGTATAAATTGAAATAAAAATGCCTGTAAATAGAGTTCAGTAGTTCTAATAGGAAGATGAAGAGTATGAAATTGACAGGCAAAATTCTATAAGCTCTCTGTACTTTCCATAAGCATATTACCACAGTAAAGACATGGACTCTGTATTTGGATTTTAAAAGTCAGAGTAAATAGTTTTTCACTTTTCTAAACTTCTTATACCTTTTTCTACAATATGTTAGAATAGAATGCTGAATTTACTAAAGAAAACACACAAAATTTTAGTAGTTAAAATTTCTCCTGAGATATTAAAAAAAAGTTTAAGGTAGATTAAACCTAGAACAAAAATTAAATCAAATTATGTTCTGTATGCTCAATTTTCTGTAGGGAACCAAAAACCACTGGAGTGTAAAATTCTAATTAATTATGTGGCATCCTAATGGATTTTAAATTGAAAATATGTGCTGTTTAATATTTCACACCACACCGTTTTGCAAGTGGATATTAGAATGAAACTGTCCTATAAAATCTGAAATTCATGGAAGGCCTAATTGTCACTTTTCCAATTTACCCTACAGAAAATAGTTGAATTCTTCATCAGGGGGGCATCCTTCAGGTATTCCAGGCTTGATAGTCAATGTGAAGATTCATGGTCCATAGCACATGCAGCAGATGGGCTAACCACTAACATCATTTTTCAACTATATATTTTTATTGTACTATTTTATTAACTGTGTAATTTTGTAACTGATTTAAATATTAATTTAATGTACAGGTATAGGAACTGAGACTTATTGTCATTATAATATTCTGGATTGCATATGTTTAATGATTATCATTGCTGACACTCAAATGCAAAGATTCCCATTCCATGTTAGATATTCAGTTAATCACAGTAAGTTCAGTGGAAACAACAGAGCAATAAATTTATGCTTATTCTTATTTTATTTTTATTTTATTGGTTTTTTGAGGTAGGGTCTCACTCTAGCCCTGCCTGACCTGGAATTCACAATGTAGTCTCAGGCTGGCCTTGAATTTATGGCCATCCTCCTACCACTTTCTCCTGAGTGCTGGGATTAAAGGTGTGTGTCACCACTCCTGGCTCTTATTGTTATTTTAATTGTCAACCAGTTTTTTTGTGTATGTGTGTGTGGACACATGCAAGTGTGTGAGCATGCTTGTAGAGGTCAGAGGACGACTTCAGACATTCTTCCTTTAGGTGCTACCTACTTCTTTGTTTGAAACACCATTTCTCATTGACTTGGAGATTGCCAAGTAAGATATACTGGCTGGCAAGTGAACCCCGTGGATCTACTGGTCTCTGTCTCCCCAGTACTGTAATTACAAGCATGTAGCACCACACCTGGGCTTATTACATGGGTCCTAGGGGCTGAACCAAGGTCTTCATGCTAGCACATCTATGAATGACTACTGTTATTTAAAATTAATTGGGGCTGAGAGATGGCTTATCAGTTGAGGTGCTTGCCTGTGAAGCCCAGGTACCTGGGTTTGATTTACCAGCACCCACATAAGCCAGATATACAAGGTGGTCTCTCTCTCTCTGCCTCTGCCTCTTTCTCTCTCTCTCAAATAAATAAATAAAATATAAAATATAAAATTAATTATTTATAATTACAGAAGGAAACAACAATTAAGTGCAAAATCAAAATCAAATACTCAACATGTTTTTCCTGTGCAAACTGTACAACCAAGTAACAAAATATTAGATGAAGGAACACATCCCATACAATTATTTTAAATAATAAGTGAAATGAAAACTTGAGTATTATCATTTGACAGTGAAATAATGTGTATGGGAATTGGATTTAATAGTTAAAACATCACAAAAAGCTAGGCAGCCAGACATCATGTGCCTCCTGATAATTGGATCTAACATAACCTACAGTTTTCTAAGGGGACTAAATAGGTGATTCTTCAAGATCTTAAGTCTATCTGGCAATTTTCAAGTAATACAAAGACTGAAAAAGAAGCTATTCATACCACAGAGCACAATCTATGGAAAACAGGCTCTGACAAATTGTATCAGCCAACTACTTTGGGTTCTTCAGCAAATAAATAAAGGAAAATAAAAGCAATTGATGGAGGAGACATCAGATGACAGGAGAAATGAAGAAGATAGCACAATTTCAAAATTAATAAGGCTAAGCCATCATAAGTGCAGATTTATACTCTCATGATAGCACTGTAAAAATGCAAGTAATTGGTTATGATATAATTAGAAGAGTGGTTATTTATGTCACGAAGAAATCTGTGATTGGCAGACATCATCTAAAGCTGTTCTGTGGTAGCTCTCAGAGTTGTTTCTTTTTATTAAATTTTATTTATTTTTTTGAGAGGTGAAGAGAGAAAGCAAGAGTGAGAGCGAGAGAGACAGAGGAGAGAGAGAGAGTGAGAATGGGTGTGACAGGGGCCTCTAGCCACTGCAAACAATTTCCCAGATACATATGCCACCTTGTGCATCTGGCTTATGTGGGTTCTGGGAATGGAACCTGGGTTCTTAGGATTTGCAGGCCAGCACCTTAACTGGTAAGCTATTTCTCCAGCCCAAGAATTATTTCTTGTTATGATTGGTGGTTTCAAAGGTGTTTCTTTAAAATATCCCATTAACCTATGTACTTGTTAAGGCTGTCACTTGCTATTTAACAATTAAAAATTAAAATGTTAAAGCATCCAGTCTTAGAGCATTGTTCAGAGGGTGAAGCAGTGCTCTGAAAAAACATGTACATACACACATATGACTCTCAGTGATCTATAACAATCAACATCTACTCAGTTCATGTTAATAAAATCATGGCTGAGTGTTGTATGAGTATTTGTACATTGATTTATGAAAATTATCTCTCAATCAATTGGCCAATCAATTTATCTACCAACTATTTTATTATTTTCATAATATATACATCATTTGGCACAATAAATATTTTGTGGTAGTACTAATGTTCTTTGTTGATTTCAAAGTAGAGGGACAATTTCCAATACTCTTCTTTCTTCATGGAACTCCCTGCCATTTCCTGGTAAGTTTTTCATTTTAGATGATTCCCATTTCACTCTTTCATTGCTAGGTTCAAGAATCAATAGTTTTGGTCATTTTAGATTTTTTTCCCCGTAAATCACAGGAGATAAGTCTTCAGTAGTGGAGTGGCCTTATCTATTCTCTTCTAAACAATATTATGCTGAGAATGGATGGAGATGCTTTTAAGGGGGTACAACTATAACCAGAATTCACTGCTGTTCAAGAAAGCCTGAACTCAATGTCCAGCATTTTGTAGGGCTCCCAAACATTCTTTAGAATTCATTGTCAGAAAGCTAAATCAGTCAGTAGATAAAAAGAGCCCTATACCCATAAGTGTCAACAAATTTGAAGGGAAACTTTTATTTTTGTTTTGTTTTGTTTTTCGAGATAGGGTCTCACTGTAGCTCAGGCTGACCTAGAATTCACTCTGTAGTCTCCTGGTGGCTTCAAACCCATGCTGATCCTTCTACCTCTGCCTCCCAAGTGCTGGGATTTAAAGGCGTCTACCACCATGGCCAGCTAGGGAAACTCTTTTTTTTTTTTTCCAGCAAGAATACCTACAAATATGTGTCTGTTTTTCCCATTTCTGTATTTACTGACCTGCTTCAATTTGCAAGTGAGAGTTGTTCACAAATCTCTGTGCGCTGATAGACTGCTTCTCCAGATGCAGCTTCCTAGCAAAGAGTGCTGATGGCTTGGGCACAGTGTGCATGGCTAACCCTTTGAGAGTTAAGAAGCTTTGAGGTGCCAGTTGGCTATGGAAGATTAGCTGGTCCCCCACCAACTCTGTGTGCTCATGGCTGCCGTGGGAAGCCTTCCCTTTATTCATCTATTGTGTCAAGCCAGCTGGCAGGGGTGTGAACATTGGACTGTAAGTGGGTTGCTGATAATGAATGCCATGTATACCCCAAGGGGTCTCAAATGCATTCTTGATCCATGGACAGTTTTCATAAACATAATTATTTAGTCTTGATACCAATGAGAACATGGTTGCTACATTCATAAAAAATGTAAAAGTTGACCAATTCATTTTTGATATAATAAATTACTTTATGTTTTTCAGGCTGAATTTTTCACCAACTAGTATTAATCATGGCCCCATATTAGCCAAAGTAACAACAAAACATTGAGAAGTACTATTCAAATGCATAGCATGCTTTCTGAGTGCATTGTTGGACATACCATGGTTTAGTTAGGCTTTCATTTAAAATTAGTTTTGAACCCTGTATTCTGATAAGTTTTAATCAGGATGTTTCTTTCTGCATAATCTTTCATCTTTCAAATAATTTAAATTTTTATCAGCCTATATATATTCCTTTTTAGTAAGAATTTTAAATGGCTTGATATATTTGATGCTGGGAAACACTGAATAAAAAGATCAAATATATTTAAAACTTTATAAATTTAGCTAATAGCAATTAAAATGTTTAATGAATTAGAAAATAGTAACATTTAGATAACATTATGATAAATTATACTTAAAATATCAGGCAGTCGTTATACCATATTTTAGGGTATTTAATGAATTTTTAAAATAAGCATATAATTTTGGTCTTGGATGACTTTTTCTCATGTAGCTTTATTTAATGCCAAAAATATACATGTATAAAAATTTTCAGAAGAAACCACTGTAAAATGATAGTTGTCTCTGAGTGTGAGTAATAATGGATTTCTAAGGCTATCGTGCCTTAGGAGTCTTCTGAAATGATCACTCATTAATGTTGCCATCATCAAATCTATTAAAATGAGATTTGTATAAGAATATATATATCCTTTTCATAAATGTGTATTTAAATTATATACATAAATATACATATATATGTATATATATATGTGTATGTGTGATGTGTGTACATATGCATGCACACACACATTTGCTCACTAACTCCAAAGCAGCTCAGTAAAGTTCAACTTTTTTCCAAATCTATCCCTTGGTAAAGAGATTTTCACTATGCAGCATAGTCACACTCTATCATACTGTTAATCTCGTACCCTTAATATTATTACTAATTTGTTCAATATTATGGGTTTAAGAAAACTTACCTACAATAGGGGTAGTCATGAACTGTAGGACTATAATGTCTGCTGCTGTCTGGCTAGATGTGTATACTATGTTCACCAAACTGCCCAGTAAGCACTTACCTTAATGTTCATACCCATATATTAATGCTATTCTCACTTTTGTTTAGAGAACCTTCTCTTTTTAGATGACAAGGTCCTTGGGATGACTGAGCAGGCACCATGTGCTAAGAAGAAGTGACAGAGAAGTGCTCAGCACTGAAATATCTCTACCACCCCTTCCATGGCTCAGGGTCCATTGCAGAAGGGGTGGCAGAAAGAACGTAAGAGCCAAAGGAAGGGTAGGATTCCTTACAATGTGCTCCTCCAGACACAAAATGGCCTGGATATCCATGACTTCACATTGCCTGACATACTACATAAAACCATCAAAATAGGAAGAAAAGATCATGGCATCAAAATAAAAGAGAGACTGATTGAGTAGTGCAGGGAATACAATGGAGAGTGGAATTTCAAAGGGAAAAGTGGGGGAAGGGAGGGAACTACCATGGGATATTGTTTATAATCATGGAAGTTGTCAATAAAAAATATATGTAAATAAATTAATTTAAAAAAACCCAGAAAATCTTTACTATGCATTGACACCAAAAAAAAAAAAAAAAAATCTTCAATTAGCTTCCTTTTCCTTACTGAAATGTCTAAGATAACTGGCTAAGAGGCAGAATAAGACATGCTTTTATGTGTGTCTAGGAAAACTGTATTTTTAAATCATTGATAAGTTGTGTTAATGTCTTGTTCTTTGGTGTACTCTCTATTTTCATGATCTCTTTGTATGATTCCTCAGCTACTCATTCACACATATACAGCATTAGTAGCAGATTGTGGTGGTTTGAAAATAAAATGGATCTCATAGCCTCATGCATTTATGATGAAGCCTCATCCTCTATCCTAAGCAAGCAGAGTCTTGCTGCAAGAGCTAGGTCAGTGGGGACAGGCCTTGGGATTTTAGTCACTCTCAATGCTTTCTCTCTGATAATGTGATAAGATGTGATTCCCAGATTTATATTTGTGTTATGTTTTCCTTATCATGATGAAACTTTCCTTCAAAATTGAAACCCTGAAAAAAAAACCCTTTCCTTCCATAAGGTGCTTCTGAGCATGTGTTTTGTTCACAAAAAGAGAAGGTAATGCAGGAGAAATTTTGTACCAGTAGTGGGGTTATGTTTTTAAGATGATTTTATTTATTTACTTCCAAGAGAAGAGAGAAAGGGAACAGGGCAGAGAGAGAGAGAGAGAGAGAGAGAGAGAGAGAGGGAATTAGAATAAATGAATGAATGGATGAACTAGGGCCTAGAGCTATTGCAAACAAACTCCATACACATGCACTACTTTGTGCATCTGGCTTTATGTGGGTCCTGGGGAATTGAATTCAGATCTTTAGACTTTGAAACAAGTGCCTTTAACTCCAGCTCAGGAGTTGAGTTCTTGATGTAGTAAAACTGATCATGTGAATTTTACTCATTTGGAATTTCTCTAGAGGAGGAATGGAGAGATTTAGAACATTAGGGCTAGACAAGACTTACGCTACTATAGGCAGATCTTGATGGGCCATTCTGGTAAGAATTTTTAAGGACTAAAATGCAGATAGAAGTGTGTACTCTGGATGCTTGGTTTATGAGGTTTCAGAGGGTGGAATGAGGACTTTGTTGCGACATGGGCTGTAGGCAGTTAATGTGATGATATTCTAGCTGTTTTCTGCCATTGTCCTCAAATCATGAGCCAACTTGAGCTTAAAAGTGATGACTGGTGTGTTTGATAGATGAAAATACAGATCAGAAGAACATGAAAGATACAACATTTGGCATAGAACAAAGTGTGGACAGGTTTTCTTCTTCTTTTTTTTTTTTTTTTGCTTTGGTCAAAAGACTATATGGTGGACATGATGGGTCATGGCATGGGCCTGTGCACATGAACCATGGGCTGCAGTGGAGATCCCAGGACTTTGGAGATGTCAGGACTATGGGACAGATGCTAAGGAAATGTGCTGGATCAGGGTGGATTCTGCCCTGGAAGCAAGCAGCACAGCTGTAGGGTAGAGCTATGCAAGCCTTTTTGAGTCCATAGTATTGAGTCCTAGGTGCTGGGCATGGAGCTACCGTATTTGATGTTTGCCTTGCTTATTTTCTACTTTGCTTTACCCCAATCTGTTCTTATTTTGCCCCTCCATTCTTCCTTTATGGAATGTGAATATTTACTCTGTGCCATTAAGTGTTGGAAGTTTGTAATTTATGTTTTGATTTTACAAGGGTTACCATTAAGAGATTATCTTGAGTCTCAGATGATAAATTGAGCTATGGACTTTTGAACTGTGTTGGGACCCATAAAGAATCCAGAGACTATGGCCTTGAGTCAATGAAATCCAGGTTGCAATGTGGTCCTTTGGAAGTAAAATGCACCTCACAGCCTCATGTGTTTGTGATTAACCCCCCACACTTAATCACCAGCTGATAGAGCCATTCAGAGGAGGAGTCTTGTGTCACTGAGGAGGGCCTTGGGATTTTATAATTCAGCCTTACTTGCCAGGGAGTGATAGGTCATTTTGCCACTTATTCTCTACTGATGTGATGCCACTTGATGTAACAACAACTTAAGTACTCTAGATAATTTATTCATTCCTTTTCTTCTCTTTTCTATCTCACCTTCCCTGTTTTGTGTGTATCCACTTTCCATATATGGTCTAGAAAAATCCTGCTGATGCATTAAAGCTTATCATAATAATCACACTCTCCATTCAGTAACTTGTCACCACCACCAACAAAAAATAGTTGAACATACTGATGCAGTCTCATCATACCACTCCAAAACCACAACACTATGCTATATTGTGTGTATATGTGCAAGATTTCATTTATGCTCAATTTTAATTTGGGGGAAAGTATAACCTTAGGAATCACATGTGTCTTGATTCATAGTCTCATAGTTTTGGAGAGAAGGTATGGCTTGTGGGAATATATACATCTTGATTCAGAGGTATGTAGCACTGGAGGGAGTGTATGCCCTGTTGGATTCTGTGTATGTTAATTCATAAGCTTGGACACAGACTATCAATATGTATTGGGACTACAATGTCTTGCAGTTATCATGAGATGGAGCAAGGAATGTCAAGTTTTTTTTTAATAATTCTGGAACACAGTAGCAATTCACCTATGGCTAGCTTATTAGTATTGTTTTAACATATTATAATTTTATTTCTATATTTACTAATATAAACACTGCCAAGCACAATGTTTTTATTAGGAGTTTCAAAATATTTCAAGTTTAATTGGTATACATTTAAATTCATGGATCTAAATAGGTTTATTCTGGAAAATGATTTGGTAATATTACTTGTTTCAAATAAAATGCCAAACCATTTAGAGAATGATAAATGCCTTCTTTTTTTTTTTTTTTTTTTTTTTTTAGTTTTCTCAGCTCATTATTAACTCTAACCTTTTAATTTGCATGCACATTACATTAGGTAAATAACTACTTATAGCTACTACAGCACACATTGTTCTAACTGCTTTTTAACAATCAAATACATGACTTTATATAATTAAACAGCATTTAGAGATTTTAGTAAATTAGCAATAAAGGCTTATCAGAGTTGTTCTTTACTCATGATATTCAACAACTACACATTCTTACAACAATGTCTGACTTTCATGATCAAGTCATGATGTTTTAAATTCTGTATAACAATCTACTCCATGAAAATGCAAGGTTAATTTTTCTTTGTAGAACCCAGAAACTTATGTGCTTTGTTAGATCTTTTCCACATAGTCAGAGATGTTATCTCAAAATTGGAGTTCTTACGAGAGGCAATATTTCACATGATTTTCATGTTGAAACCAGAGGGGAGGATAATTTTAGAAAATTGGTCTTTTGAAGTCATATACATCTAATATACTATTGTCATTAATTGTTTTATTCTCCTTCTTATTAGCATATTTTGTACAGATACATCATTTGTTTGTTCCCTCTTTTCCCTGTTTCTGCTCCCATTCTACCGGGGTCCCTTCTCAGCGAGGTTGCAGGTATTCCCTATGGGGTTGTGGTTTATGCATTGTGGGAGCAGCAGTTCATTTTTTTTTTTTTTTTTTTAAATTCAGGGAGGGAATGCCTCTGGGCGTGATGTTTCAACCTGTGGCTCTTACAATCTTTCCACCCCTCTTCTGCAAAATTCTCTGAGTCATGGCAGATGAGACTTAAATCTACTTCAGTAGTACACTCTTAGGAGCCTCTGGATCTCTGCTTTGGTAGGTGTTGCATCTCCTTCTCCCTGGCACTGATTATCAGGTTCAGCATGGAAGCAGCACGCTAGCTTGTCTCTCCAATCCCTCTGTGTTTTCAGCTTCTTTTTACAGATGGTAGGAGAGACTGGGGAGATGCAAAACATCAAAATACTGAGAATAAGTAAGGTGATTGTTCAGTGTATTTCTTAGCCAATCAGAAAGCTATTGGTTACTTACCAAGGCTGTGTGCCACTATACTGGCTTGTATATCCCCATTAGGGTGTTTGCTTCTGAGTATCCACCCAATTACTGCTTATGAAATGTTCTTTCTTTGTTAGGAACTGGACAGAATTTCGCTAGAGTCAGAGCAGTGAATCGACATTGATAGAACATGTCCTATGTTCTAAGTTTAATTGGTCAGATTCAATTTTCTAAAATAAATGTGATATATTTCACTTAAAATAATTTGTGCATATTTTGGGTCCTCAGATGTACATAGATCATAACAGTCAGAGTTTATCAACTTAGGAATCAGAACTCCATAACTTATCAGTGAAATAACAAGGAGATGGAGATTTAAGTTTCCATCCAACCCTTTATAACTTATAATTCATCAAGATTAAGTATTTAAGAAATATAAGCCGGGAGTGGTGGCACACGCCTTTAATCCCAGCACTCAGGAGGCAGAGGTAGGAGGAGCACCATGAGTTCAAGGCCACCCTGAGACTACATAGGTAATTCCAGGTCAGCCTGAGCTAAAGTGAGACCTTATCTCGAAAAACCAAAAAAAAAAAAAAAAAAAAAAAAAGAAGTATGAGATATGTCATAATCTTTCAATTTCTTGAAATACCATTTTGCTTATGCTCTATAATAAGTGAAAACATTAGTAGGGCATTCTCTTTAAACCCCACCTTTTTAGCTTTCAATCAGAAAAAAAAAATCCTTCCATAAAATAAAACTCCTACTAAGTACAGTGTCTACAAACCAGAGTTTACTGTTAGTTAGACTTATATATGGACAAATATCAAAATGTTGGTAACTATCTGACTTTTATTTTTTCAGAAATGAAAATGTAAGCAGTTTTTAGTAAAATTAATCGCATTAAGTAAAAGCATCACAAATTTTTCTTTGAGCTTAAAGATAACTTTTTAATGCACTAGACAGTCAATAAAACTAATTTAATGAACAGGTCAAATATAATGAGAAGCCAATATACTTGAAACTAGTTATTAACTGGTAGTAAAGTTATGCCACTAGCCAGGAAAACTGCCTGCCCCATTATTCTCATAGAACTATCTATTCTTTTATGTTCATACCACATTGCTTCTTAAAAAAAAATAGCTGTGTAAAGTAGATGATAAATAAAAGACTTTGCTTATGTTTTGTTCAACTTGATTGTTTGTATTCTGACTTCAACTTTGTAAAACGCATTATGCTCTATATGCTGATTATTCTTTTCTATAACCAATTGATTACCTAATAAATATGCTCTAGTGTCAGCACTGTATGTAGAAATCTTGTAGAGAAAACTAGGTAATATGAATGGTCATTCATCTGATATTTAGATTTGAAATAAGCAATTTCCCAGCATTACTGATTGCATATTAGTTCTGCCTGAACATTTTCTTACTTTTATGGTATTCCAACTGAAAAAGGTTGATTTACTGTCACTCCTGCTTTTTCTACTCTGGTGATGCAATCCTCAGTTAGATGATTTCCTCATTCATTTGCTGCAAGGATGCAAGTGTGTGTTTCCTTGTGCAAGAAACTAGAGAAAACTATGCTGAGATCGCCACCTTCACTACCAGACGTTCAGTTTAAATCTACACTGACTCATGTTCCAAGAAGGCTTGCTGTGCTTGTTTGCAAACCAGTATGCAGTGCTTACACGTCTGTGGTTTTATCGACATGTTCCTTTCCATTCCTGTGGTTTTTAATTGAAACCCCCACTGCTTTACCCAACTTCAGGAGTGCAACATATAGGAGTTTTACATTAACTTTCCAACTTAGATCTGAGGAACTCAGAGGCTCCGGTTTGTATAATGAAACTGGTAGATTTGAGTGTTTTGGAGTCTGCAATAAAAGAACAAGTCTTAATGTGTATGTCAAGAATTTTTGACTAGATTAAATCTGGTACATGATGAACTTTTGTTTTGACTTTTTAAATTTTTTTTTTATTTATTTATTTGAGAGCAACAGACACAGAGAGAAAGACAGATAGAGGGAGAGAGAGAGAATAGGCGCACCAGGGCTTCCAGCCTCTGCAAAAGAACTCCAGACGTGTGCGCCCCCTTGTGCATCTGGCTAAAGTGGGACCTGGGGAACCGAGCCTCGAACCGGGGTCCTTAGGCTTCACAGGCAAGCGCTTAACCGCTAAGCCATCTCTCCAGCCCTGTTTTGACTTTTTAACATGCATACTGTCATTACCTATAGAGTAGGGGCTGGGTTTATTCTCTTTATGGCCATTCTTACCTATTTTGAATTGGCTACTCTTTAGTAAGTGGTGACACTCAAACATACCAGAAGTATTAACTCTCTCACTAGCAGTCAAATTGGTAACACTGCTGTGGTTTTCACTTAGCCCGAGGACCAGTTTTCAAACTTTGTTAAAAGTGGGGAAGTATTTAGTTAAACATAAAGTATTTGCAGGCATAGAAATTTATACTAAAAAGAGAAAGATACCAACTAATTCAGACTTTATGATAAATCACTTACCAAAAAAAAAAAAAAATCCACCATCAGGGCCAGGGAGATGGCTCAATGGATGAAAGTGCTTTCTCTGCAAGCTTGCCTACCAGAGTTAAATTCGTGTCAGCACCCAGGTGAAGCCTGGTGTACAGTAATACAGCAGGTATACCATAAAGGGGGGTGGAGCCAGGAAGCCGAGGGTGAGGGTGGAGGGTTGCAGCATAATGGTTTCTCTAGCAGCAAAACAACAAGTAGCCAACTGCTTTTGACTTGGCTAAGGGGTCTGCTCGGTGGAATGGAACCCATAGCTGGTCATTTCCCAGAAACAAGCCAGAACCATATCCAAACAGGAGCCTGCTCTCAATTGTCAAGCTCCCACCAAACATGGGCTACAAGAGGCCCTACACATATTAAATTGTCTCTGAAATAACAATGGTTATCCCATTTATCTGGTGCTGACTTCACTATCCAATTGAGAATTTGTTTCTCTTTTTCTTATGGACACAGATCCTGAGGAGAGAATGAGCCCATCACACCTCACCATGGTCCGAGCTGAAACCATAGAGCAATTGGAAAAATGAGAAAAAGTGCTGCTTTCTCGATGAACCAGGTACCAGCACAAGGGTAAAGGAGATAGACACAGAGAACACTCAAATCCTACCAAACCAGATATCCAGAGACACAGAGCCTCCCAAGACCTCATCACTGAAGTAGACCTGAAACAAATCTAACATGGCTTAGGGAAATTCATGGAAGATGTAGCGGAAAGACTTTTAGAGCCACATGTTGGGGCATTATGCACAGAGACATTTCCTCTTACCCATAACTGATGGCTAAGCCCAAAATGCACTACCCACATTCTCTAACAAGGAGGCTCCCCACTGAGGAGGGAAGACAGGGAGGAGGATAACAATGATACCAACATGGCTGTATATACAAGGTGTACATAACTAATAAAGATAATAAAAAAGAATAGCTACCTGAAAAATAGGTAAAAGGGGAAGACTCAAATCTCAAGGTTGTCCTCTGACCTTCACACATGCACCATGGCACATGTGCACCCCCTCTCACACACAGTGGTAAAAAAATAAACAAAACATGAAATCATTACATAATTTCTATTTTTAAGGGAACAGGTATATTGTGTAAGAAGATGCAATTGTATTCTATGTATTTGTATGGCCAGTATTAGAAACTTTTGAAGGTCAGATATAATAGAACAACTTCATTTTCAAGTTAATTCACGAGGTGAAATATTTCTGTGTGTATGAAAACTTGTTGCAATCATTACTACAAAAGAGCTAGGAGAGTCCATTTTATATTAGAAAGACACCATTATTACCAACTGTTCTGTGAATGATTAAAGGCAATAAAAATGCATGCAGAAGTTTAAAGATAGATGTGGTTTGTGGTTGAACTGGATCAGAGATGCAAGTCAATGTTAGGTGGGTGAATAGACATCATTGTTTCTATTAAAATAAGAACTGACAACTCTAAATATTTGAAAATATTTGAAATTAGTCATGTTATTAAGTGCTGTTTATGGACAAAACTGGTCAGTGCATTTAAAAAAAGATGAATCATCCTTGTAGTAATAGTTTGAAGTTTTCAATACTACTTAGTGTGAGAAAAATAAAGACATTTAAACCAGTGATAGAGAAAACCAAATACTCCTCTAGAAAGTTTGTAAATATAATTCAAATCAATGTACATTTGTATACTGCCTTTTAAAAATGGAGAGTGTTGACCTTTAGAAGCATTCTAACAGAAGAAAAATAATCTTTCT
This sequence comes from Jaculus jaculus, assembly GCF_020740685.1. NCBI lineage: Eukaryota > Metazoa > Chordata > Mammalia > Rodentia > Dipodidae > Jaculus > Jaculus jaculus. Next base: position 256,355,460 of record NC_059102.1, on the reverse strand, counting down.
TAAGTGCTCGTAATCTGTGTTTTGAACAGACATTACAAAGAGGTTTTTAAAATGTTTTGTTTAGATTATGTGTGTGCTTAATTTCTTTTAAGTAATAAAGCTGAATGAAGTTATTTTTTAAAAAGAATATTGGGTCTTTTTAAACAAATACTCTAACATGCACTTAAAAATATTCTTTATATGTTTATTCTACATAACTTCTAGTCTTCTCAGTATTGGCTACTGAGAAGAAAAGGTCTACACACCCTCTATCCATTTTGCATTTTCACCACATGTAGTGAGTGGAGCATTAAAAGCTGCCAAAGGGGGCTGGGTAGATGGCTCAGCTGTTAAGGCACTTACCTACAAACCCTGACTACATGAGTTTGATTCCCCAAGAACCCACATAAATCCAGATACAAAGTGGCACAAGCATGTGAGTTGGTTCACAGTGGCTAGAGGCCCTGACATGCCCACACAACCATTCTCCCTTTTTCTATTCTCGTTCTATGCTTGCAAATAAAGGAAAACAAAATTTAATGAAATGTGCCAAAGGCAACCACATTTTCCCCTTGTTTCTTTACCAGAAGTTCAGCTAGTTGGTGATTCTTGTGGAAGAGATGGGAGAGAAGCACTTTGACTTTGGCCATGGTGATTGGTGAGTAGCTAGAGGCTGAGTGTGATGGCATGGCATGCTGAAATCCCATCAATTCTGTGAGGAAAATGAAATAGTTCCTTCTAAAATATTTCTCTAAATTACTTGAACACTCATCATCATTACCATAACATTGCATTCAGTACTAGGGAGATACAGAGGATTAATTGAACTCTTCTCACTATATGAGTTTAACATTATAAGGGGTCACTAAACCCTATATCAAATCATCCTGTATTAAATCCTGTAGTAAGCAAGAATTGAGACTGGATTGAACACGGAAATATTTGGTTTCATTTTTTACCCAACCTCTCCCTCAATTTTAATGACAATGGATAATATATATTTTATTTTGAGGCTTTGGCAAGTAGGCATGTCTAATGCCAGGAAAGTAGTAGAAATGATAAAAATAGTAAATTATGAAAAGAATGAAAGAAATGGTTAAGCAAAGGCCTGCTTTCATATATTGAAGTTTCTACTATTTCAGTAACTTAAGAGAGTCTACAAAGCTACTGAAATGGGGAAATTTCAGATTGGTTAGACATCTACTTCCCTGTGTGAGGGAACAACACTTATCATGTCTGAGACAGCAAAGCCTTAAAATTCTCAAAAGCCAGTGTGTAAAATAAGATCCTATGACTTGAGCTAGCCACTCAATCTTTCTTAGATCAGTAACCCTAAGAGAATATAAACAACAGAATATTGCAAAGATTGAAAAGATTCTTAAACTATTCCTTTAAAAGCTGTATTTGCAAGTCATATATTTTAAGTCTTGCACTTTTCTTAGTGTTTGTAGTTTTATTTAGTACATCATTGATAATACATCTTTAATTTTAAATTAATTCAGTATAAATCCTTAAATTTAACTTAAACTTATCTATTTCTAGGGTTATTTGTATAAATTTTACTAGGATTATAGCATGTTTTCTCATCATATTAAATGAAATACTATTTAATAGAGTTTTCTCCTCTCAAATTCATAAAATTCTAGGAATTTTACTTTTGTTCTGCTATTTTTATTATGGTGATGGTCTATATTATGGTATCAACATTATTGTTTTGTTTTGTATGGGGATATATTGTCATAAAGGTTAATAACACTATAACACTATTGATACTGGCAAGATTGATTCAAAGTCAGCAAATAAGGAGCTGGGGAGATAACACAGTGGATAGGAGCACCTGCTGTGCAAGCAAGAGGACCAAGTTTTATCTCCACTCAGGCAAGAAGCTGGGCCTGGCTACCGTACACTTGTGCTGAAGAGGTATAGACAGGAGGATATTGGAACTCACTGGTTAGCCAATCCAACCAAACAATGGCATGAGACTCTGTTTCAATGATATAAAGCAGAAAAAAATGATACAGGGCAATTTCCAAAATCCTCCTATGAACTTTGTACATATGCTTAGGAGGCACACTCATCTGTACACACACATGCATACACTTCACATGAACATATACATACATGCTTACTAACACACACATATGGACACACGCAAACTCAATCAATAAAATAAACCAACAAATAATACTAAAAATAATAGACCAGTAGAGAAGAAGGGAGGAAAGAGAAGTGCAAAGGAGGCAGAGAAAGAAGAGGAACCCCTAATTGCTCAGAATGTAATAAAGGCACACACAAAAGATGATAGTGATCATACAATGAATTTTGACGTTTACAAAGTTTAATTTATTTTAGCTAAACAGATCAACTTCTTGGGGCTGGATAGATGGCTTAGCAGTTAAGGTGCTAGTCTGCAAAAGCCAAAGGACCTAGGTTTGATTCTCCTGTATCCATTTAAAGCCAGATGCACAGGAAGGCATCTTGAGTTCATTTGTGACTGGAGTGAATGGAGGCCCTGACATGCCCATTCTTCCCCCCCCCCATTCCTATCTCTCAAATAAATAAATATTTTTTTTTAAATAATGCTTGAGTCCAAAGGGCCATACATTCAAAGTACCACATATTGTTTTCCTCTTAGTACTTGTATACTTCCATAAAAAATGACTGACTTTCATTTCACATGTAGTCTGGCATCCATTTTCACAAAATCTTTAAAATTTTCTGCCAATAGTTAACTCATCAAACCATCCTACATACTTAGGACAGGCATACAAATCCAATTGCTCTTACTGATATTTCTTGCCTAATGTCTTCTAAAAGACTTGGAAAGCCATCCCTGACCTAGGAATGAAACCTGGTGTTTGGTGCCATTTTCTGCACAGCCTTCATCATTTCTATCACTACTCATCTTCATGCAAGTTATTGCTCCAGCCTTCTTACTCTGCTTTTATTTGCTTATGCTCATCTTTCCTTCTCCCACCAAAGGCAATTTTGCATATTTTCTGAAGGTCTTCATATACGGAAAGGTCTACGGTATCTCCCTTTGGCCCTCTTCTGCCTTATGTGGTACAATGTAGTATAATCCACCTTCTTCACATGGACTTTCCTGACCACTGTTGTTAAGTCCCATTACTATAAGATTTTTACATGTGCTTATTATATTTAAAACACATCCCTGTGCTATTTTGTTTTTCACTCATCTTGGTAACATTTGCTTTTGTTTTGCTAGTTGGTAAGTTACCAATGTGGCCCATTTGCTGGTTTTATTAGTGATGCATGCACTTATTCACAGTATTATTTGAGCTTAATTGATGTTTGATGTATGGTGTGGTAATTTAAATAGATGGTCCTCAATATACTCAGTGTTTTATTAGTTTGTAGTTTGGATCTGCAGCCACTTGGCTGGAGGAGGTGGATGTTTGGGTCCAGCCATAAAGTGTGGTGGTGGATTTAAGATTCCAATCTAAAGATATGCAAAGTGCCTGAGTTCCTCCTGGAGTTGCTGAAGTGTGCCCTGTGGCTTTTGCTTTTTGGGCCTGTGGCTTTTCTTTCTGCTTTGACCTGTGAAGGCAGGCCAGCTTCCTCTGCCTGTATGGAACTTCCTTTGGATCTGTAAGCTTCAATGAATGTCCCTTCCTCCTTAACTGTGTCTGGTCTGGAAGTTCATCTCAGTGAACTTGATTTTGTCTGCTATATATGGTAAAGAATAATCAAACATAAGCTGAAAGTGGCATTGAGAAACCATTTGCCCATCTGGAAAGATATATTTAATGTTTCATGAATGCTGTTTATAGGTGGTCTTGAAAAAAGTACTTTGTGTTGAAGTTGAATCCCACAGCTTGAAATTATATAATTCCTTCAAAGGAACATGGGGATTAATGAGGAAATTGAGTGCATGGGTAAATTCTTTTATTTTTCCCCCCCAGGTAAAACCTCACTTAATCTCAGGCTGACCTGAATGTCACTCTGTAATTCCAGGTTGGCCTTGAACTCATAGCAACCCCCCTACCTCTGCTTCCAAAGTGCTGGGATTAAAGGCTTGTGTGACTATGCCTGGCTATATGATAAAGTTCTAAATTTCATTGTTTTACAAAATAATTTTCCTTTTCTCCATTCAATTTTAAGCACATTGGGGCTTGGACAGAGTACCTTTCTTGTAATATGCCACTGAAGGACATTGCTGTCTACATTTGTTCAAATCAGAGGTCCTATGCAGGCATGTTTAGCTCTGTAAGAAATAAATGAGAACAAATATAAACTTCATTAAATTCATCAGAGTCACAACAGGAAACAGATTTTCATTACCAAATAGATCATTGAAGAAAATGAATGGAAGAACTGTTTGCAAAGGCTCTGACAGGGTAAAAGGAGAAGGTAGGGTGAAGTATCTCAGGGTTAGTAACATTGGGAATTCATTACTGCAAATTGAACCTGCAGAGGCAGGGAAGGCGGTACTATTAGGTCCCAGGAGAGGTATGAGAGAGGACCACTCAATAGGAGCTGTGCCCATCAGGAGTGTAATACAGCCACTGTCAAAGTGTGATCAGGCAAACATGCCAACCTAATCTCTCTTTACTTTTCTAAACTATTGCCAGTTTTCAGACTGGCTAAATGCAGCTGGAAGTCAGATGCGTAGGAAAATAGCACAGTTCATAGGATGGACAAGGGAAGGAAGAGGACATGAAGGAACAGATGGAGACCTCAATCAGAGCCTGGGTGTCATTTAACTCTTTCTCTTGTTTAACAAAGGTTATTTTTAACAACATAACTTTGGCTTCCACTTAACTGGAGGATTTATCTAATATGGGATGCTATAGAAAATGCATGTCATCCCAGCACTCGGGAGGCAGAGGTAGGAGGATCACTGTGAGTTCAAGGCCACCCTGAGACTCCACAGTGAATTCCAGGTCAGCCTGGGCTAGAGTGAGACCCTACCTCAAAAACCAAAAAAAAAAGAAAAAAAAAGAAAATGCATGTCAATACACTAACTCCAATCACCTAGAAAGTATACTTCTTTGTACAGTTACATAAATATCAGTTTCAATATCAACTATCAAAAAATAGTTTATAAACTAGAGAATAAAATACGTTATTGTGCTTTCTTACATTTTTTCCTTGGTTAAAGCATCAACATAAACTATATTATTAAAAGGTAACAACAGTGTGATTGCCATGTTAAAAGCAGCACAATGTTGGCATACACAGCTTTACCTGAGCTTTGCATGTGGTTTCGTTATATTGATTTGCATATGGGCTTTTCTTCCTCTTCCCCCTCTTCCCAAATCCCTTCTTTTCCTCCTCTTCTCTTTCCCCTAGTATTCTGCTCTTTTCTTAAACTTAGGAAGTTTTCAAACATGGACAGGTGTTATTTCTAGTTATCAATACCTTTTGGGTCCAGTAGTGACACTGATGGTGGCCCATGGGAGGAAATGGAGACACTTCAAATCCAGTGAGAAATTAACCAAGAAAGTCTTTTGTAATGAAAGCTTAGAATCATTTGAAGTACTAAAATTGTATTTCTTCCCTCATTGTCTATGGTCTCCTATCTCTTACAATGCAGGTGGAGGGAAATTTTACTATTCCAGTGTGTATAATTTTGCTTAGAAGGGAACACTAACCACTTCATTATGCATGAGTTTGATTTCATATGTAGGAAAGGTAAATGAAGGGTTTGTACACAGAGTTTAAACTTCCCGAATCTTTCAACACAAATTCTCAAATATGAAATGATGTTTGTATGCTGGTGTAGATGTCACGATCTAGGGGAGTTGCAACTTTGTTCTTCTTTGATAAGAAGAGTACTTATATACTCAGAATCATTACCAAATAAGACACTGTCTTTGTTGCAAGTGCTGAGATATGAGGGATGATTCTGAGTGTTTAATTACTTTGAGAATCTAACCATGAAATATACATAGAGCACATGGTATCTTTCTTGAACTTTGACTCAACCTTACATAAAAGCTAAACAGAATATAATTTATGTAGACAGTGAGGCAAAGCCTAAACTATTCCCTATATTAACTATAGAACACATGCAGTAGCTCTCTTGTGAAATATCCTTAAATAGCACCTTCAACAATACAAATATTAAGTCAAAACTGCTATAATTAATGAACATTTTCCTCAATTGTAAAAACTGATGGCTGTTTATATTGCACTCTTTACATTGTAAATTTATTCATTGGTAATCCACATTCGTGGAACTTCTTGAGTAACTGATCACAGAAAAACCCAAAGGACTAAAGGAAAGATTAGTTGATCTTAGTATCTATTTTTTATGTTACTGAAAAATGGGAAGTATCCTTCCCAGGAGAAACAAAAGTAACTATCTGATCACAATACAATGACAGCATTGATCTTAAAATGGGGAGACAGAGCCAGGTGTGGTGGCTAATGCCTTAATCCCAGCATTCAAGGGGAGGGGCAGGGATAGGAGGATTACTGTGAGTTCGAGACCACATTGAGAATACAGAGTGAAATCCAGGTCAGCCTGTGCTCAAGTGAGACCCTCTCTCAACACACCAAAAAAAAAAAAAAAAAAAAGGTGGGGTGGGGAGACATGTGAAGTCTACCTCAAGCTTAGATACTAAGACATCTGTTGATTAAGCAGCTAGGTGTTAGCATGCACTTTCTGTATAGGAGACCTCAGTGACTAATAAAAATGTTTTCTAGATATGAATAAGGAAATCCTAATCCATTAAAAATTAGACACACACTTAATAACTCCAGTGAATTCACATAGGTGATAGAAACATTGTGTGGATTTCACCTTGTGTACAAGATATGAAAAAGACAAGTGCATAATCATTAGCATATAGACACTCTGAGATTGGTAGATGCACTGTGAAGTAACCTTCTAGTATCTGAAATAAAGTCTGATATGAGGGTAAGAAAGGATGCTACCTGAAGTATTACTTATATTTATCATTTCCCACCTGCTTAACTTTATTTTGGGATTGAATACTTGAAAATGTGATATTGCACTTTTTTTATTTACTATGCCATGCTTTTCTCTGGGTTAGTTATTATTCTTACTGAGCACAGAAAAGTGCTTATGGTTAAAATAGTCAGAATTAATGAGTATGTGTATAAGGCTTCAGATATGAATAAAAGCATTAATTTGCTTTTCATTTCTTGTCTTCTCATAAGAGGAAACAAAGTATGGTGGTTAACAGTACATGTTGAAGTTGGCCTTTATGTGTTGAAATCCTATTTCTACCAATTAACTGGGCAAGCTACCTAGCCTATTTTGGAAGATTAAAGTTGTGAACTCTCTGTCTCTCTTTTTCAACCTGAGAAACATCTTTCTTGATCAACAAAGAGCAGCAGACCTGCAGACATGTCACAGTGTTGGAACCTTTAAAAAATTATGGCTATTAATTATTATTATTTTGGATTTGATTTACTTATGACTGTGAATGCTTGTGAGTGTGTGTGTGTGTGTGTGTGTGTGTGTATGTGTGTGTGTGTGTGTGTGTGTGTGTGTGTGTGTGGTGTTAGAGCACATTGGGATCTGTTACTGTTGTAAATAAATTACAAACTATTTTTGTACTATGGCTTTACAGGGGTAATGGGGAATTGAGCTTAGTCTAGCAGGCTTTAACTGTACTGTCACCTTCCCAGAACCATAAATATTATTTTTAGCTGAAAAATGTATATATTATTTGGTAGAATGAAATTATTTTGAAATATAATATGAATGTCATATGAAGTGATTAACCCAGGCTAATGAACTACCCATAGATCTTAGAGTCATCAATTTGCAGAGAGAGCATTTACCTACACTGAAATACTTCTTACAGTGGTGCCAGGCTCTTAAGGATTGTTAGCTTCCACTTCCTTCCCTCAGAGCTTCCTTCTGCGAGCCTGGAGTGTCATATAAGAAACAAAAGTGTGATGAGACACAGTGCCCATGAGGGCATGTGAGGGTTATCTGCTTAACAATCCCAGAATTCTCAGCCATTCCTGTTAACACAATGGATGAAGGAGTGATGCCACTCCATAGTAGCCTTTCACTGAATGCCTCTATCCATATCATGAGTGACAGAAAAATTATCCAACCAAGACTTGCCTGACTTTCTAACTCTCAAAATCATGTGATGTGATAAAGTACTCATTGTTGTAAGCCATAGTATTTACAAAAACTAATAGTTATTATACTGTTGAAATTTATGAGAATTAAATGACATTTGTAAAGAATTTAGAAGTATCCAATACATAAGCTTATTAGCTTCAAAATATTAATTATCTTATTACTTATATTTTTATACAGCCCAACTATGCATTTAATAAGAGAGATGGTTATGACTTAGGAAAGCTGAGAATTCCCAGGTTTATCACTAAATCCTCATATAACTTTATAATATTCTGATCTCAATTATTTTGTATAGTTACACCAGCAAACAGGCTTCATTTCTTAGTTCAGAAATTCCCCCCTTAAAGAGAGGTTGAGTAAGATGTAAATGCACAGTTTACTTGGGAGGTAAAAAATAGATGGAGGAGGGGGCACAGTATTGTATACATTTACACTTTAAATTGTGTGAAAGACGTGAATTGAGGTAAAGAGGATGCATTATCAATCCACTCTCCATGGGTACCTAGCACCTAATAGAAACCTTTGGAGTCTGTGTACAATATGTGCCTCTGGTTGAAGTGATTGGAGGGACAGAGAGGCCTACCTATTCGGTAATTAGGGGCTGCCAAAATAGTGAGTGCTAAATCCTAAGTACTTGTAATGGTCTCCAGGTAGGCTTTTAAAAAGCAAAACAAAACAAAATAGGGTCTGGAGAAATGGCTTAGCAGTTAAGCCTAAGAACTCATATTGAAGCCTCCAGGTCCCATGTAGCCAGATGCACAATGACGCAAGCATGCAATGTCACACAGGCTCACAGGGAGATGCAGATGTGTGGAGTTCCTTTGCAGTGGCTAATGACCTGGTGTGCCCATTTTCTCTTTCTCAAAAACAAAGAAAAGTATATTTAAAAAGAAACAAACAAAACAGAACACCCCTCAGACCTTTGGGGAATGGAATGTTGGTGCCATCAGTTGACAGTTGTGATGACATGCTCTGAAGTTATAAGAACAAGGAGGTGTGTGGGTGTGAGACATGGATGTCTATTATAATGAAATAAATGCTTTATTAGTCACCTTCCGTGCATCACCCAAGTCCACATATTCCACTCAGTACCAGACAAATGACTCTATTCTTATATATTTAAATGGCTAATCAATGGAAGTGTTCAAGGTAGGGGCTGTATTCTGGAAAGTTAAATATCTGCCTCCCATATTTTTGACGATATCTAATGAGACTTGTAATTAACCCTAGGCTTAGATTCCTTGAGAAAGTTGTATGTCTCCAAGCTCCCTTAACACATCCCAAAGTGCTGGCATGTCAGAAAAATTCTCAAAACTTGGAGAAACCGCTGATATCCCTGCCACCCTCTGACATCTGAAATGATTTACTTTAAAAGGTGGCATTGTGTGAAATCATCGATTTAACTGTCCACTGCAAAGGGACTTGCCTTTTCTCTGTTGAAGTGTTTTATTTAAAAAGACATGGCCCTCCCTGTAGATAAGCCAAGAAACCTTTCCCGCTTTAAAATCTGAGTTATTGATTGATATTTAAACTACTAAAGAAAAGTTTGGGGGGACAAAAGTATTGTATACATTTACATTTTAAGTTGTGTAATCATGTTATTATCTAAACTAATACCATGCTGTTAAAATTTAGATAAAATGTCCTGTAATGCATACAAAATGTTCATTTGTTGAAGGCCATTAAGTTAATTTCCTGGCAACAAGATTAAATGCAAGGCATTTACATAATCATTAGTCGTGAGGTGTAGAAAAGATAATTAAATATTCCACCACATTAATTTATATTTAATTAACTGTGCTTTAGTGATCCTTCTGTCTGAATATTAATATTGTGTAAATAAACAATTAGAATGCATACTGATTTTGTTAAAGGCTTATTCTTAAAATTAGGTAAAATATGCAATTATTAATTTGATTATATCTAATTTTGCACCCTAATCATTCTAATAGACTCTAGAAAGTTCTATCACTGGCTTGTGATGACATTCTCACATTTTATATTTCCAATGACAATCTTGCTTAGAGATTTAAAATGTATTCCTTTCCTTCATTCCCATAGTTAGTTGCTTTCATAATACTACTTAGAGCTATTTTAAATTCAGGAATAACACTTTACTTTGAAAAAGTGAAAATTAGTTATTGTGCAGTCCACCACATTTGACAACAGTTGTCCTCATGTGGGACATGTTTCTGGGAAATACTAAATTATATAGAAAAGGGATAAAAGGTAAGCAACTTCCAATAAATTGAAATGATTTGAAATTGTAGCTGAGTTTTATAGCCAACTGTGAGTCTGCTAGGAAGGACTGACGTTGCTCAGTTGTTGAATGCTTGCTTACCATGCATATGGAATCCCTGGTTTTGATCCCCAGTACCCAATAAAGCAGGAGATAGAGGCACAGGCAACTCTAGCACTCCTGAAGTTGAGACCAGAGATTCAGAAGTTTAAGGTCAACTTTGGCGGTATAGTCAGTTTGAAGCAAGACCTACTAGGAAGTAAAATACTTTAAGAAGTTTTTATGCAGTATTAGGGCAATACTTGCAGAGCTAATTGGCAATACTAGCAACATGGATTCAGATTCATCGTTTATCGATGTCAAACATTGGTGAGCAACCTAAGTAGTAGTGAAGAGAAGTCTGTACGACACATTCACTGCATGATATAGATGCCTCTAACATCCAGGAAAATTAGCAAGACAGTAAATGAAAATACCTATGTCCTCATCAAGTATAAGTAAGTAAGAGAAGAAATGACATATGATGGTAAAAGACAGAAAGTATTGTTTCTGAGTTATGTATGTGTATTCTCCCCCCACCAAATAGTGTTACATTAAAATATCACTGTTAAACAGTCATATTTTTATATCAAAAGTTATTTCTCATAAAATTGCAACATCCCAAGCAAAAATCTCTGTGTTTAACACATGAAATATTTATTTGTGCAAACAGTATTTATTTTAGGTTTCTAAATATAATTTTCAGGGAGACTGTTGTATTTCCTTAAACATACTGTACAATGGAAACGTGTTTCTAGAATTTTTGAGGGAGGAATAATAAAGTTCTTTTTGTTTCCTTTCAAAGCCATTGAGGCTTCTATATTTATAATATGATACAGTTAGTGTTCTCCTACGATGGCCAAAATACATTCCCTTCTGCCTTGTGCACATAGCTGTCCAATATGTTGGAAACCATTGTCTGTGAGGTAAATCCCTGCTTTCTTGCATTTTCCACTCAGCCTACACCTATTTTCATGTACAAGTAATGCCAAGCTGCCAAGTTTTATAGCTAAGTTTAAACCATGGTATAAGACCACATCTCAAAAATCCAAATAGTGGTTTTCCTCCTCCTACTTTTTCATTTTGCTTTGTCAGCTTCCTCAGTTCCACCCACCACCTTTCTTGTACAGCCTTCATATCATTTCAGATGTTTGGATCCATAGCTAGTCCACATAGCTGTGACATTTTCTCATTCAGTCCTCAAATATTTCTGCACATCTCTTTTTCTAGTTTCTTCCACTAATAAGATTCATACAGGGCTGGAGAGATGGCTTAGCAGTTAAGCGCTCGCCTGTGAAGCCTATGGATCCCGGTTCGAGGCTCGGTTCCCCAGGTCCCACATTAGCCAGATGAACAAGGGGGCGCACATGTCTGGAGTTCTTTTGCAGAGGCTGGAAGCCCTGGCACGCCCATTCTTTCTCTTTCTCTCTCTCTCTGTCTTTCTCTCTGTGTCTGTCGCTCTCAAATAAATAAATAAAAAATGAACAAAAAATATTAAAAAAAATAAGATTCATACAAGGCAAGCTTCAAAACTTTAGAGACTATTTATAGATCTTGGTGAAGGAAGTATGTCAAACAGGACACTAATGACACTCCCCAACTTTGGAAGTTTGAAGAGATGCTGATTGATGATAAACTGAGCTGGAATTTCAGAGGACTCATTCCATTTTGAGGAGGAAGTTTGCTTTTCCCAAGTTTACACTTCATTGAAGGATGAAAGCCAATTCAAGACCATGATGTAAACTCAAAATTATAGGAAAACACTGTTCTATTATGAGTCATGTAATGTCTCATTGTTGCGACTGATGAATCTCTGGCTACTGCTCTTGGGACAGGTGTTCTCTTATTCTTTCCAGAACACTAGGAATACCTCCACAAAAGGCACAGATCATCATAGATAAATAATTCACAACATGTCTTAGTAAACACTTCCACTTTCTTCTGTTTGAAATGTTAATTTCCCTTTTGAAGTTTCTTTTGCTTGATAGTAGTGCATGGTTTTGCTTGTTTCATTGCTGAAGAATGACTGGCAGAGAGCTATGTGAATGCCTTGCCTGTGTGCTACAATTTCCAAATTAAAAACAACATCAACAAAAACTATGTTCAGTGTAGCTAAGTTCTTCAAACTTTTTATCTCTAAAATACTGAATCTTTTTGGTAATAGTGACATTCAGCTTCATGAAAATAAAGTCATATCTATTCTAGTGATATTGCATCTCAAAACTGCCAGTTAGGTGTCTATACTCAATGCACTGTTTTTATTTTATTTATGTAGTTGTATACATTTCCATGATTTTCATACATATAAATATTTGTCCTTATATTTATTTAATTGGTATATTATTAAGATATTTTGATGTCTGGAGAGGAGGAAATTCTCTAAAAATCAAAAATCAAAGATACTTAAGCTAGACTTGGCATACTCAGGAATTCAAGGCAGGATGACTGTGAGATCAAGGTTAGCTAGGCTGCATGACAAGACCCTGTCACAAACAATAAACACTAGAGAATAACTCACATAAAACCACTGAAACTCACCTAACTCTTTGGCTCTAATAGTAGAAAACTTCCTCCCATACTGTAGACTTTGAGCAATTATTCAGTACTGATAAGCATAAGAAATATAACTTTTTAATTTAATGTCTCATTTTAGTAATTTATCAAACAGCTATCAGGAGTTGGAAAGCTTCTAGAGAGCTTGGTAAACTAACTGGCAATCTAATCTTTTACTCAGTGGTTCAAACAAATACTGAACACAGTGAGAAGAAGAAAGCAAGAATTGGGAGCAAGAGTAGAGTTCAAAAGTATGTTTCAATCCCATGTAGTGTTGAGGATGTACCACACTTTCCTATGATACTCGAGAGCCCTGTAAAAGCTGAAGGGGCCACTCTACTCTTAGTGAAACAATGAATCGTGAACTTGGAACTCTGACAGGAAGCTGATGTTTAAAAGAATCTTGACATTAGACAGTGATTGTATTTTAAAAGGTGAAGATCTTAATGTAGCACTTCCATATATTACCATCATAGCACTGGACACCTCATTAGAATTATTTGAGATATTTTAGGTGTAAAATAAGGGGAACCAAATGTTATACTTTGAGTGTATGAAATTGCCAGAAAAGCTAGCTAGAAGTTCTAGATTCCATGTTCTAGCCCCACCACACATTTTTTCATCCTAGGAAACTCAATGTTTAAGTTTAGCAGGTAATAGTAGTAAAAAATAAGTCCACTATTCATATTCTCCAATGACTTCATGACATTGGTAGTTATCTTTAAATTATCTAATAAGACAATACAATCTAAATATCCTATAGCTTTGTAATAGTCTAATACTGCTTTGTAGCAATGATTTGATGACGTTTATTAACCTACTTTTAAAAATAACTGATTCAACAAATTCACCTTTATGCTTTAGTTTCTGCAGTGGTAAAATGAATAGGTTGAAGTAGCTAAACAATTTCATATCTGGTAATCTAAATTATTTAAAACCCTTTCCCAATCCCAATCCCAGACTTGATTTGGCTATTACATTGATTTACTGCTTGATTCATATATACATACATGTTTATGTGTGTATATGCAATCATGATGGGGGAAAATTTTGAATACTCTCCATTATTGTTGATAGCTGAGGTCAATATTTTGTCCAAAAGAAACTAACCAAAATTTTCATAGTGCTGTTGTTGTTTTGACTTTCTCCTACATGTTTAAAAGAAAATGAAGGGAGAAGCCCATTTTCTAAATGACTTCAATTTCAATAGGGAATAGAAGTTGGAACAAATGGCAGTCCCCTCTACACAGTTTCCTAATTTAAAAGCAAATCTAGAGCTAATTTCAGTGCTGTCTACTCGATTTACTTATCCTTCACATGGTCAAATAAGTAACAAATCAAGGAAACAGAAAACGTGATTAGTTTAAACTGGAAGGGGAATGCATGGCAGATTTGGAAAAAGGTTCATCAGCTACCACGGGGTTTGAAGGATATATAGGCATTCAGCAGTGTTGTGTCAAGTACAAATTTTCTAGCCTGGTGATTTTAGACTATTCAGAAGCTCTTAGTTCCAATGAAGAAGAGGTAAAGCCTGGATAAAAAATTCCGGTCATGATTTCTGCTCCTCAATTTTCCATATTTTAACATGAATATTTCAGAAAGCAAACCTTAGATAAGAGCATATCTCCATGTTATTATCCAACTACTACCTAGAGATACCACAGTGAGATTATCTTTTGAGAAGATTATTTTCTGCACCAATTTTTCTATGCTAAGTTATCTACAAAGATACTTGCAAGTATCCAGGAAATATGGAAAGATGCCTATTGAGCACAGAAGAAAAAAGATGTTCTAATAACTAGTAACTTCCTGAGTAACTATTATAGAACTTCAATAATTTTTTGCAGGCATTCCTCATCTTAGCTTGCTTATTAATAAGAATAAGATAAAGTTATAAATTTTCTTTTAATTCCCTTGAGATATCAATGAAAGACATACTGTGAGGCCAAGTTTCTTTAATTAGGATGGTACTAATTTGGATGAAGTGAAACCATTATAATGTCCACAGAGATCTGATGAAACGAATTGAGTTCAAAATATATTGGAAAAGGTGAGTGTTTATGTTATTAATGTGTGCACACAGTATAGATACAATAAAAATAAAGTGATACAAGTTGTGTAAGAGAAAATTGTGCTAAGATCTCATGACTACTGCTTTTTTTTAATTTAAAATTTCTATGGACTTTTTATATTGATTTAAGAAAGTGGAAGAAAATATTAACATCTCCCAAAACTACATAGATTTCTATTTTTTTCTGATTTCCTGACTTATATGAAGATGGTCCTGATATTTTATCCTAATTTTAATTTTCCATCAAGTTTGGTTCTCACTTACTATGGTTAAGAAATGGCAAGGGAGTTAGATGTAGTGGCATAACATTATAATTAAACTTCTTTTCCCTTAAAAGCAGAGGTTACTTGAAAATTGATGTATGCATAATTTTAATTGATGGAGGTGGTAATGGAAATATAGTTAAAATAATTGCTCTAAAAAAACCCCTTGTGGTCATAATAGCGTCAATTTGCTGTGCATTCCGTTACTCTGCTCTCTTCCAAATTGTCTCCCTGTGAACATATTTCAGTTACATATTTTCTATAGCTGATAAATTGGGAAACACATTCTCATTTAGCTCTGAATAATTTAGAAAAGAAAGGTGTTTATCATGGAAAATGGAGAGGCATTAGGATGGTGAAAACTCTGGCTTAGATCCAAGTAAAATAAGTTTTACCTGTGGCCAACAAGAACACTATGACCTGAATTTGTTAGCTCATACCTTTCCTTTCTCCTTTTCTCCCTTGTTTACTTCTTTATTTTTGTTTATTCCTTTATTTCTCCATTTTTTTTTATTTTTCCATTTCACTTCTGTTTTATTTTCACTTTACCTCTTTTATCTCACTTATCCCTCGCTTCTGTTCTCATTTTCATTCATTTCTCTCTATTAATCTTTCTTTTCTTCTTCCCTTTTAAAACTTACCCTTTTTTTTCCATTTCGACATTATTAGACATGAATATAATATATTTTGATACTATTTCTCAAAATAGTATCTTTTATCTCCATCTTCCTCCCATTAGTACCTTTCTTCTTTCCTATTAATTTCCATTTTACTCTCCATGCCTTTAAAAAAATCCACTGAGTTAAATAAAGTTTGCTTGCATGAACATGGATGGAAGGTTATTGGCTGTGGAATGAACAACTTTACAATGGCTATATTGTGAATGAACCTGATTATCCCATCCAAGAAACATGTTTTTAATAAAGTTTCCCTAAGATTTAAAACAAAAACAGAAACTTCCTTACTTTTGTTCATCATATGACACTTCATCCTGTCTTATACCCACTGAATTTTAATGCCTAGATTTGTTTGCTCTGAGAAGTCTCTCTCTCTCTCTTTCTCTCTCTCTCTCTGTGTATGTATATGCATGCACACCTTAGTGGGCACACCTATGTTCCACAATGCTTAGATTATGTCTATTCCTTACAGATCTCACTCTGCAAGCTATTGTGTTTAAGAGATGGTTCACAAATTCTGATTATGTTGAATGATGCAATCATTTCTCATGTATTTATTCACTGAAACTAGCATTCATCTACATATTTATGACACTAAAATGAGTATGTGTTTATTTACTTATTCTTCATTCATTCATGAATTTATATTAGGCTGGGTGAGCAGTGGGGATATAATTGAAAAGTCATTGTCCAATATACAAGGAACTTCAACTCTATTCAAAGAGAACATCAAATAAATAGATAATAATAATAGAATATGATTTGTGTTCTAAGCACCAATAACACATGAAAGTATACTGGAGGCACATAGAAGAAACACTTACCAATGTTGAGGTGCCCGCATCATGGGGGTCAGGAAGTACTCCTCTAGCCAACATGTCAGAATTCAGCTTGATTTCTTTCTTAACATGATATCAAAGCTGAGACCTGATACACACACACACTTACACACACACACACACACACACACACACACACACACACACAAAGTTTGAGGAAAATCTGAAACTTTCATTATAGGAAAACGTGTAATGAAAAGAGATTTTGGGGGAGAAATACAAAGTGGACAAGAATAAATAGAGGATAGTAATAACATCTTCCAAAGACTGGTGTAAGGAAGACTACACACCACTAAGGAATTACCAAATGATAACTCATAGTGACATTTAGATCTGAGCATAAAATGAACACGTGGGAATTTACCAACTGTAATGCAAAGGTCAATGCATTGCAAATGACTAAAAGGAAACATCAGGTGTGTGTTAATTACTTTTGTGTAACCCAAATAACTGAGAGAACAACTGAGAAGAGGATAAGCTAAGTTTGGCTCACAGCTTCAGAGGTTGTCCATGGTTGCTTGCTGTTATGTTCTTCTGACAGAAGTATGTGGTAGATGAAGATTTTCTACCTTCTGGTGGACAGGAAGCAAACAGCAAGGTGCACAGTGCAGACCACATGTTACTTTCAATGTCATGTGCCAGTGCTTTGCTTCCTCCAACTGGGTTTTGCCTTCTAGAAATTCCAGAATTTCCCAAGTAGTGCTATTATTTAGGGAACAAGTGAGTCTGAGGGGAACACATGAGTCTTTATGTAGCATCTCATATTTAAACCCCAACAAGTGATAAGGGGTGTGTGAGTGTGGGGGAGGGGGGCTTCTTGTTAAACTAACCTAACAAGATTCCCTATAAAGACATTCCATGTTGATTAAATATTATCTGAAAGAAAAAATGTAACCATGCATCCATAAAGGTCAAATATTATGGGTTGTTAGTGGTAGAAGTTCCTGATAAGCTGACTTAGCCACATTCTTTGTTAAAAGCATATTAAGCAGCTGTCTGATGCTCCTTAAATATGTAATCCCTGAGTCTGTAAGGATGGAGGATCAGGAATGCAAGGCCAGTCTTAACTATGGAGTGAATTCAAAGCCAGAATGAGATGGCACAAATTAAAAGGGCCTAGGAAAAGATTTAGGAGATTGATTAAAGTTTGGATAAGCCAAGATTTTTTGTGACCTCCATGTCACAAATAGTGCTTGTCAGGGTTATGGTCTTGATATATGGTGGCATTTACATACATTCTGAGTCTTCACCATGTATATACTGCTCTTTACTATACAGATAGTAAGATGCCTTCAAACACCAGTCATACACATACATATGCACACACTCACATATCTTGCATGTGTATGTTTCTGGGTGTGTGCTTTCATGTGGATATGGGAAATTGTCAATTGCTCTTTACCTTATTTATTTGATATAAGGCTGGTCACTGAATTTAGAAATACACCATTAGACTAGACTAAGAAGCCAATGTACCCCAGGTATTCCTTTATCTCCACCTTCCCAGTCCTGGGATGACAAGTGCATGCTACAACTCTTGGCTTTTAGGAAGAATGGTAGTTTTAATGTTATGTCCTGCAATAGACTCAGTTGTTTTATTAAAACCTGGATTTCCAGCCAACTTGCTGAAGAGGTGTCACTGGGGGCAGATCTGATTTCTAGCCTAATGGTGTGCAAAGAAGTCTGAGTTCTGCCTGGGAGCCCTACTGTTCTATGCTGGTATTAGGCTTTCTTGCTTGTGATGCTGGCTGTGTGGTTGTCTCTCTGGATGGATCCAAAAGGGGGGCCAGCTTCTTCCACCATCAGTAAAACTTCCCCTGGACCTGTAAACCTGAAATAAATCCTGTTCCTCTCATAAAATGTGTCTGTTTGAAAGTTCTTCCCAGCAACATGGAGATGACTATGACAGGCAGGTGCTGGGGATCTGAGTTCAGGTACTGAAGTTCATCCCATAAACTATGCTATCTTAAGACCCAGACCTTAACCACATGTTTTAATATTTTCTCTTAATATTGTTTCTATTTTATGTAGTTTTAATTTTCAACATATAAATCTAAAGCTAACTAAGTGATAAAAATATTGCAACTCTGGTTTGAGGTGAGCAGAGTCATTGAGAGATATTTATGGTTAAATAAATACATGAGAATGGATATAAATGTAGAATAGACATACATAAATATGGATATGCAAAACTTTTATTTTTTTGATTTTCTTTTGAAAATCATTATTTTGATTATTAACCTGTTAAGTTATTCAATAAATCTCATTGTATCTGATGCCTCAGAAATGTTTTCTTCCTTTCAAGGTACATTCTGAATGTATTGCTTCAGGATTTAAAAAGTGAATTACCACCTTGTTTCCTCAATAGTTATCACCCTCTTTCATCTCTCTGTTTATATTTCTGTGTATTTCCTGAAGCAAACAAGCAAACAGAAAATTTTACTTGTGTACAATAGCTGCAGATTTTGCTTGATTAAAATACATGCCACCTCTAGGTTGAATTTATTCTCTTCTTGAAGGTGAAAGTCTGTAGGTTCAGATCAAAGCACAAAAAGATTTGCACATAAATTTAACAGCATAGGTAGTATAACTGAGAATTTCTCAGACTTTATGCCAGTGAAATCTAACAATGAAAAAGGAAATCATATAACACAATTAGCAAAATCTTTTTCTAATTTCCAATTTATTTGCAAGGAGAGGAGAGAAAGAAAGACAGTGAGAGAGAAAATTGGTGTAGCAGGGTCACTTGCAACTGCAAACCAACTCCCGATGCATTTAGCACTTTGTGCATCTGGCTTTAAATGTGAGTACTGGGCAATCAAACCCAGGCCTAGACTTTGCACATGCCTTATGAGCTGAACCATCTCTCCAGCCCCAATCAGAAAATCCTTTTTTTTTGCTTTTTTTTTCGAGGTAGGGTCTCACTCTGGTCCAGGCTGACCTGGAACTAACTAGGTAGTCTCAGGGTAGCCTCGAACTCATGGTGATCCTCCTACCTCTGCCTCCCAAGTGCTGGGATTAAAGGTGTGCACCACCACGCCCGGCAGAAAACCCTTTATAATATTCAGTATGAAGTGTTTGAAATTGTAGTTTCACTTCTGTAAGAAATTCATATGAAAGTGGAATCAAAGTCCAAGCTAATTTTGTGACTTTTCTTACATGCAGTCTAATTAAATCCCTCTATCTATACTCTTACATACATTTTCTTGACCAATTCTATACCAACTTTTTATATTTTCACTTCCTATGCACTATTTCTTGTCTTGAAGTTTCCCTCAAGAATGCCACTTACAACTTCCTTTTGGTAAGGTTTAGTAAAGAATATTCAATCCATCTGAACTACCTGTTGTGTTTGATTTCCCTCAACTGCTTATATTGATTTGTAGGGCTTGGGCCCATGGCTCTTTTGTGGTTGTCTTCTTACCTTTGACAACACAGTTTCAGGCTTTATTCATACACTTCTCTTCCATCTACTCGGCTAGCAGAAACTTTCTATCATTTCTTCCATGTCCAGCTTTTTCCTCCCGGTACATAGTCTTTATGTGCTGTCATGAATTGAAACAGCTCTCACACAAGAATTTCTACAGCAGACTTCTCTCCTGCAGTCCACTGCCACCCTATTTAATGCTGTATCCTTTGATACCTTAACCACAATACCCATGGATACCTTTACCTCAATACTATTTGTGTATGCAAACATTCATGTGTGTGGGCAGGAGTGAGAATCTTCTATAAAATAAGATTTTCCCAGGTAAAATAATATAGATTATTGCCTTGTTATAAAGAGTCATGTTACTAATTAATGTTAAAGCATTTTTCTAGGAGGACTAATTAGAAATAAGAAGGCTACAGGGGGAGACTGATGGAGGGAAGGGACAAGAGAATATAATTGGAGTGGATTATGATCCAATTATATTCTATACATATATGAAAATTGTCAATAAAAAGTTTGAAAATATTATCTTCCAATTTTTGCTTTTGTATCCAGCTGTACATTTTTAGACTTGCATTTTAAATTTTTTAGGATTTATTTTCTAGGCAAATAACTGCTTTGTCCAGTTGACTCTCATCATTTTACCACCCCTCTACAATAATAGCGCTCTTCCTTTCCCACAGCACATCTTTAGAATGAGCCCATTATCAAGGCCATAAGGCCATACCATCACAACTGCCCAATCAATCTTGCACCTTATGTACTGTGAGGTACTTGGGTGAAATGATGCCTCTTTCCTTCTGTGGATGTCTTATGTACATGGATAAGTGGTGCTAGACATGGAGTTATTTGATATATCTGATGCCCAGTGTTTCATCGTATGGGTATTTCACATTATATTACTATATTGCACTATATTTTTAAAAATTTTTGTTGTTGTTGTTCATTCTTTTTTTTTTAATTTTTATTTATTTATTTGAGAGCGACAGACACAGAGAGAAAGACAGATAGAGGGAGAGAGAGAATGGGCGCGCCAGGGCTTCCAGCCTCTGCAAACGAACTCCAGACGTGTGCGCCCCCTTGTGCATCTGGCTAACGTGGGACCTGCGGAACCGAGCCTTGAACCGGGGTCCTTAGGCTTCATAGGCAAGTGCTTAACAGCTAAGCCATCTCTCCAGCCCTCATTCTTAATTACTTATTTGAGAGTGACACAGAGAGAGAAAGAGGCAGAGAGAGAGAGAGAGAGAGAGAGAGAGAGAGAGAGAGAGAGAGAGAGAAGGAGAGAGAATGGGCACACCAGGGCTTCCAGCCACTTCAAACAAACTCCAGATGCCTGCACCCCCTTGTGCGTCTGGCTAACTTGGGTCCTGGGGAATGGAGCCTCGAACCAGGGTCCTTAGGCTTCATGGGCAAGTGCTTAACCTCTAAGCCATCTCTCCAGCCCTATTGCACTATATTTTTATACTAATCTTAAGTAACCTCCTCTTAAGTTACTTGTATATCCATTTCAAATAAGGCTGCAATGAATATAATGAGATAATTTACTAAATTTTAGTTTTTTTATCTAAAATTTTCATTAATAAATTATATGAATTATAAATATTTTCTTAATTATTGGAGGATTATTTATTTCAAAAAAATCATGACACAAATATATTTTCCAGCTATTAATACCATGTAAATAATTTTTTGTTAAGAAGTCCACATGATTCTTATGGTTGCCTAGGCGTTATCAAGAAATTTACATTCGGTTTATTTATAGACATGGTAACTTTCTGCCATATATATATATATATATATATATATATATATATGGCAGAAAGTATATATATATATATACACACACACACATTATATATACTTGTTTATTATATATAGTCTTGTTTGTTATTTTTCTGTTCATATTGCTATTACACTGACAATAAATACTATTCCTTGGTCCTTCCACACATTTTGAGAAGGACTGTTGCTGCAACAAGAAAATGAAGCACATCCTCTTTGTTCTATGACCAGCTCATATATCTGAATTAATTTCCTTTCTTTGGTTTTACAGATATTATTACCAGATACTGGGATGCACTTAATGTCAAACCATTTGAAGTTTATTACCCTCAAGGCACATATCACAGCCACCAAAAATGGATAAATTGTAAAATCTACCACTGTACATCTTCCCCTTGATTAGCTGTGAATCCCAAATCTCCTAACAGTATGCCTCAGACTGCCCTATCTAATAACTGTTTCCCACCTAGCAAGATCTTTTAGCGCATTGCAAATGCTACTGTCTTGTTCTTAGCAGGTCTGTCTCCAAACTCATTTTTCTCATGTGCTGCATTCTGACCCAATCCTTCAGTGCATGCACTCCATGCTATTAACACGAGACTTTTTTTTTTGTTTTAACATGTAGTTGTTTTTGAAAATGGGCATTTGGTTAATGGGATAGAAATCTGCATTTCGGGCTGGAGAGATTGCCTAATCGTTAAGACATTTGTCTATGAAGCCAAAGGACCCAGGTTCTATTCTCCAGTACCCACAAAAGCTAGATGCACAAGGGGGCACATTCATCTGGAGTTCATTTTCAGTGGCTGGAAGCCGTAGAGTGCCCATTCTCTCTCTGTCTATCTCTCTTCTCTCTCTCTCTCTATTTGCAGATAAATAAATAAAATGAAATGAAAAAGAAATCTGCATCTCTAGAGAGCTGAATAAAAAGAGGCATGGGCATAATGTGTTGATGTAGTGCTTATTCATTGAAACTCAGTTTCAGTGAGTTACCCCAATAAAAACCTGTAGCATTAAAAAAAAAATTTGTAGCGTCATAGATTTTTTTTTAAATTGTATTCCTTCCTTTGATGTTTCACATATGTTCTGGATTATAACTTGATTCTATTCAATTGCTTTATATTTCTCTTTTTGTCATTTTCCATAGTGGAGGCTGACTCATTGTCTTCAATTCATGCATAACAGAAGCACTGATTTCCAGCAAACACTGTTTCTTTATGTACTACCACCCTTGTATAATAGAAAAGTCCACATATCTGGTTCTGGTCAAGGGCTTCTGAGTTAGCATGAAATAGGGCACTTCAATGGTTTTCCTTGCAGAAAAAGAAAATCTTCAAGATGGGGTCTGTTTCTTGAGTGACCTTGCTTAGGACATGAGGACGTATGATGCATAACTAAAACACACAAGCATCATGCTTAGAGTTCATTTTCTCCAGTAGCATGTAATAGATTATCTTTACTAATAAACAAGTTACAGGGCCTTAGAGTCATATAGTAAGCTATTCAAAAGTTTTAACTCAACTTTCTAAGCCTTTCAAAATAAAATTCTAGTTTACTAACTTTATTCCAGGTAGTTTATTCAGTTTTCTGCATTTGGCTCTGTTACTTAGTTTTACTTTACTTGAATTTTATTATTATTGGACTATTCTTTTGCTCACAATCTTTCTTTTTTATATTGAAGATCTCTATAATTTTTTATTTATTTTTAATATTTTTATATTTTAATATTATTTTATATTATATCTTCTTTTATATTACATATAATATATCTTTTGTATTATGTAATATACAATATATATTATATTTTTATTTTTAATAAACTTTTAATTTTAAACTAATTAATAGTTTTGTACTCAGTGAATACATTCAAGTTGGTACCACTGTAAGCCTCATTCATGTCCTACCCCTCCCCCTGGCCCCTCCTTGTTGAGGTATATGGGTCATGCATTGTGGAGTTAGCCCACAGTTATGGGTAGGATAAATGTCTGCGTATCATGACCCAATGAGTGGCTCTGACATTCTTTCTGTACCCTCTTCTGCAAAATTTCCCTGAGCCATGTTGGGTTCATTTTGGGTCTGCATCAGTGATGAGGTGTTGGGGGCCTCTGTGTCTCTGGATATCTAATTTGGTACCAGTTGATTTTTCTCTGTGTCAATCTCCTTCACTCTTGTGCTAGTACCAGATCCACCAAGAAAGCAGCAACATTGCTTGTTTTGCCAGTTATTCTTAGTTTCAGCTGGGGCCCTTTTGAGGTATGATGGAGTGGTTCTCTCCTTAGGATCTGCATCTATCTGAAAAAGAGAAGCAGATTCTCCAACGGAGAGTAAAGTTAGCACCAAACAAATGGAATAATCCTTATTATTATTTTTTAATAGAGAATTTAGTAGGCATAGGCCCTCTTGTAGCCCACAATTGGTGGTAGCTTGATAATGAAGAGCAGGTTCATGTTTGGATATGGTTCTGACTTGTTTCCAAGCTCCAGCTATGGGTCCCATTCCACTGAGAGCAATTGGTTTCAACACTGCATAGCTAAGATAGAACTAATGAGCAAATAATATGTGGTCTTCAAGCCACCAAAAATATTTAAAAATTGAGACCATTTCATTTGACAGGCTCTAATTAAAGAAAACCCGATTTTCTATCTTGAATATTCACCCTCTCATCTTATTTTACACATGTAAAATTACTCATAGTTGTATTTATTTATTCCTCACTTTGTTCTAAAAAAGATTTAAAGTCGCTTATGAGGCTATTTAAAACATATCAAAGCAACATAATTAAAAAATGGTGAGAAAGTGAAAAAATAGCATGACTAGGAATCTAAAATAGAACTGAAAACAGGGCAAAATATAAGTAAACTGTCATGAAAGTTTCATATACTTGTTATTGTTTTAAGATTTTCAGCAACCTCTGTTGAAGAAATTCAATCATTTATGACATTCATGATATTCAGCCCATCAAAACAAATGAACTGTTGAGGAAGAGATTCTGAGAAGAGTAGGGGTATTCTCTGGAGAGGTCGCAGGACAGACTATATAATATAATGAGCAACATTCTTCACAGTATCTTCACCATGCTTGCAGTAACTATGGTATGTTTCATAAAGCTGCTCCCTGTAGCATTTCCTGTTCAGACTGATGGCCTCACATTGAAATACAAGCCAGTTTAAGACACTATTATGCTAGTCTGTAGGGGATGCAAAAGTGGAAGAGCCATGCAACTGCCCATGTGCTGGTTCCTGACTTATTTGTTGGTTACATTGTAGGACATTCTGTATGATGTATTATTTCAATGCTCCTCACTAGAGTCATGATAAATGTTACTATAAATAATTTGGCTGAGTTTCTTTGCCCAAGAAATCAAGATCTACCTTACTTAACCAGTATCTTAATTCTTAAGTTACTTTCCTGCTTGTTGAAAAACATGCCAAGGCTATTGAAATTTAGTTAAAAAAAAAAAAAAAAACAGAGAACAAATGTGTTTGATGACAATAGGGGAAAGTTCATACTGCTATAAAGAAAAAAATGGCATGCTCTTAAAAACATAAGTATAAGGTAACACACATTTTTAAAAAAGAAATGTAAGGGCTGGAGAGATGGCTTAGCGGTTAAGCGCTTGCCTGTGAAGCCTAAGGACCCCGGTTCAAGGCTCGGTTCCCCAGGTCCCACGTTAGCCAGATGCACAAGGGGGCGCACGCGTCTGGAGTTCGTTTGCAGAGGCTGGAAGCCCTGGCGCGCCCATTCTCTCTCTTTCCCTCTATCTGTCTTTCTCTCTGTGTCTGTCGCTCTCTAATAAATAAATAAATAAAAATTAAAAAAAAAGAAATGTAAGCAAAATGCCTTTAAGTTTTATTTTTTGTTTATTATTTTATTTTTATTTATATTAATGTCTAGCTGTGGTCCTATGAAAGTTGGGATATGAAGTTTGAATGGGAGTTTTCCAATTTAGAAACAAAGCAACTGAGTTTCACTTCTAGCCTTGGAACTAGTTCATTAGTTGTATTGTTTCTCAGTTCTGTTATGTGATAATCTTGCCACTATTTAGACCCTCTGAACACCTTCTGACTATAATGTCAAGTTGATGCTGATAGTGGCATTACAAAAGATTTTCACCAGTCCCAGGCTTCCAATTGCATAATCAAGTGAAGGAATTAAATCATGGTATAAATGGCACTGTAAAGATATCAGTCTTGTTATTGAATTGTCTATCAATATTCCACAATGGCTACATTATGCACAGGAAGGGGCAGAGACACTTTCTCTGATGTGCCAATCAGACTTCCATGTTTAAACAAGGCTTTGCCATTCTTTACACATTTTCTTTCTGAAAAGTCATTCCATCCCTGTCAGGACTATCAGTGCTCAAAGATGATTTGAAATGAACAGCTTTACTGAACCACTGAAAGGTCGAACAAGACAACTTTGATGTCTATTTTCCAACATTAATTTGGCTGCTCAGAATAGCACCCCTTTCACAAGTGTCCCTTTGCAAAAAGTTATTATTGTGAGCTGAAGTTATCAGAGAAAAAGCCACACCTATCTTAAAGGTTCTATAAGGCTGATTAGAACCATATGACTATCAAGAGTTGGAATGTTTGCATATCTACAGCCAAACTATCTTTGAGTGACTTTAGTCTTCTTAATAGCCATTTGTTGCCCACCTCTGTGTCTGACTTAACACCCTTGAGACTAACACATGAAATAATTTGGGACATATTAACTTAACAGATTGCTAGCTGCCACCAATCTAAGAGTAAAATTGTTATCAGAAAGTTTCTTAGATAATTAGCAAAGATGTTCCTTATTTGCCACCTATCTTATGTTTCTACTAATATATTTGAAACATGGTTTAATTTATGAATTTCTTTAGTTCTGTGACTAGATAGACTTCATGAAACTGTTACCACATTGGAACATTTTATCTGGGGTAACCTGAATCCATATTCCTGGCTTTGGTTCCTCATATTTAATATCTCTTAGTCCCTTTGAGTTGCAAGCTGTCCTTTCTGTTGATATTTTCATACCTGGAAAATCACAAATTGAATTGAATATTTGCTTTTTAAATTTTTTTTATTTATTTATTGAGAGAGAGAGAGAAAGAAAGAGGCAGACAGAGAGAGATTAGGCATGCCAGGAACTTCAGCCATATCAAACAAACTCCAGAAGCATGAGCTACCTTGTGCATATGTCTTATATGGGTCCTGGAGAATTGAATCTGGGTCATTTGACTTTACAGGAAAGCACCTTAACCACTAAGCTGTCTCCCCAGCACTGAATATTTGTTTTCATTGATGTAATGAATTAATTGCATGATATTAATTATAAAGTGCATTATTGGAAAAGTTCCTAAAGAAAACAATCATTAAATGAAATATTTATTTTGTACTTGGCATGTCAATAATTATCTACTGCTAATCACAGCCACTAAATAGAGCAGAAATTCAGGTATGTCATAAGGAGTGAAAGACATATTTACTATCTTTGAGTATTAAAGTTATGCTGCTAATAAGTAGTAAAGGTAGGATTTCAATCCAGCAGTCCTGTCCAAAGCCCCCTACCCTTTAAGTGCTGTGGAGTGCCATTCATTTTATTTCTATCACAACCAACAGCTCACACATCTAAGATACCCAATCATCTTCAATTTCATTTCCATTTCTAATTTTAGGTATTTGTCTGCTTAGTAAAGGAGAGTTGACTATTAAAATTCTAATGATCAAGAAATGATAGTTATTAGATAAGGATATATTATAATGTCATTCTAAATTGTGTTTGCTACATTTTGATAATAGATAATGAATTGTAATCTTGCTAGGAAAGAATTCAATGCAACTCCTCATTTAATGAAATGGCCATTTCTCTGTGTGACATTTCATTACAATACCAGAACCAAGGACTTGAGAAATTTTTCCCCTCCTATTATTCAAGAAATATTACAAAATGCAGTTTCATTGTCATTAGGATGTACTTAAACTACCGGGTCTTACAAGATCTAATCTCAGGGATAATGTCTGCATTACAGAATCTGTGTCAGCCCAGTTCTTTCTCTTCCCTGTGAATAATCACAGAAAGCATAACTAAATGATATCTAAGGTAGCAATAAAGACTTTCCCTTTTTTCACAATTGCTTCTTTTCTGATGAGTCTCCAAATTCCAAAGCCAAACCATTACTTTGGAGAAATGAGAGAAGTACTCTGCCTCACATGATCAAACTTATCTCAACAGCATTGATTTCCTTCCTAGTAAAAGTACAGAGGATAGTAGACTTGAAAGATGCATTCATTTGAATCTCTGTCCAGTCAAAGCAGGTCAAAGTCTTTATCTCAAATACTCTTAGTTCAAGGAATACGAGTGATCATTGGAGGACAACATTTTATTAAGAGCCCTGTTTGTGCAGTGCATAACTATCTTTCAGGGACAGAAATTTAATTGTATATAATAAGCTCCTTTGAAGGTCAAAGGCCTATTGCATTAATTTATTTCCTGTAGTTTTGAAGAGGACCTATTTAGTTGTAGGCAGAAGGACAAAAAGGCTGCACAAATGCAGAACTTGGTAATTACCAGTACATCTACACCTCTGTGCTTAGATGTAAAAAAAAAAAAAAATTGCTGAAAAATTTATAGATGAGTGGCACAATTCACTTCTGACTAATCTCCAAGTGCAAAACTTGCCAAGTGAGCCAAACTATTCCACTGTGCACCAACCCCTCTCTTGATCATACTTCATATTTCTGTTAAGCTTGCCAAGTAGTTATTACAACATGGGAGTACTACAAATAAACACACTTTACTCTCTAAAATGAAAAATCCTAAACAGAGATTTTATTGTCTTTTATAGCTAGCAAGAAATCCTTATTTCATTTTTTAAATAAAGTACCATGAACCATAAATGCAGCAGAAAATATTTTAAAATTGTATCAAGATGCAAAATATTAAGCCTATTATCCATCATATCATATCAATCTATTGTCTTTCTACCTATCATTTATTAATCTATCTATCTCTCTAATCTATCTACCATCTATCAATCAATCAATCTATCATCTATTTATCTATTATCTATCTATCTATCTATCTATCTATCTATCTATCTATCATCTATCTTGCTAGCACCAACCTATCTCTATCATATATATTAAGTAAATCTCAAGTGGCATGGATATTTTATTATAGCAACTTTTAATGTATTTTGTGCACAACAAACACACACACACCAGCCTATTCAGGCATCAGACAAATCAGACTAAGATCATATGACTTGAAAATAACCACCATCATATTTTTTTCCAACAGATTTTTATTGAACTTTTACTGTGGGCCATGAACTCTACAAAACGTGGTGGGGGTTGAAGCAATATTTATGAACTGGATTCTGCTTCTATCTGAGAAGCATTCATAGTTCATATGTCTAAGCCATGATGTTGTAAGACAGAAATTCCCATCAATATTTAGAGAAGAGTTTGGGAAGAAATTTATAGAAAAGATATTACAAGAAAAATATTAAAGATCTGATGGAATAGGAAAGTTAGATAACTCACTTATTGGGTAAAATAAATTAGAAATGAACCAGCAGGAAGATAAATATGCCTTTAAGCCAGATAGGAACTCTGCTTGTAAGGTCACTCTTTGTATATGATTTTGAATGTTCACATGTAGTGTGGCTTACAGCTTTTGATCCTAATTTTGTTTACTATTTAGATTAGAATCTTAATCTCTTTTGAGAAGGGCAGTTAGCTGATAGCTTCTAGCTGTGGCACTTGCAGACTTCTTTCTACCAAGACCATATTCTGTGAGCAGGTCCCATCCAGAGCTGCACACATCAATACTGTAGTCTAGTTCTTTCTGCTGTTCAATGGTGAGCTCCTCTGGGCTATCCTGGTGCCAGTGTTCCCCAGGGAGTACACAAAATGTTCAGTGAGCTTATGTTAGCTTTCACTCACCTGAACAAACAAACTTAAGGGAAAATGGTTTATTTTTGGGAGGGAGTGAAAAGGCCTAAGTGAGGTAAGGGGAAGAGATTGAGTAAAGGAAAGGTAAAGGGAGGGCTAACAATAATCTAAGAAGATATAAATAAGTTATATGGAAACCTACTTTTTTGGACAATGGAACACACAGGAGCCATAGATTGATACTAGAAAATTTTCAGTGCCAGAGATAGGATGCCTTCCAGTGAGTTGTTGGCCAGGGAGTTCCTGGATGCCCCCAAAACATTGCAGGCCATTGCAAAGGCCCTTGGATTCCCACCAGTAATAGATGGTAAGACCCTATTTCTGAAGAATCCACATACTTGGGCTGCAAGGTCACTGAAAATGCCTGCTGGAGCTGAGCTGAAAGCCTCCATGTAGACCAGCTGACAGAAAGCTGGAAAAGCCACATTGCATGCAGTTCAATGGGAGAGAGAGAAATCACCAGTGAAGATACTCAGTAGTGGACACTGCAAGCTCACAGCCAGTTGACTGGCTCCATTGTTTGGGGGCCTGGTGAGGCAGTAGTATCATGGGAGGTCATGCTAGAGCAAAGCTGCTCACCTCATGGTGGTCAGGAAGGAGAAAAAGACAGGAAGAGTACAAATGCAAGATATACCTAGGAAAGTACACATCCATCCAATGGTACATTCCTCACCAGCCCTCCATGAAAGTTAATCCTTTCATGACGCAATCACCTTTTATTAGCACCACCCATTGGATGCCAAGCTTGCAACACCCAAGTCTCTGCTGGGAGACACTTCATGTCTAAACCCCAACAGAGCTACACTACCACCTGCCTGTTCTAGGTCTCTCCTTTTGTCTTTAAGAAACATCTACCCAGTGACTTTTCTGGTATCTGTTTTCTGGAAGACCCAAATTAACACTGTGACTATCATGTATTTAGTCCACAAAACATTTACTAAATAGGAATTCTCATAGCCACATTTTACTACATTTTATTGATGAAGGAACAGGCAGGGAGTTCAAGTAAGCTGTCCATTTCCACAAAGCTGGTGAACGTGATAATTGATAATTTTTTTCATTTTGAATAGAATATGTAAGGCTTTAAGTATATTTTGGTGCTTAAAGGAGCCTGCTGTGATGCATTTTGTACAGTGAGTTATTGATTTACTTGGAGTACAAATAGTACCTTTGTGATCTTTCTCTTCTCCTAATTTCTATGTTTGAGTTAGCAAAACATATTTTTGTTTGATTTTGATGATTTTATTTTTACAGAAGGGTCAGCATCCATCTTTCTTCAAGGGCTGCTTTTGGCTTGACTCCATGGATTCCTTTCAGTAGCATTCTAGCCCCCAAGTTAGAAGAAATGTATGTGGACTCAAGATAGTGCATTGGCTCTGCTGCCCCATCACTTCTGTTCTTAAGACACAGTCATTGTTTTACTTCTGCAGGCTCTTCAATCATGGCTCTTTAGCTTGACATTCAAAGCCTCTTCTAGCACCATTTCCAGTTCTACCTCTAACCTATGTTCCTACAATAGATTTTTGGTTATTCTGCAAAACACTTGTAACACCTGAGCATTTTAAATCTTTTGACCTAATGCATTCTTTCTTGCCCTATCAAATGAAGACTTTTTCATTGAAAATACTCTCTATCTAGACATTTTGAGCTGGGTGAATATAAGAAAAAAAAGGTCATATATCTGCTTTCAGGCCCTACTAAATGTCACTTCTATTTCTGAGACCTATATTGACTCAGTGAAATTGCTTTGATATTCCCACTACTAGTGGCATAGCCAAAGGCTTGGGCTTATACTAGGGGAGATACTTAAGAGCAGAGCTGAGTCTAATAAAGCACCTGACAAACAGCATAGTTGCTATTAAAATGTTGTTCACTGAAAAAAAGTCTACTTATGTCACTAGATTTTGAGTCACTAGGAAATTGCAAGTCTATCTTTTTTATCTTTGAATCATTCTCCCAAGAAGAATCTAGCACATAATGCTTGCTAAATAGATGAATAATCAGAATTTTGAAAACAAAATTAGATCTTGGTAAAAGTGGTTATCAGTTATCTAGACAGTGAAGTGTAACTTTGAGGATATATATAGGAGCATTATCATCATATTGTTTCAAAGAATCACACTTTCTTAGAGATTCTTAACCTTCAGTGGAGAAAAGTGGCATAAACTTTGAGTTGTCATGAATTGCCATTCTTCTTTAGTTGCTAGATGTTAATAGTGTTTCAAAAGTTTTATAGTCATGCTATTAATTGCCATTGAGTGAGGGAATTCACCCACAGTAGCTTCACTTCTTGGACATCTTTCAGTATATCTGCCCTTAGGGGCAAATGAATTCCCTGGAGAAGTCATTTGTAACTGCCAAATTCTCCAAGAACTGTTAAATTCTCCGAACAACATCGTTAGTGTAAACTTTTCACTAAATAATAATTTTTTTTGCCCACTAACAAACTAGACAATGCTGAATGGCATTACACCTTTATGTGTCTACATAGTGTGCTCAGCCTTTGGAAACATGTTTGGTGTAATATAATTTTCTTTTTAAAAATTTAAAATATCACCACACTATTTTTAAAAGAGAAATATTTATAATAGCTGGAAGTCATGCTTAAGATGATAACATTTTGGGATATGGCATGTTTGCAGTCAGATGTGAAATCAATGTACAACAGGTCAAGAAAAAGACTATTTCTCCTCTAGGCATTTCTAAAAAAGAGGGAAAAAAGACAACTGTATAGCCTCAATGTCTCCAATGACCTAAATTCTTCGGGCAGTTAATAGAAGATGAAAATTTAAAAAGAACATGAGAACGAAAAGTCTTTCATGATTCAGTGATGTTTCTTAGGGGAATAAGGCTATAGAAATGGAATATGAACTTCATTTGAAGCTTGCTGCTTCTAACCATTATGTCTCTCTTGCCTCTGCACATTAACTTGTAGTACAATGCAACATAAATGCAGTGACTTCCAAGGAGAAAAGTGACACATTCTTTTTTTTAAAAAGAGGGAAATTGGTAAATCCAGAGCTGTGAATATAAAACCAAAGCCCTCAGCAGATAAACTCCAACTCATTTATCACATCTCCTGCACTTTGTACACAGCGAGGCTCTAGAGCTCACGAAGTTGGCTTGACAATTCTAGTGATCTATGGGATCAGATGAATGCCTCTTTGAACTCCAAGGATCATAAGTCAGAAGAACAAACAGTATGGAATCTCTAAATCTGACACTTGGAAAAATATAGATAAAGCAAAATTAAACTATGATTGTGATGGTGGTAAAATATTGTTCATCAGAGATCACTAGAATTCGATGACATTATCAGCCTAGAGTGAGACCCTACTTCAAAAAAAACAAAGAAAAAAGAAAGAAAGAAAGAAAGAAAGAAAGAAAGAAAGAAAGAAAGAAAGAAAAGAAAAGAAATAGAGGAAACTTTACTGGAGTGGCAATGCTTTTCATATTTGAAGAGACATGAAGTTGACAGTATGACTTTGAGTTTGTTTGAACTTGATTTTATTTTATTTAATCATATTCTACATGTTTATAATCTTTCTTAGTTTTAGTTATTGGCAAGAATAGTGGACTTGGAAATACTTGATAGTTAAGAAATGTAGAAATTATAGTGATATTAAATAGAAATACACCATCACAAACTGGAGAGTTCAATATTTCCTCTCCAAAGCATTACAATGAATATATGGTTAGTTTATCATCTTTGTTCCACAACTAGAAAGAGAGGACTAGCTAGGTTTCTAAATCTTCAGCTAAAACAAAACAACTAAAAGGCTTCTTTTCATTGATAGTATATTAAGGCTCAGATAACAAATGCAAAATGTTGGAAAATGCACATACCAGGAAGATATTCCAGATGTTCCTGTGTCAATATCATAAATAGATATACAAGGTTATCTGTTAATATTATTTTCTTCAAAAGAAAAGTCAATGTGAACTACAAACTTTCTGAATGTTCATCAGAATATGATGTTTGCACTTTTTTTTAGAATAAATGAAATTCTTCATCTCTCTAAACAAGTATTTCCAAGTGTCATGTAGGAAAAATGATGGTTCAAGCTATTCATTCTGTGAATGAATACTTTAGAAGATTACAGAGAAATTCTTTAACAATATTAACCAGAAAGTTGGGTGTAGTGGCACATGCCTTCAATCTCAGCACTTGACAGACTGAAGTCGAAGAATTGCTGTGAGTTCAAGGCCAGCCTGAGACTAATTCCAGGTCATCCTGGGCTAGAGCAAGACCCTACCTCAAAAAAATTAGCCAATATAAAGACCATTTTTTAAAAACTCCATTAGTGTGTTTGATTTCTTGCCATCCTAAAATCTCATGGGCTGTAGCACTTATTGACATTGGCTAAATGGGATATTTTTAGATTTCTGGCTTCTTGGTGATGGCCAAAATCATGTCAGTACTCTCTGGGGAGTTTCATGCATGCCCATGCAAAGGGTGACCCTTGTTTAAATATACAAGATGGCACATTTTTGGAATAAAATGAATAAAATGTTCTGATATTTATTTGTCTCTGATAAACTATATGATTATGAGGAAGTGGTATTTTCTCCCTGAATAGTTTTATCAAGCAATACTCTTCATCTCTTTTTAAATCTAAAATGTAGTTGGTGAATTTAATGTCGAGTTGACTGTAAGAGAAGAATTATATCCAAAGAAATTGTGCTGATGAATTTTATAAGTTTAATTATTATCATTTTGACTATAATAGTAGTTGAAAGTTCTTGAAATAAAAGAGCATCTTACTGAGTAATTGTTCATTATATCATGACTTTAATGGACATCAAGGCCACAGACTTCATTTCATTGGTCACACAGGTGATGTTTCTCAGTTATTTCCCAGCATTACTTTAATGAAAATGATGGTCCTATTCCATTGCCCCACAGAGGACACAATTTAAAACTTGTGAGAGTTCCCTAAACTGAAAAGAAAGACCACTGAATTTGGGGTGCTAATCCTATTGCTTTTAAAAGCTTGTAAGAAATACCTAAAGTCATTGTACCCTACTTTTACCACTATAAAATAAAGTGATTGTGATAGATTTATTTCAACACCACTTTTCATAGCTAGTGGAACATACTGTATTTGTTCCCATGGTCAGCTGGGGAGGCTGTGGAGTGGCATAAACTTGTATTTCATCCCCTTATGCCCATTAGATCATTAACATCTAGGAAACTGTGTGGAGGAGTATTTGAGAACTCATTTTATCTTGAAGGACACTTGCTGTTATTTGTGATGGCTGTTAGTATAACAGTGATCATTTATCAGTTTGATGACTACTAGAATTTTTCCAACATGTCAAATGTATTATCATAATGAGGAAAATGGCTAATTCTCATTAAAGTATAGGGAAAGAACAAGGATATAGGAGAAGTCTAGGGACAATATCTGCCCTATTTTGTCATGGGATTCATTACATGTGTAAGTTATTGACTGTGAGCCAAACTACTGTACTATGCTGTATTCTTTTTTGTGAACACTGTACATAATATGCCTACTAAACAGTAATGAGATATCATTTCAACTATATCAAGCAGAAATCACAAATTAAGAGAAGTGAAGTACTGAAGTTCATAGATGTTAACTAATTTGCAAAATATAATTTATTGTTAATAACCATTCCATAATATGAACATGCAGCTGAGTCTTAAGACTATCATGGAATATACAGAAGTAATGTTCCATACTAATATTAAAATAAGGAAATTCAATTTCAGATAATATCTTGTCAAATACCTTAATTTTACCAAGACAGTTATATTGATTCAAAGATATTGAAGGTTTATCTGCCCAAGTCCAGCAAATATTAGTCTTGGAAATGGATAAGCATAGATATTAATCTTATAGTCTCCTCATAAGAGAATTATTTTTCTCTTGGAGATACATGATAATTTTCCTTTTCCCCTAAACATGGAAAGTCTTACCGTATCTAGATTTGCAGATTATTACATCTCAAAGGAAGGAGAAGTGTATTGATTGAACATCTCTTTTAAGTGAGGCTTAGTCACTTTTGCCCTATAATTCCCAAAAGTCATGAAACATCAGAGGCAGACAGGAAAGGAACAGTCAGAGGTGACACACTATCACAAGGGCAAGAGAAGACATTGGCTCAGATTTCTTACTGATTTGATTCAAAGGCTATTTAGGTAAAGCAAAGAGATAAAACACTTTAGAATTTAAAATCTTAACTTTAATTTCTAATTTTAAATTCTATTGTTACTTTATTTCATATCTAATTTTATAATGTTCATCACATTTTTCTTATTTTTCCCCAGATGGTAAGAATAATCTCTTTAAACTAGGTCATATACTGAGTCATTTAGGATATTGAGTTGTACATGTCATCATAGTTTGTAAACTTCTTTAATGTAGATTGGGGCATTTCAACCTTGCCATAGTTCCAACACAAAAAACAATACCAAGACCTAAACTTGCCTTGAATTTCTCTCCTTCTTAAATTAAGACCAATTATTAACAGAATAGTGATAACCTGTTGAACAAATAACTGAAAGTAGTATTATAAGCTTCATTTCATCCTAAAATATATATATTTTGGTAATTTTATTATTAGTTTTAAGATAAGCCAAGATCTATATAAAAATGTGTTTTATGGATTTATGGTAAGGAAGCTCAAATTATTTTTTTTATTCAAGCTAGAAATAAACATAGGAGGAAGTGATATTTATGTTTAAAGGATGATTGATTGATCATACTAATTTTGTTAGCTCTTAGTAAGGATTGAGGTAGTCTCATCAGATACTGAATCAAAGAAGGAGAGACAGAGAGCAAAGAGAAGGAAAGATATAGCTTTTCTAATCTGGACAAGAGGATTGAACTTCATTTTGTCAAAAAATTATTTTTGGTCTGAGTTCCTTACACAGTCATTGTGTGGACAGTTGTGGTGGTCTGGAGTGTGTAGGCCAGACCCATATCTAGGATGCTCCCACCTCCTTCTGAGTCTGAGTTGTTTGTATAGTCAATGTATGTGCAGGCACAGAGGTCTGGAGTGAGTAGGCCAGACCCATACTGGACTCCTCCCACTGCCCTGGTCTGAGTTCCTTGCCCAGTCAGTGTGTGGGAGGGTACGGCCATTTGGAGTGAGTAGGACAGACCCCTGTATCTGGGCTCCTCTCACCTCCCCAGTCTAGGCTCCCTGCACAGAAAGAAGTAGGCCAGATCCTTGTTCCATTATTCCTCCTAGTCCTCTGGTCTTGGTAGATCCCATTGTGCCTTGCTTGGGGAGGCCTGGCCCCTGTGTAAGCTTTGTGGAATCAGGCCTTTTACTCTGGTATCTTGATTGGCCACTAAGTACCATAATCTCTGCTCACCTGAGTCAGAGGGTGAATGGGCAAAAGAACACAAACTTACTTTCTCCTCACTAAAATAAAGAGGCTTCCTAAAATGTGTAGACAATAATGCAAAAAAGCCAATGAAAGTCAGAAAACTGTGAGACCTCCATCAAGGATGCCTAGTCCTACTATGGAAGCCGCTAATGAAATCATAGAGAAATAAACAGAAATTCATTCCCAAAATGAAAACACAACAACCAATGAGACCCTGATTAAAAAAAAAAATCACTGAACTTGAAGCAACCTGATAAAGAACCAACAATTGTATTGATGAAATTGAACAGAATCATCTCCTAGAGCACTCAGCCTTTGACAGTAGGCTTAACTTGATTGAAGAAAACATTAGAACCTTCCAAAGAGATATGGATAAATTGAAGGTAAGTCAAGAAATGGAAGACTACAACAACAGGTTGATTGAGCTTAATGAAGACTTGATCAAGGATGAACTACAAGAAGCATCAAGAAAATCAGAATTCGAATTGAAATCATACTTCAAAAAAGAGATGGACATGATACAAAAAACATGACAGAAAACAAAAATCAAATAGAATTTATAAAGACCTCTCTAGAACCACTCACCAACAAAGTTACTCATGTGGAAGACAGAACCTCTAACCTGGAATATAAGACAGAAGAAATTGATTTGGAGGCCAAAAACATTGCTAACTTAAAAAAAAATCAAGTGAACAGAATATAAGGGAACTGTGGGACACTCTAAAACAACCAAACATATAGATAGATCATGGGTATACCAGAAGGAGAGGAAAGCCAGTCCAGAGGCTGTTCTTGGGCTGGAGAGATTGCTTAGTGGTTAAGGTGCTTGCCTGCAAAGCCATAGGACCCAGGTTAGAGTCCCCAGGAGCTATGTAGGCCAGATGCACAAGGTGGTGCACACATCTGGAATTCATTTTTGCCAGGGAATATCTTAATACATGTTTCAGTCAACTGGCTATTATGACGTTTCAAAACTATCACTTATACTTTGCTTGACATATAGTATCAGTGTTATTTTTGGTGACATTTTAATGTATTTGTATTGACAGTTCTAATACAGAAACACACTATATAATTTAATCACAATCTCTTCCCGTTACCTTATTTAGTTCATCTCCCCCACCTCCATACCCTAGAACCACATTTAACTTTCCACATTTCTATTTCTATGTCTTGTATTATGGGGTCTCATGTTTTGTTTTGTTTTCCCCTCCTACATTATCTATGGTAAAACTTTTAAATTGTAGAACTTCTAAAGGTTCCAGGATTACTTTTAGGGGATTTTTATTAGTTTCAATATAAATAAAGTCAGATGAATCTACATGTCTCTTGTTTTCTATCTCTCTAAACTTGAAAACAATATGTCTGCAGATACTGTGAGGCACAAGTTATATTGTCAACCTACTGTTGCTATGTTAAAGACTCCCACTTCATACGTTACTGAGAGTCGATCACTGATTTAAAAGTTTTAATTTCTATAGTTAAGATTTATGACATAATATAGAGTATAAAGTTAACTTAACATACTAACATTTCTCCTTTGGAGGCAGTTTTATCCACTTCAAGATGTGTAGTATGGAGATACTTTCATATACAGGATAGCCTAATTTTGTTTGTTTAAATATGCCTAATATGCCCAAGATTGCAAATGCATTCAGCCAGTAATATTGCTGTCTGTATGTGGAAGACATGTTCCCATGGATTATGTGAAGATGTCAATAAGCTTACATTAAGCCACCTGCTTTGTAAGTGGATTGATTAATAAATAACTTATATTTCTATTGTCAAAAAAAGAAAAGAAATGTGTAACAACATGATAAAAACCATGCATGTGCTCCGGTAAATAACCCACTCCCCAACCTCATGCAAACAACCATAATTAAAGTTAATTGGACACATACATGTGTGTGTGTGTGTGTGTGTGTGTGTATGTGTGTGTGTGAATTGTCAAAATGAAAGAAATAAAAAAATGTACTGAAAAGAATAATGTGTTTTTAATAAAAATAAAATATTGCTTATTCATGGAAGGAAAGATATAAATACATAAATTATTAAAATATGAGATAATGACAATTCAAATTAAATCTTTATATTTCTCTAAATATAATTCCTATGAAACGGATGGACTAATGTAATAGTGTGAAGAATAAAGAGAGAAAATACATCAGAAAATATATTAAATTATATGAGACTAGAAAAGTGGCTCAGCAATT
This sequence comes from Jaculus jaculus, assembly GCF_020740685.1. Lineage (NCBI taxonomy): Eukaryota > Metazoa > Chordata > Mammalia > Rodentia > Dipodidae > Jaculus > Jaculus jaculus. Next base: position 256,315,971 of record NC_059102.1, on the reverse strand, counting down.
AAATGTATTTGCATGCAAATCTCAATAGCTCTGGTTTGATTCTGAGCACCCATATGTTGCAGTCAGGTTCACATTGCTGGCAGAAATCGCCTGACTAAGAGAAGCTTTTGGCAAAAAGAGGTTTATTTTGTTTACAGGCTCACGGGGAAGCTCCATGATGGCAGGGGGAAATGATGGCATGAGCAGAGGGTGGACATTAACCCCTGGCCAACATAAGGTAGACAACAGCAACAGGAGAGTGTGCCAAACACTGGCATGGGGAAACTGGCTATGACACCCATAAACCCGCCCCCAACAATACACTCCATCTAGGAAGCATTAATTCCCAAATCTCCATCAGATTGGAACCTAGCATTCAGATCACCTAAGTTCTGGGGGACACCTGAATCAAACCACCACATCACAGAAAGCAAGTCATAAAGAACTGGCACATGTTTCCAGTGTTCTTTTGCAGTATTAAGAGGCCTTGACACTCCAATACATACATTCTCATGTTCTTGCAAATAAACATATAAATAAAATTAATTATTTAAAAAATATATAAAATATCACTTTAAACAAGTAATTAAACAATATTTATTTGTACAAGAAGGAGCAAATAAATGATAAACACAGATGCAGATCTACAATGTAAGTATAAAATCTTGACTACTGATTAACGAGACTATGCAGCAATTATCTTTCTGTGATTGGGTAAGTTCACTGAGAATGATTTGTTCCAGGTTCAACCATTTTTTTTTCAAATTTCATTGTGTCATTTTTTTCTAACTGCTGTGTAGATTTACATTGTGTAGATATACCACATCTTAGGTATCCATTTTTCTAATGATGGACATCTGCGTTGATTTCAGCTCTTAGATATTATGAATTGAGCCACTATAAACATGGTTGAGCAAATCTGTCTGGACTGAGGTTTAAAGGTTTTAGGGTAGTTGCCCAGTAAGGGAATAACTGGGTCTTTTGTTAACTATAGTCAACTTTTTTAGGAGTCTCCATATTGCTTTCCAAAGTGGTTGTCACAGAAAGATAATTACCACATAGTATCACTCATCTACAGCACCTAACCTGAATCTACCCAAGGTGCTGACATACCCAGCAAGCATCTCAAGGACTGGACAATAGGGTGGGTGGAGAGGGAGGGGAGGAGGGCAAGGGAGGAGGTGAGGCACACAAATCTAGATCCAAATGGCAATGGTACATAAAATTCTACATCCTAAAAGACCAAATGGTTGAAACTTCACCAGGCCCATAGAGGGCACATCTGAGCCACAAGGCACTGGAGAGAGTATGATGAAGACTGACCTTAATATTCTACCATCTCTCTCTCTTTCTCTCTCTCTCTCTCTCTCTCTCTGTCTTTCTGGCTTCTAACTCTTTTATATTAGTTATCTTTTTCTTCCTTCTCTTAGTGGGCACTGACCTGTAACTCTCTCAGTACCAGCATGTGGCTATCATCTACAGTGAGCTTTTGATCAGAGAGACTTACAAGGTTTCCTAAAAGAAAGACAGCTTTCTGTCAGAGTACTTGATGACACACCAAAGGTGAGTGGTAAGACCCTACTGCTGAAGATGCCATAAAATAGAATAACATGGCTAGAAACTGGAAGAGAGTCAGTCCCCAGACAGTCAGTGTATCTAGTACCAGAAGGTGCTACATGGGCCACTGGGGAAAAATGATCAATGTCTGTCCAAGAAACTCATGCTCTAACCTACTTAGCAGCAAATAACCTGTCATGATGCTCACACAAGTGCAATAGTGGCACACAGCCATGGTGGAAATCAGTTGCTCTTGATTTGGCTAACTGATCAACTCCATGGAACGGGACCCATAGCTGGAGCTGGGAAACAAGTCAGAACCATATCCAAACATGAAGCTGCTCTTCATTATCAAGCTACCACCAATCATGGGCTACAAAAGGGCCTACTACTATTAAATTCCCTATAAAAAATAAGGGTTACCTCATTTGTCTGGTGCTAACTTTGCTCTCTGTTGGAAAATCTGCTTCTCTTTTTCAGATAGACACAGATCCTAAGGAGAGAACCACCCCATCATATCTCAAAAGGGCCCTAAGTGAAACTAAGAATAATTTGTGAAACAAGCAAGGGTGCTATTTTCTTGGTGAACCTGGTACCAGCACAAGGTGAAGGAGATCAACACAGAGAACAATCAACTCCTACCAAATCAGATATCCAGAGACACAGAGGCCCCCAACACTTTATCACTAAAGTAGATCCAAAACAAACCCAACATGGTTCATAGAAATTTTGCAGAAAAGGGGGTGGAAAGAATGTCAGAGCCACATGTTTGGTCATGATATGCAGAGACATTTCTCCTATCCATAACCATGGGCTAACTCTAGAATGCATGACCCACATACCTCAACAAGGAGAGACCAGAGGGAGTGGGTAGGACATGGATGAGCCTAACAATGGTACCAACTTGACTGTATTCACTGAGTACAAAACTATTTAAAAAAACAATAAATTAAAAAAAAAATCTTGGCTATTCAGACAACTGGTGCTGGGAGAATTTATATTCCTAAGGAAGATGGATGATAATGTCTTATCTCTAGAGTAGTTATACTGAAGTTCTTAGAATGAAAAACATTTTAAAATAGAACATACTTCTAAAGGTTTGATACAGATGTTTTGTGTGTATGTGTGTGTTTACTATGTGTGGTGTATATGCATGTGTGGGGAGGCCAGAAGAGGATGTTGGGTGTCTTCCTCTATCAGTGATCTTCCTTGACACAATGTCTGCTCCTAAACCTGAAGCCTGTGATCCCTTTGTCTCTTCTCACTGGCTAGCACTGTGATTACAATTTTTCATGGTAATAACAAGCTACTTTTATTTAGATAGGGTCTCATGTAACCTATGTTTGCCTGAAACTCACTATGTAGCTTAGGGTGACTTGGGCTTCAAATTCTGCTGCTTATACTTCCCCAATGCTAGGATTAAAGGCATGTAGTAATAGGCTAGGTTTATTCAATGCTAGGGATTGAGCTCAAGGCTTTGTGCATGATGGGCAAGTAGTCTACCTACTGAGTCTTGTATCCTTCCCCATACCCAGCTTTTTAAGTGATTGCTGAGCATGAAGTTCCAGTCCTCATGCTCTTATTCAGAGTTCCTATTTTATTAAGAGTGAAAAAAAGCACAAGACATTAAAGCCATATTGTTTATAGTCATATTTTTTACAATGACATGAAATGTCATTAAATCTGTCAAACAAATCTTAGATTTGCATGTATATATTCATGTATGTACTTATAAAGTCTGCTTTATAAGGCTTGACTCTACATGTAGCCCTGTCTCTATTCTACTTAAAATGGTGCTTCTGTGTGTTGCTGACTGAAGATAACTGAACAAAGTAGTCTCTTAGGGCTTCACAAGAGTAGTACACCATAGCTGTGAAAATTTTAAGCATAATATCCTATAATGTATAGTATTGTTATCAAATTATGACCTGAAAAGACATATGCTCTAATATTGATGCAGGCCATTACCTCACATGTACACGTATGGATATAAATGTAGTTATTTATGTAGAGGAATGTAAAGGTGAGTGATCAATTAGAGTGCATTGTATGGCTTAAAACCTTAAAATTCTGGCGACAAGAATCTTGCTTGAAGGGACTGCAGATTTAGATGGGGCCAGCCACCCATAGTTAATGGCAAGAGGACAGTTAAACAGCCATAAGTGCTATTAGACACCATGTTATTAGGAATAATCCCATAAAATACATGGGCAAAGTGTGAGGACAGAGGCAGATCAGAAAAGCAAAGGGCAAGTTAATATCACTTGGAGGAAACTTTCCTTAAATTCTCATTCTCCTCATTCTCTTAATGTAATCATCCTCTACATTTTGGTATTTCTATGATAACTATTCCCCAAAATATGAAGTTGTACACTGGATATTGTGACAAAAGTAAATTTAAGAGATATTATAATTCAGAAAACTTAGTTCTTATTTCAGATGAAATATAGAAATACTTGAGATGGAAAAGGCTGTCCATGATGGCAATTAGGCTCTGAGATGACAATGAAATCTAGGCATTACTACAGTGTGATTGAAAAATGAAGATGTAAAAAAAAAAACCCCAGGCTTATTAACACATAAGTTATAAGGGACCGTGCTAATATATTCTTAATCCCTTATTGTACACTGATCATTGAATATGATTCTTCACATATTAGGCACTGCCAAAAATTCTGAAATAAACACATGCATAAACTAGCTAATGTAAAATGCATTTTCTAAGTTGTGTCAGTAGGGTCATAGTGACACAGGCTGGTAAATATTAATCATGAATTAAAATAAGAGACAAGGAGTAACAATCCATTAACCACTTCTTATTTTGATTTCACTATTCAGATATTTCTAACTTTTTATAGGCATTTGGATTTTGTAAGCAAGAAAATTATGCTGATTTGTGTAGCTACCACTACAATTTTTCACTTGGATATGTTTTCCAAAGGAAAATCTATTTATTTTGCAAAATGAGATATTAGAAGTTCTTCATTAGTTGCCTATTTTTGATGTTTGTGGTGTGTGTGTGTGTGTGTGTGTGTGTGTGTGTGTGTGTGTGTAGAAGGATGTTAGATATCCTCCTCTATGTCTTCCTTCCTTGAAACAAGGCCTTTAACTGAATCTGGGATTCTCTATTTTTTCAGCTAGACTGGTTGACCAGCAAGCCCTACCTCTCCTCCTGTCTCTGTCCTGCTCAGTTTTGAGGTTACAGGTGTACATGGCCCCACTAAACATTTTTCGTGGATCCTAGCGACTGATTTCAGGTCTTCATGCTTTGTGCCAAATATACTGTTGTGCATTAAGCAGTCTTCCTAGCCCTTGTTAGTCAGTCTTGATTAAATGGTTTTCAGGAGGCTTACAATTTGATTAAGTATTGATTTGCAAAATATTTTCCCATAGAAATCTATTTTTCTTTTCCCTTAAATAGTTTTGTAGATAGAATAGTCTCCCTAGGATTTGATAACATGGTGATGATACCTTGCCAGTTGCTTCCCTCTGTTTTTTCTTAATTCCATTATATGAATTTTTTGTGACTTTTGTCTATAATAGATATACTTTGATGTTACTATTTAATACATTTTGTTTTTGAGATGACTGGACTCTTTCAATAGTCACTGGTCCAAATAATCAATATAAACACACACAAAAAACACCTAAAAACTTAGCAACACATGCAGTCATACCAATTTATTGCACATATAATCTCACTTATCCATATTGTCATCTCTGTAGACATAATTTGCCATTTTACAGGTGTTCACACTGAGGCTAAGGGACATTTGGTAAGCCATCAGAGCTAGCAAGTACTTAATTTAACGACAACCCATTCAGTTATCCCAGAGCACTTGTTTCTACTACTTTTGTTCTTCATATCATGTATCCAAGGAAATCTCAAATCGTTTTTGTTACTCAGTAGACCAAGAATGAATGAAAAAAATTAGATTGCCATCAAACTAGGACATAAGGCATTGTTTTCTGAAAAAAAAAAAAAAAAAACTGAGCAGAAGGTTTTCATGCCTTAGAATCCACTCCTGCGGTTTGTATTAGCCTCATGAAATCAGCAGAATAAGCCAGTGATGTTTACTCTTCATGTCATCTGTCCTAGAATCACTTAGGAGAAAAATCTCTGAGTGAGTGTGTGAGGGTATTCCAGATAGGATTAACAGAGGCAGGAACACTTTCTCTGAATGTGGAAAGGTCCAACTGTGGGCTGGAATACCAGATAGAATAAAGAAGGGATAGGAGCTTAATATCAGCATTCCCCTCCTTCTACTTCTTGGTCTGTTAAAATGTGAGCAAGCTGCCAGTGAAGTACCCAACACTGCCTTCTCCACCATGAAGGAGTGCATCTACCTAAATTAAGAGCCAAAATGAATTTTTACTCCCTTAATTTTCTTCTTGTCATCTATTTAGCGTCAACAATATGTTATCCTTGTCACCAAAGAGAGCTTTGGGCAACATGTCTTTTAGAGAATTATTTAACAGAATTTATGTCTGATGATTTAAAACTACTTACTCCTATATATATATTTTTTTAACAAACTGTTTTTCTAACCAGTTTAACTATTAAAGGAGAATGAGTTCAATGCTGGAGTTCAAATCTTAAATAACTCTGAAATACCCATACGTTGGAGGCTTTGAACCTAGAAAGTCAGTGTCCCTGGGTATGGTTGTTACAGAGAAAAAGGCTGAGGGCAGAGGATTGTGAGTTCAAGACTAGGTTCAGTTACATAGTGAGTCCAAGACCAGCCTAAGTAATGTAGCAAGACCCCATCTCCAAAGAAATCTTAAAAGTTTAAAAAGAGAGGAAAACAAAACAGAGAGGTTATGGGGCTATAGCTCCATGGTAGAGTATTTGCCTAGTATGTACAACTATGTACTCTATCCCTAGTACTATTAAAAACAAATAAGAAAAAAACAGGCCCTTAGAGGGAATACCTGAGCCACAAGACTCTGGAGAGGGTATGATGAAGACTGACCTTAATCTTCTAGAGCTTTTCTTTCTCTCTCTCTCTCTCTCTCTCTCTCTCTCTTTTCTCTCTAACTCTTTTATATGTTATCTTTTTCTTCCTTCTCTTAGTGGGCACTGACCTATAACTCCCAGTACCAGCATGTGGCTATCATCCACAATGAGTTTTTTATCAGAGAGACTTACAGGGTTTCCTAAAAGAAAGACAGACTTCTGTCAGAGTATTTGATGACCCACCAAAGGTTAGTAATAAGACCCTATTGCTGAAAATACCTTATGTGGTTGACATGTAAAATGGAATGGCATGGCTGGAACCTGGAAGAGAGTCAGTCCCCAGACAGTCAGCGAGTCTAGTGCCAGAAGGTGCTACATGGGCCACTGGGGAAAAATGATCAATATCTGTCCAAGCAACTCATGATCTAACCTACTTAGCAGCAAATAACCTGTTGTGATGCTCACACAAGTGCAATAGTGGTGCACAGCCATGGTGGGAAACCAACTGCTCTTGATTTGGCTAACTGATCCCCTCAGTGATACGGGACCCATACATAGCTGGAGCTGGGAAACAAGTCAGAACCCTATCCAAACATAAGCTCACTCTCCATTATCAAGCTACCACCAATCACAGGCTACAAGAAGGCCTACACCTATTAAATTCTCTATAAAAAAGTAAGGGTTATCTCATTTGTCCTGGTGTTAACTTACTCTCTGTTGGAGAATCTGCTTCTCTTTTTCAGATAGATGTAGATCCTAAGGAGAGAGGCACCCCATCATACCTCAAAAGGGCCCTGGCTGAAACCATGAAAAATTGGCGAAACAAGCAAGGGTGTTGTTTTCTTGGTGAACTGGGTACCAGCATGTTGGGCCCTGAAAGGCCTAGGCGTGAGGCCTAGTGAAACTTCCTGAGCCTAGCTAAAGTTTGGAGACCTGTCTGTGGCCAGCTATGACTTAGCAAGATGCCTAATGGCTTCTGGCCTGCTACCTCTGCGTGGCAATTGTAATTACCATTTCAATAGTTAAAGTTTACTATTGGCCCTTACCTCTTCCCCCATCCTAAAATCCCTGCCTTTATCCCCAACATGATATAGGCAACTGCTCAGAGTAATAAAGCAAGTTGTTTCTGCGAGTTCCTGCATTGAAAAGACTCCAGACTCAGTGTGTTTTTTCTCCGGTGGCCAGGAGAGGTTTCTGAGTCATCGACGTTCATCATCCCCTCAACCCCTAGGGAGGAAACAGCAGGCTTGGTTCTTCCCTTGGCACTACCTGACCAGGAAGGAGCCTGGCACCAGCACAAGGGTGAAGGAGATGCCCCAGAGAACAATCAACTCCTACCCAATCAGAGATCCAGAGACCCAAAGAACAATCAACTCCTACCAAATCAGAGATCCAGAGACCCAGAGGCCTCAAACACCTCATCACTGAATCAGACCAAAAATGAACCCAACATGGCTCAGGGAAATTTTGCGGAAGAGGGGGCCGAAAGAATGTCAGAGCCACAAGTTGGGTCATGATATGCAGAGACATTTATCTTACCCATAACAGTGGGCTAACTCCACAATGCATGACCTATATACCTTAACCAGGAGGGGCCAGGGGGAGGGGGTAGGTCATGGATGAGCCTAACAATGGTACCAAATTGACTGTATTAGCTGAGTACAAAACTAATTAAAAAAAAATAGAAAGCAAACTAAGGTGGCAGTATTTAGAGAGAGAGGGTGGAACCCTTAGGATGTGGACCTGATGGTAGACTTTAGCTCAAAAATTAGGACATAGTTTCAAAGGAGATAGTGGGACCTACCTCATCTGCTTGTTTTCCATGCCTTTTTGCACTGGACCTGAGATAGGCAGCTTTGCTCTGTTGTGTGCTTCCGAATAATGTTTTGCTACAAGCCCAAAGCCACAGAACACTGGTTTAGCATCTCTGAAACAATGAGCCAATATAAACCTCTTCTGTCTGCACATTGACTACCTGAGGTGTTTGCCACAGTAATGGAAAGCCATGTAACACAGGTGAGGATTCACCTAAGTGGCTCAAAAGAAAGAAATCCACACCTTTTTGACTTTTTGAGATCATGCCTTCAAAATGTGTTGGTTTGTATTCTGACTTGAGAAATAAAATACAGCCAGCACTTTGAAGTAGCTAATAGCCTCACAAGCAAACTCTTTCTATTACCGGTTAAATAACCAAAGGGTCACAGTATGTATGACATAGAATAGTTAAGTTTTGTTTCAGAATAACTTTCCAAATAAGTCAAAACTTTGGTGTCAAGGGCTGGAGTTTAGTAGTAGAGTGTCATGCTAGCATAAATAAAGTCTCAGGTTCTATCCCCAGTACTACAAAGAAAAATAAAAGTTTTCTGGGGCTGTAGCTCAGTAGTTGATTATCTGCCAGTACCCATAAGTTCTTTGGTTCAAACACATGCTTATAAAGGCTAGGGGTGTGTGTGTGTGTGTGTGTGCGCGCGCTTGGAGACAGAGGCAGAAGGATCCCAAGATCATGTTCATGCCAGGCTACATGGAAAGACTCTGTTTCAGATAAAACTACAAAAAAAGCATAACAACACAAAGAATAATTGCAAAAAAAAGTTTCAGAAAGGTTGCTTCAAATATCAATAATATCTTTTATGTGGTTAAAATTCTCATGCTCTATTATTTACAATAATGAACAGAGGGTATTTTTAACCACTGTGTGTACACTTCAATCTCAATGAAATTAAGAAACCCATAATGAGAGAGTCTTTGGAAATGATAACCATAACTTCTATAAGCAAATTATGTTGAATTATCTCAACATAAGAGCAGATGATGTTCATTGAGCACCTATTACTGGGTAGCTACCATGCCAAACTCTTAGTAAGCAGTGACCCATTCTATGTTCTCACCCCACACATAGAAAGATGCTGTACTTACTTCTTGTTGATGGGATAAAGCACTTGACCAAAAAACAGCTGAAGAGAGCAAAGGATTTATTTTGGTTTCCAGTCTCAAGGGGAAGCTTCATGAAGCAGGAGAAATCATGACATGAAATAAAGCTCTACAATCCGCCTTCCATAGCAAGTGGAAACAGCAACAAGAGAGTGAGCCCAACTCTGACAAAGGGGAGCTGGCTATAACACCGCTAGGCTGCAGAAGCACACCTCCTCTAGAATGCTTCCACATGCCAAATTATCACCAGGTGGGGACTAAACATTATCGAGGACATCTCATTGAAGCCTCCACAAAAGAGGTCTTGTAATTATCGCTGAAATAACTGGAGCTTAGAGAAATTAAGTGATTTTTTTTTTCTAGGTTGATAGATTTGAAACATAGAAAATAAATTATATTATTTTTTTTTTTAGTTTTTTGTTTTTTTGAGGTAGGGTCTCACTCTATCTAATCTGTAATTCACTATGTAGCCTCAGGGTGTCCATGAACTCTCCATAATCCTCCTACCTCTGCCTCTCGAGTGCTGGGATTAAAGGTGTGTGCTATGATGCCTAGCTTTATATTAGAATTTTTTAATCAGACAGCTTGGTTCTCAACAACTATGCTGTAATGCCCATGAATAAAAGTGATTTATAAGTAAACCATTAAAGGATTTTTTTTAAATCATGTAAATTAGTTCTCCATTCTTGTAGGTTTCATGTATTTATATTTTTTTCTTGTTATTTCCACTTATGTGGAAAAATATATTGGTACAAATAACTTTTGTAGTTTATTTCACTTAGACAAATTACAGTATTTATGATATCATACTACTTTGGAAGCCACAATTGTCATGCTTAAAATATTATCATATAAAGGAACAATTTAGTTGACCACTACCCCATATTTGAATTTACAGTGTATTGACAATTTGATATTTTCATAGTTGATGCTTTGCTTTCTATTATTACCTTACAACACACTATCAGAGAGGTGACTACTGGATCATGTTATATTTGTTTAATTTTTTAAATAATTAATTTATTAATTTATTTCAGAGAGAGAGGGAGAGAGAGAGAGGGAGGGAGGGAGAGAGAATGGGTGTGCCAGGGCTTCAGCCACTGAAGATGAGCTCCAGACACATGCACCATTTTGCACCTTGTGCATATGGCTTACATGGGTTCTGGGGAATCAAATCTGGGTCCTTTGGCTTTGCGGACAAGTGCCTTAACTGCCAAGCCATCTCTCCAACACTCTTGTTCTCCTTTTCTGTGTAGCTATGAAAAATGGACATTTGTATATGGATTACAGATACCCTTTATGATTTGTTTTTAATTTCTGTGGAATATTGATAATCTGTTTTAGGAATATTTGCTCTTGGGATAAAGCTGATGTGGTTGAAGAATTTATTTGGTTGGATGGGTCAGTGAAAAGGTTCTCTTTTCCTTCTCACTACTGTTTTTAATTTGCCACTGATAGTGAAGCCCTTCTGAACCTGTCTAATGGGAGCTAACTTTTTCTTTGCTAATATGCAGCAGAAACTATGTTTAGCTACAGGAACATCTTTAATAATTATCATCTGTCATGCTGAAGAATATGCAAATTAACAACATAAGGGAATGCTTGTGAAACATGATGCAGTTCTTTTATAAAACTCAGTAGAAGTTTACAACATCCCACACATTCAGATAAGGAAAATAACATCATGATAGTCATTTCTAAACAAACAAACAAAGCAGAAATAATTAAATAGACCAAAATTTACACAGGTAGTAATAGTAATTAACTGGAAGAATCCTTCAAAAGAATCTTAAAACTTCTGGTCTAGATGGCATCTGCCTAACCATGCCTCACCTCCTAGGGAAGGAAAGGCAAGACCTTTAGGGTCCATTGTTTTTTTGAGGGGTTTGCAGATTCTAGTAGATCTCCAGTGGGAGGGCACAGAGGAGCAAAGCAATGAATCTACTCATTCCCATGCTCTTGGGTAGCCCACCAACCCCCCAATTTCCTCAAGCTGTCCTAGACTTAGGCTCAGATGCAGGTTCCTCCTGCACAAACCACAGGCTAAGTGAACCCAGACCAGCAGGCCAGCATAGCTCCATGGGTGACTGCCATTCCACTTTCTGACCCCCCCCCCCCCGCAGATCCTGGACCCAGGCCAGCCATCTAGCATCCCCCCAGGCATTCCAGACATCACAGAGCTTCACATGTGAACAATGCCCCAGTTGCTACCCCCAACTCCCTTGCATGGACCCAGGCCAGTAGGGTACCATTCCCCCAGGGGATCTCCATGTGTGAAAGCCTTCCCACTTGCCACAGCCCCCACCCTCATGTGTGGACCCAGGTCAGCAGGATGGCATTCCCACAGAGGACCTCCACTCTCCTGATAGCTCTATATTGCCACCATGTCTTTCACAAGACCCAGAAGTCCCTTCCACGCCCTGGTACATGGTCCCAAGGGGCCCACTGTACCATCCTCTCACCCCTCAGCATCTCAGAAGTACCACAAATTCCCATCCTCCCTCCCCCATAGCCCAGCCCCAACACCAGTCTTTGTCCCATTCCCTTATCTCCTCCGCCACCTGACCAGACAGTTCCATACCCCAAACCATGGAAAAACAAGCTCCTTCATCAGGACCCCAGGCCCCTGCCAGAGCCTCACTGCTCCTTTTCTTTGAGCAGACAGAGCCCATTGCCATCAGAAGCCTAGTGGAAGTGAACATAAAAGGGAATACTCACTGAAGACACTCCAAGGGTAGACTATAGCTTTCTCCTAAATTAACTAAGATTTCTAATGTGAGGGGCAGATCACACTGCAAAAGGAATATCATGAAATATTAAATGCAAGTAAATCCAACAAGATTACCCAGTCACACAATAGATGTCTCTAATCAAAATATAGAAGAGACAATCAAAATATAGAAGAGACAATCAAAATATAGAAGAGACTCTAGGATTAAAACCCCCAAATGAAGATACAAGCTATGCAACCATGACCAACAAAATAGCAAAACTTTCAGAAAATCAAGAAAGGGCCAATAAAGGTACAAATGCTATCCTTGCTAGATTATACTGAATAGAAAAGAAACAGGAAGTGTTTCAAAGACAGTTAAGTGATCTGAAGGAGAGCAAATAAAAAAGAGGACCAAAACAACAAGCTGGCTAAATTCAATGAAGACATAAAGAAATGCAAGGATGAATTCTGAGAAGCAGTAAAAATGAGAAAATGATGTGAAAAGGGAACTCGATAGAGGGATGGAAACTATACATAAAAAAGCAGTAGAAAAGGTCAATGAAATTGAACAAGCCCCAATCTCTATAGAAGTTGTCAAGAACAGAGTCAGCCATATGGAGGATAGAAACTCAGAACTGAAAGACAAAACAGAAGAAACAGTTAGTGAGTCCAAGAGTTTCAATAAGTTCAAAAACTTTTGTGAACATAACATGAGGGAAGAAATTCAGACCAAAGATATAGAGAACTTATTTAACAAAATCCCAGCACTCGGGAGGCAGAGGTAGGAGGATTGCCGTGAGTTCGAGGCCACCCTGAGACTACATAGTGAATTCCAGGTCAGCCTGAGCCAGAGTGAGACCCTGCCTCAAAAAACAAAAACAAAAAACAAAAAATTATCGAAGAAAACTTTCCCATCCTCTCCAAAGAAAGTCCCATCAAGTTACAAGAAGCTAGTAGAATTCCAAGCAGACTGGACCAAAGAGAAATTCTCCAAGACATTTTACGATTAAGACTCTAAACATCAATACCAGCATGTATTATAATAAAAGCAGCCAGGGAGAAACAACACATTACATATAAAGGCAACCCATTCAGAATTACTTCAGACTTCTCAATGGAAAAGCTGAAAGCCAAAAGGGCCTGGAATGGAACACTGCAAAGTCTAAGAGCCTATGGCTTTCAACCCAAACTGCTCTACCCAGCAATAGGATACCTCATAATAGATGGTAAAAGAAAAACTTTCCACAATAAAACTCAGCTTTACAACTATGTACACATAAAGCCAAACCTTTAGAAAGTACTTCAGGGAATTCTTCATATAGAAGAATCAATTAACCAACTTCAAGTGCCTACAAGAAGCAGATCGCAATAACCAAACTCAGAGAAGGCACAAAAACACCCTACAAAGTCCAAGAAAACACTAAACCACACAAACCACTATAATATGGCAGGGATTAAATCAAACCTCACAGTAGTTACACTAAATATTAATGGCCTCAATTCACCATCAAGAGACATAAACTAACAGGATGGATCAGAAAATTAGACCCCTCAATCTGCTGTCTTCAATAAACCCACCTCACCCCTAAAGACAGACACCTCCTCAGGTTGAAAGGGTGGAAAAGATATCTCAAGCAAACAGAATTAAGAAACAAGCAGGCTTAGTTATACTAATATCAAATAAAATAGACTTTAAACCAAAAGTAATCAAAAGGACAAAGAAAGCCACTTCCTACATATCAAGAGGATATCACAATCATCAATCTTAATGTACCAAACACAGGTGCACCACAATTCATAAAACTAAATGTACTTGACAAAAAAACAGAAATAACCACCCAAACCATCACAGCTGGGGACTTCATACTCCACTCTCATCAATAAATAGATCATGAAAACAGAAAATAACAAGGAAAGTGAGAGATCTCAAAAAGACCATAGATCAATTAGACCTAACAGACATCTCCAGCAAATTCTACCCAAACCCCATAAACTGCACATTCTTCTCAGCAACCCATGGAATTTTCTCTAAAATAGATAACATACTGCGTCATAAAGCCTGCCTCCATATACTTAGGAAGATCAACATAATTTCCTGTATGATATCAGATCACAATGCTGTGTTGTGAGAAATGAACAACAAAATATGTGCCAGGAATCCCATTAGCTCCTGGGAATTGGACAACACACTTTTAAACAATAAATAGGTAGTGGACAAAATAAAAAATAAAATTTTGAAATTTCTAGGAATGAATGACAATGAGAACACATCATACCAAAATTTATGGGACCCAATGAAGGCGGTTATAAGCAGAAAATTCATAGCACTAAATGCCCTCATAAAAGACAAAGACAAAGAGATCCCAAATCCATAACCTAACCATCCACCTAAAAGCACTGGAAAAGCAAGAAGAATCCAACCCAAAAAGCTCCAGATGGAAAGAAAGAATTAAGATCCTAACCGCAATTAATGAATTGAAAATGAAGATAAGAAGAAAATTGATGAAACTAGGAGCTGGTTCTTTGAAAAGAGTCAACAAAATTGATAAACCCCTGGCCAATTTCATCAAGTGAAAAAAAGAAATGCTTCAAATTAACAAAATTAGAAATGAAAAAGAAGTGATCACAACAGACAAGTGAAATTGGGAGAATCATCAGGACTTATTTCAAAAACATCTACTCCACCAAACTGGATAATATGGAGGAAATGGATAAATTCCTGGACACATACCATCTACCAAAGCTAAACTCAGAGCAGATTAATCTCCTAAACAAACCAATCACACACATTGAGATTGAAAAGGTAAGCAAAAACCTTCCCCAAAAGAAGAGTCTAGGACAAGAAAGCTTCTCAGCTGAATTCTACCAAACCTTTATGGAAGAATTGAAACCAAATTTTCTCAAATTGTGCCACACAAAGGGAGAGCAGAGAAAGCTCCCCAACTCCTTCTATGAAGCTAGTAGCACCCTAATACCCAAACAGAGATGCCACAGGAATAGAAAACTATAGGCCTATTTCCTGGATGAACTTAAACACAAAATCCTTAACAAAATCCTTGCAAACCAAATTCAACTACAAATCAAAAGCATTATCCACTTTGAACAAGGAGGCTTCATCCCAGGAATGCTGGGGGTGGGGGGAGGGTGGTTCAACATATGGAAATCTGTCCATGTAATACACCACATAAATAAGCTTAAACACAAAATCCATATGATAATTTCTATAGATGCATAAAAGGCTTTTGACAAAATGCAACAACACTTCATGATCAAAACACTGGGGAGAATAGGCATGGGCAGTTTATATCTCAACATAATAAAGACTATATATAAAGCTCCTAAACTCAAAATAATACTTAATGGGGAGAGACTGAAGGAATTCCTACTGAGATCAGGAACAAGACAGGGGTGTCCACTCTTGCCTCTGCTCTTCAATATAGTAATGGAAGTACTACCTCAAGAAATAAGGCAGGAGAAAGAAATAAAAGGGATACAAATTGGATAGATGAAATAAAATTAAACTTATTTGCAGATGACATGAATCTATACATAAGAGACCTGAGAACCTAGATCTCAAAATTCTTAAAGGTGATTAACTCCTTCAGCAAAGTGGCAGAATAGAAAAGCAATGCACAAAAATCAGTAGCCTTTCCATATACAAAAGACAAAGATACAGAGAAAGAAATAAGTGACATTGTCCCATTATCAATAGCAACAACAAAATACCTTGGAATACCACTAACCAAGGATGTGAAAGACCTATACAATAAAAACATAAAAACACTCAAGAAAGAAACTGAGTAGGACTTGAGAAATTGGAAAGACCTCCCATGCTCCTGGATAGGCAGAATTAACATTATGAAAATGGCAAATTACCAAAGGCAATATACAGATTTAATGCAATACCAATAAAAAATCACATTTTTCTTCACAGAGATAGAAAAATGATTTCACAATTCTTATGGAATGGCAGTAGGCCTCAGATATCCAAGCATATCCTCAGCAAAAGAAAAATCTCTGGAGGCATCACCATACCTGATCTAAACCTATATTACAAAGCCATAGTAATAAAAACAACATGGTACTGACATAAAAACAGGATTATAGACCAGTAGAACAAAATAGAAGACTTGGACTTTGGGTCAAGTAACTACAGCTACTTTATATTTGACAAAGGTCCTAATTGGAGGCTGGAAAAAAGACAGTATCTTCAACAAATAGTGGTGGACAAACTGGATAACAATGTGCAGGAAAATGAAAATCGATCCACACATCTTGCCAGGCACAAAAATCAAGTCCGAATGATCAAAGACTTCAATATAAGACTAGAAACTTGGCTAATCCTGGAAGAAAAAAATAGAAGCAACTTTCCATGATATAGGAATGGGAAAAGACTTCCTGAACAAAACCCCAGTAACCCGGGAACTAAAAAATCATCCAGCCATTGGGATCTCATGATAGTGAGAAGTTTCTTCACAGACAAATATACAATAAGCAGAGCCAATAGATTACTCACAGAATGGGAGAAAACTTTTGTCAGCTATACAACGGACAGAGGCCTACTTTCTAGCATCTACAAAGAACTCAAAAACCTAAACAATAAAAAAATCAAACAACCACTTACAAAGTGGGGCACAGAACTGAATAGGGAGTTCTCAGAAGAAGAAATACCAATGGAAAACATACACTAATAAAAATTTTCATCATCCCTAATCATCAGGGAAATGCAAATTAAAATAACTATGAGGTTTTCTATCCTAGTAAGGATAGAAAACATTAAGAAATCAAATGAAAACAAATGCTGGTGAAGACGTGGAGAAATAGGAACACTCATTCACTGTTGGAGGGAATGGACACTATTTAAAGCAATATGGAGACTCCTAAAAAGGTTGACTGTAGAGTTACCAACAGACCTAGTTATTCCCTTACTATGCATTTACCCTACAAGCTCTATGCCTCAATTCAGAGAGATTTGTTCAACCACGTTTATAGCTGCTCAATTCATAATAGCTAAGAGCTGGAATCAACTCGTATGTCCATCATTAGACAAATGGAGAACCAAGATATGGTATATCTACATGATTGAATTTTATACAGCAGTAAGGAAAAAAAAAAAAACCACAATGAATTTTGAAGAAACATGGTTGAACCTGGAAAAGGTCATTCTCAGAAAACTCACCCAATCATAGAAAGTTAATTGTCACATGCTGTCACTCATCTATGGCTCCTAAACTGAATCTACCTGAGATGCTGATATGCCTAATAAGCATCTTGAGGACTGGGTAGGAGGGGAGGGTAAGGGTGAGGCTCAGGGCACAAAGCTGGACCCAAATATCAATGGCACCATAAAATTCTACATCCTAAAAGACAATAAATGTTTGAACCTTCATCAGGTCCTTAGAGGCAACACCTGAATCACAGGGCCCTGGAGACAATATGATGAAGACTAAACTTAATCTCCTCCCTCTTTCTCTCTCTCTCTCTGTATCTCCTTCTTCTCTCTTTCTCTTTTATATTACCAGTCTTTTTCTTCTTTCTTTTTCTTGGCACTGGCCTGTAACTCCTAGCACTAACATGCACTTAAAATCCCATTGATCAGAGAGACCTACAAGTTTTCCCAAAAGAAGACAGATTTCTGTCAGAGTACTTAATGACACACCAAAGGTTAGTGTTACAACCCTATTGCCAAAGACACCATATCAACATATGGGACAGAACATGGAGTGACATGCTGGAATCTGGAAGAGAGTCTGTCCCTAGACAGCTAGCTCATCTAGTGCCAGAAGGTGCGACATGAGTGACCAGGGTAAAATGACCAACATCTGTCCAAAAAACTCATTGTCTAAGCTACTCGGCAGCAAACAAACTGATGTGACGCTCATATAGGTGCTAGAGTGGCACATAGCCATGGAGGGTAACCGGCTGGTCTTGACTTGGCTCACATATCTGCTCAGTAGAACAGAACCCATTGCTGGTTCTGGGAAACATGTCAGAACCATATCCAAAAAAAAAAAAAAAAAAAAAAAAAAAATGAGCCTGCTCTCCATCATCAAACTGCCACCAATTGTGGGCTACAAGAAGACCTACACATATTAAATTCTCTCTAAATAATAACGGTTATCCCATTTATCTGGTGTTGACTTCACTCTCCAATGGAGAATTTGCTTCTCTTTTTCAGATGTACATAGATCCTAAGGAGACAGTCTGTCCATCACACCTCACCAAGGCCCCAGCTGAAACCATAGAGTAATTAGGGAAATTAGCAAGAGTGCTGCTGCCTTGGTGAAACTGGAACCAGACCAAAGTTGAAGGAGATAGACACAGAAAACACTCAGCTCCTACCGAACCAGATATCCAGAGACACAGAGGCTCCCAAGACCTCATCACTGAAGTAGACCTAAAATGAACGTAACACAGCTCAGGGAAATTCCTGAAAGAGGGGGCAGAAAGATTGTTAGAGCCACACATTAGAACATTATGCACATAGACATTGCCTCTTACTCATAACTGATGGCTAACCCCACAATGCATGATCCACACTCCCAGGCAAGGAGGGTCCCTGTGGAGGGAGGAGAACAGGGAGGAGGCTAATGATGGTACCAATGTGGCTGTATACACACTGTGTACATAACTAATAATAATTAAAAAAGAATATTAAATTCAAACTCATATTTTCTTGGAGCACTTTTTTCTAATTGCTGCTATAGGTAACAGTTTCACCCAGAAACTATGCTATATATGGAAACCTGGATATAAGAGAATTAATGCTTAGTCCCCAACACCTGACTTGGAGCTTCAATATAAATCGTCTGCCCATCCTTTCTTCCTGTGGAGGTCTTAGAGGTATATTCCACATGGTTCCTCAGAGGGAAACAATAAGGGACCCAAACCCCCTTGTTCATACTGGTGACTAGGTCTACTTTGGAATTTATTTCCCTTATATCAATTTCCCTCTTTAAATTTTTTGAAACTTGTTTCCTGGGATGCTTTCCAACATAAAATTACTTGCATTGAAAACCTTTGTTTCATTTGAAATTTGGAAAAATATGTACTAAACATGAAAACTTTGTGCATATATTTCAAGTGGATACAACACATCCACAGAAAAATCTTTAGATGAAAATTCCAAGACTTTGGAGAAATCAGAAATGTGTTCTGTGTAGGGGTGCTCATGGATTTTTGTTTTTAACATGTCTTCATTTTAAAACACAAGGATCTAAACCTTTTAGAACAAAGGGAATGGTTTTAATCTCCCTAGCCAATAGAAATTGACATCATCTATTTTTTTGTTTGCATTACTATATGGATTATACAAGCTTAATCTTGCTAATAAAGATGGTTAATACACATCATATGTACATGTTAAACTTGGCTTTATATTTGTGGTGCTGTGGTATACCATACCATACTGATTTGATTGACTCATTTTACTACTTCCGTACAAGGGGCATTATCTATAAGCGTCATCATTGAATTTAGCTTTTACATAATTTTATAAAAATAAAATAATAACAATCAAGCCACATTTCAGCTGGAAATTTGTTTTACGTTTTATCAGTCAGTGATGTGTGTCTTAGTCATTCTGTGAGTATACGCATAGGACTGGAAGGGAAACTTGCATTGATATTTATTTTCTGGCATTTACATTATTGTTAGTAAAGGTAGAAATGGTCTCAAGGTTTTCATATGTTGTTGCTGATCTGTACTTTTTACCACTTTGAATTACCTTAAATATTAAAATAGCAACTTATGGGCTAGAGAGATTGCTTAGCAATTAAGATGCTTGCCTGTGAAGCCTAAGTAGCCGGGTTCAATTCTCCAGTACCCATATAGGCTAGATGCACATGGTGGCACATGTGTCTTGAGTTCATTAGCAGTGGCTAGAGGCTGTGGTACACCTGTTCTCTCTCTCTTTCACTCTCATATATAAATAAAAATAAAATATAAAAGTATTTTTAAAATATAGCAATTATATCTAAAACATAGACCAAAGTTGTCTAAAGAGAAGAGAGGAAATTATAAAAAAAAAAAAGACAAGATTTGTGCTTTCAATAAAAGTTTTGTTTGTTTTTGTTTTGTTTTTCAAGGTAGGGTCTCACTCTGGCTCAGGCTGACCTGAAATTCACTCTGTAGTCTCAGGGTGGGCTCGAACTCTCAGCAATCCTCCTACCTCTGCCTCCCAAGTGCTGGGATTAAAGGAGTGCGCCACCACGCCCGGCTCAATAAAAGTTATATATATATATATATATATATATATATATATATATATATATATATATATATTGTGGAAGAAAGTATTTTACTATTTTGTTTAGCTGATGTTAGCCAAAGCATGTCCTGTAGCAAATAAAGATGACATTCTAGAGCCGTCTGGGTGTGCTGGAGGAAGGGATCCAAAGGATTGAGCAAATTGGAATGGCAGAGCTGGCTTCATCATTTTAGACCCACTGCAGGAGGCTTTGCAAGATTTACCTTTGCATGTCTGTGAGAAATAAATTTGGGAGTTGAGTCCCAGATTCACTGGAAAGCTCTGTGGTCATTCTTCTCTGTAGGTTGAAAGTACAGTGGGAATTGCTATCATTGAACTAGGATCCTTTACTGTATTGGGGATAATTAGATTCCTTGGTGGCAGGGGCCAGATGGCAGCACTTAATCACCAAAGACAAGGTGTGGTTACCACAAAGGACAGCAGAGTCAAAGCAATAATCAGGATAGTGTGACTGGCAGAGACCTATGGCATTGGCTAGTTTGTCACAATGTCCCTAGAAGAGAAATAGATGGGCATTCTCCTGAATTCTTGCTTGATCTGTATAAGCAGGGGAATGCCAGGTCACGTGAAGTAAAGTATAACTTGAATCACAAAGACAGTGTCATGATCCCCCAATCAATTCTGAGGCTGAGCCAGTTTATGAGCACAGAATCCTTTGAATGAAGGAAAGTCTGGGTCACTTTTAGGAAGGACCCAGCTACACTGCCAAATTTTTAATGGCTGCCAGCTCTAAACTGACACTATTTCCAGGAGACCCAAGGCCTCACTGTGGTATACCACTCAGTTAAGGCTTATGAAGGTTAGATGATCAATGAAATGTTACTTTATGTCTATGTCCCAGTGAGCTCAGTAGCACTCTTAATGGTGGCTGTTTCCTGAGTTCTGGATTGCAAAATTGGAATAGAGTACTCAACAGTTGGAATAATTCCCATGTACTAATGTTTTATCTTAACATGTGACTCTATCACATGATTTTGAAAATATAGGTCTCTCCCCCAAGCCAGTGCCAGGCTTAGTTACTGGCTCCAGCATGAAGCCCTCAGTGTCTGGAGGATGTTCATTTACTGCTCATTCTTGTATGCCTCAGCAAAAAAATCAGCAATTCTATGAATCTTTAATGGGATCACTGAATAAAACAGTGTATGCACAATTTTCTGTATAATGCCTGTAATAATGACTGCTTGCCAGCACCTTCTATCATCATTGTGAACATCATTATTCAAGAACAGCAGAGTTTCACATAGGAAGAAGAGAGACGAACTCCATTCATGAGAAACATTGTTTTGGTTTGAGCCTTTTTTTTTTATTTTTTACATTCTTGGGGACGAATGTTTATTATTTACCACAATATAATAGCTACTGTATATTCCAGCTCATACTGAGAGAAGAGTTAAAATGTAATCTCCTCTAAAGCTTGGCGTTCAAGTCACTCTTCGGCAAAAAAAAAAAAAAAAAAAAAAAGAGATTCAAGTAGTTCAGTTACATTTCTAAACACCCCATTTAGTACCAATCTTACCGAAAACTACACTTTTAAAATGTTTAAATTGTATTTTCACCCACTGGTGTGAAACACTCCCCTTTCACAAATGGACTATGCTGTAGTTGAGTTCATCAACCAATTTATTTCAATCTTGTGAGTTTAGCATTTTTAGAAGTGTTGAAAGCACGTGACCAGAGTAATCTCTAGGAAATTAATATGAAAACCATGATCTTCTTACCAGGTGTCCTCAGAGCATTTCTACAAGGCAGACATTTTTCAGGAAATGGCCCAAGATTTCAATAGTGTCATGATGTCTAATGAGGATGAGGAAGATAGCATCACTAATGAAGAGAAAATGAAATATGCAAAGAAAGGCCAGCCTGCTGTGTAGGTGATATGATAGACTGACAACTCGGAACAAAAGAGAGGAAGCGCACGCAGTAAGTAAACCACAGAATCACTTCCTAACACTACATTTTGACTGCTCTGAAATACAAGTGGTGGCATGCTTGCTTGTTTTATATAGAGGCGTACGTGGGAGGAAAGGCAAAAATTATGGCTTATAGAAGGCTTTAGCTATCTAGGGAAATTTCTGTGGCAAAGGCAGAAGAACTGAGTTGAGGAAATACAGAATTTATTGTCCCCTAACTTACACTTTCCCTTTGGAAAGGAACTCCAATAGCTAGAAACCGCTTCGTGGAATGGAAAAAAAAACCAGACAAGAATAGTGTGCCTCTTTGTTTTAGGACTTGGTTTTTATCTTTTTCATATTTCTTTTATTTTAAGAAGAAAAACCAGAGTGATACATTATTATTTTGTAATGTGGTTTATGAGTTTTTCCATTAAGAGGAAAGAAAGACATCCAGTGATCAATTCTGGGAATTAGTCCATAGAAGGAGAGGATTTACAACTGTGGCCACAGGTATTCTGGTAACTGTGTATCCTTATTTTCCTGCATGAAGTAGATGGACTCAGAGATCTGTTCACTTTGGTCATAGTGCTGCCCAGTTCAACAAAGTATATATTTTTCTTTCTAATCAGTAGTAACTTTGCTAAGTGACTCTGTATGCTCATGAGTATATCTTCCATGATATGAAAATTAGGTTACAATGAGAATATGTATATTCTCCCACACACATTTGATGAGTTTTGTTTTTCTATGTTTCTGTTTTAAAAATATAAGAAATGTAGACTATTACAGTGTTATTGATTTAAGAGATAGCATGGATACATAAAGTATTCAGAGTTTAAGCTGTGGCAAAATCCAGAACTTATTGCTGTTATGATTAAATTATATTACAATAAAGTAGAAGTGATAGAAGACAAATAAAATAAACCTGGATAGAATATGTAAAGTAAAAAGCTCCATCATAATTAACACAAATCAGGCTGGAGAGATGGCTTAGCGGTTAAGCGCTTGCCTGTGAAGCCTAAGGACCCCGGTTCGAGGCTGGAATCCCCAGGACCCGCATTAGCCAGATGCACAAGGGAGCACACGTATCTGGAGTTTGTTTGCAGTGGCTGGAGACCCTGGCACACCCATTCTCTCTCTCCCTCTCTCTATCTGCCTCTTTCTCTTGCTGTTTGTTACTCTCAAATAAGTAAATAAAAATAAATGAAAAGATATTTAAAAAAACCCAAAAAAACATAATTAACACAAATCATCATGACATACAGGAAAAGTAATCAGAATTTACTCAATGTGGACTTTTCTGCTGAAAGTTGTGTGTTCTTCTATTTTTAGTGATTTTCTATGAACAGCATACTGATTTTCAGTAATAAAGATAGAGATAATATTCTTTTGGACAAGGATATAATGAAGTCACATAAAACATGCTAAAAGCTGGAGAGATGGCTTGGTGGTTAAGGTGCTTGCCTGCAAAGCCAAAGGACCTCGGTTTGATTCCCCAGTACCCACATAAGCCAGATGCACAAGGTGGCACATGCATCTGAAGTTTGTTTGCAGTGGCTGGAAGCCCTGGCATTCCCATTATCTCTCTATCTCTCCCTCTCTTTCTCCCTGTCTTTCTACCTGTCTGCCTCTTGCTCTCTCTCAAATAAACAAAGATAAAATATTTAAAAAATCATGCTAAAGTAAAAATGCATTTTAAATAAGCATTGTTAAAGAGTTATGGATGCAAAAATGACTTAGACATGCATAACTAAAGGAATAGGAAGAGTGTGGGTTTCATATGAAAACATCTCAGTAACAGCAAACATTCACTATGGAATGGATTAAGAGCACTTGGCCACAATTCATTCTGATGGCCACTGGGGGAATCTGTGCATGCTTTTCTTTTACTTCATAGAGACCATCTCCTGAAACCTTGTTTTGCACTCTTTATTGAGATCCACCCTGATTATTTGTTAGCTTGAAGAAAAAAAAAAGCACCTTTTTTTCTTCTATTTTATATAGTGTTTTGTATGATGAACAAATGCCTTTGGATTGAATGGAAGAATATGCCCATGTACTTATACAATGACTTTCCATTTTCTTCATTAGTTTCATCTGCAGAATTAAGACTGGAACTTCTTTTTGCAAAATAATAAACAGCAAAAAAGTGGAATCTTCCTTTCCTTATGAAGATGGTTAGTGAGAATTTTCTTTTCTATCTACACAAATTTATTGGAGATTAGGGCAGCATCTTTTGTTACCATTTACCTCTTCATTTGCTCTTTCCTGACAGTGACTAATTCCCTTCTTGGCAGATCAGGAGCTGATAGTTGTCCAAGGATACATTATAGCAATACAAAATGAGTCTCATGCTCTTCTCAACATAAAATGATAAATCTAATTTTTTTTTTAAATAGGGAAGTAATCTGATTCCTTAAAGGTTTTCTCAATAATTGATCTATTTATATACCTAACAATGTTGTTTAGGTATCTATTCTTTGCCAAAAGAAACTGAAGGCAGTGGGGAGAGGAAACAGATTCCGATACTGTAGCACCTCAAAATTATCAGGGGAAGGAATATGTGATTTAGTGTCTCACCCAGATCAGACATATCTTAGTTCCAGACAAGTATATGAAGTCTTTCTTCAGAAGGTTGCAAATGTCTTTCCAAAGAATGAAGTCAAATTTGGTGGTGAAGGAGAGGATTTCAACAGTAGGAATAAGAGTGATGACCTAAGAAGCACCAAATAAATTAAAAAGAAGAGCAAGGAACAAATAGAAAACAGTGGAAGTTGAAACTGTATGGGAAGGTTTGTATCTCTTCAAGGGGGATCTTTAATATCAAGTTAATTAAATAGGAGCATATTCACTAGACATTGGGAAACTATCAATGCTTTTCAAGCTAACAGTAAGAAAAAATATGAGGTAATATATGTAGGCATGGAATTGAGAGATAATAATGGAGAATAGTCATGTTAGAAGGCCAGCAAGGGGTGATGGAGTTGGAATCAATACGTGTCAGTGCGAACAACTTTGTGATAATGTGAGCCTTTCAAACCCATTTCCTGTGATTAGATTATACTCCAAATATTCAGAATTTAAATGACCTATCAAATTTTATGTAGTCATCCTTATGTAATGCTCTCCATATTAACCTATATCTACTGGGTCAGTTACTTATTTTTTATTAACTTGAGGCGCTAGAGTCTGATAAATTCAACACTGTTAAGAAAAAAAAAAAAATAAAAACCTCCACAGCCCTGATACTGAGCAGGGTCTACTACCTATGACTTCAATAAATAGGATAATTTACATTCCTGTTGGAAATTCAATGTCAATAGATATCAACTCTAAGAAACATATATTATTAAAGTAACAGTGCATAAACTCATGAATGCCTAAAGGAGAGCACAGACCTTGATATAAAATTGAAGACACAAAAAGGACACAATTATTATTGATGTCATTTGTTTAAATTTCTCACCCTAAAAAAGCACTTTAATTACCATATGCTTATCATGTTGGTTGAATTCATTTATAGAGGAAATACAATCATTAATTATCATAATTAAGACACCTGAATTCAAAATGAATGGCATTCATTCTAACCTCTGTTGTAGTTATGTTTTATCTCTGACAGTTGAGTTTCCAGTCAAATGTTATCTGATTTTTCCTCTTAATCATTAAGAAATGCTTTACTAATTAGCACATGAAATTCATGCCACATCAGACTGAATTGAATCAAGGCCTATTATCTTGAGCAGTGAGACACTTTGAAATTCTCAGTAATAGGGCATGAATATGTTATACAGTTCATACACATTTCATGAACTTCCACATTAGCACTATTTTTTTTTCCAAGACAGTGTCATTAGTTATGCCATTTTCAAGACCTTTAATTCTATCATGCTGTTTAACAGCCTGTTAGATTGTGGTGTATAAAGTCATACACTGATTTATCTTTGGTTACAATTTGGCAAAGTGATTGTATTTGGTTGTAAATATCCTGAGTAGAATGAGAAGCAGCAGGTAACTGAAAAGCACAAAGCACCTTTGAGTTACACTCTGGGCACAATGCTTTACATACAGCAACATAGGATTTGTGTCAGATATGCTCATTCAGCCTTCCTGTATCCTGTCCTACCTCCTTCCCTTACTCTCCACACAGGCCTGATTTATCTGACCATATCACCAGGTGCCCAGTCTGGCTTGGCTAAGGGGGAGCTCAGGCCACAGGTAGGAGAGACACTGCTAGTTGCTTGTGATGTGGCTATGCCTTTAGATGAAGGTCCCGCGTTGGTCAAAGCAACCTTGTTTTCAGAACCATCCATTTCCAGTCTTGGTAACCCATCCTATTTGTTAATCCAGTCTGTGCTTCTGCTATGACTTGCCCTAGATTATTGCATTCTTTCAGACCCTGCATGCTGGGCCTCAACTTCTGTCATTGAATCTGCCCCAGCTATCCTGAGCCCACTACACTGCATTTTGTCTTTTGGGACTACAGTCCATGCTTTCTGCCACAATTACCTTGGAGACTGAAAGTAGATAAGGAAAGAATAGTTTCTGGTCTATTTGACGCGCACAGGTATGATATACAAATACAGCTTTCAGGGTGCAAAAAATAGTGATAAAGACAAAGGTGTATGGTGCTCAAGGTCAGCACTAAAAGTCTATCAAACTGTTTGTATTGCTTTACAGTGTCAAAGGTTTAGCAAAACAGACTCTGTATTCTCACATGGCAACAGTCAAAGGCTCAGGGGTCTGTAATCTCTGGACCCTTTGCAAGGTATGTTTTCCAATCTGCTGTGTTTCCCATCAGTACCTGAAACTTCTGTTTTGCTTTATTACTAGCTTCAATCCTCATTATTCTTTGAAATACATCACACTCTTTGTGGTAAATATTTTTAAAAATTTTTGTACAAAAGGGACTCTCAATGATTGCATGGTAATACCTATGTAGTTCAAACAGAACACTGTTTCCTAGACCTCCAGTGGATAGAGTCTAAGACCCTCAGGGGATGCCTGAAACCTCAAATAGTAATACTCCTCTTTTCACTGTTTTAAATATATGCTTACCTAAAATAGTTTAAATATTAGCCATGATTACTAGTAATAAACTAGGGTAGATGCAACAATGTACTGCAATAAATATAGTGTGAATAAGACTCTCTTTATCAAAATGTCAACTGTTCTGTACTTAGACTTCAGATGACATAAGATTATAAATGTCTACATGATGAAGTGAGGAGAATGATGTAGGCATTGCTCCATACTCTATCATTAGGTGACTGCTAACTTTCCCCATTTTCCCTAGGCAAGCTGTTCTGAGCAGTGTGATGAAATCTAGAACCATTCTGCTCCCCTTGGCCCAGAATAGGAAGCATCCATTTCTGCAGTGTAACAGTGCATATATGCCATCCACCTATTAGTCACTTAGTGGCTGTGTCAAATATCTCACATGATCAATTGTCCCAATATTCCTATTCAAATAATTTTCAGAATAGTGTGCAACTTAAACTCATGATTTGTTTACAACTGAGAATTTTTATTTAATATTTTTGCACTATAGTTGACCATGAATAATGAAACCAGAGCAATGGTACAGGACTCTATCTGCCTTAGGAACTAATGTACTTTTTCAGTTTATGTTATTAAGTAATGGTGGGGTCATATACTTGCCCCTCATGGTTTGCATGTTTCTTTGATCAAGTTATTGATTCAAATCATTTTCAGTTGTCTCTTCTTACATTGTATAGAAGAAAGGGAAGAAAATGTGGTTGTTTATGCTTTACTTTTCTATGTATGTGCTATGCATGGACGTGTACTTGTATGTGTGTATGGGAAAATATTAATGCAGGTGTGTGTGTAGATTCATATGGTGGCCAGAGGTGGATGTCAGGAGAGGTTGACATCAAGTGTCTTAGTCAGCTGTTCTCCATGTTATTTTTTGGGACAGGGTCTCTCAATGAAGCTAGAGCTGACTGACTGGGCCAGAAAAACTAGCCATCAAGGCCCAGGGACTCTCCTTTCTTTGTCTCCCCAGCACTGGGATTATAGGTATGCATCGCCATGCAAAGCATTTGATGTGGGTACTAGGAATCCTAATTTTGGTTCTCATGCTTGTGCATCAAGCATTGCACCTAACAATTCATCTCCTCAGCCCCAGTCCTTTTTTAATGTTTATGCAAATAAATTTGTAATAAGTGATAATGATTAATATAACCATAATTTCAAGACTTAAAACATTAAGTGTCAACAGCAAAGTATATTAACATAGTACACATTATTGTATTTTGTGTCATTCATGTTATGCAATATATTATCTAAATTTTGGTGAAAAGATATATCATCAATTACACGATGAAAATTACCTATTTTACTACCCTTAAATTCTTTATTTGTATTAGCAGAATATATCACATTTTAACAAATAAGCTTATACCGGTTTTATAGAACTTTATACTACCTATTTATTTTTTAACTTAATAAAAATTGTACAAGTCTAGCACAGTGATAGTGGAAGTGGGCTGGACCCATAAAAATTGCATTATTGGTTTTTCTAAGTATTCTATAATTGCCTATGATTACCTTAATCAGTTCAGTCTTTTAAATTTACTTATTTATTAGGGTGTGTGCATATTCTTGTGTGTCTGTGAGTGTACCATGTCATACATGTGGAGATTAGAGAAAAATTTTGGTCTGGTTTTCACCTTCTGCCTCATTGGAGGCAGGGTCTTTCATTGTTGTTCACTGTTCCTTTTGTGAGAGTCTGGGAAACTCTCCTGTTTCTGCCTTTTCTCACTCTAAGAGCACTGGGACTATAGAAGCTTTATGTAGAAACTTTTTATTCAAGCTCATGTACTCAGAGTTACTCAGCAAGTGATACATCTCCCCAGCTCCAAGTGATTCAGTTTTTAAGATTACATCAAGTACATTGCTATTATAAATCCTTATGTTAATCATCCTTATATATGTATGTCATATATATGTATGCAGTATTTTTAGAATGTTCATGATACAAAAATCTCGTCCATTTACATAAATATTTTGAACATATTTCCTTTATCCTTATAAGGAGATTAATTGGTTGATAGTTGAATCTTGTTGTGTATAGAAACACTGAGCAGACTTCACTCTTTTAATAGGAATTGAATAACCTCTACTCTTCAAATACTTATAATCGTGGAGTCATAAAATACTAAAGACCAGCAAATATTTTTTATTATCTATTGTATACAAGGTAAAGCTGTAAGCTCTTTTAAGGAAGAAAGCTGAATTAGCTAGATTTCATTCATTTTAAGGTTCTTTAATGTAGTTAAGTTTAGTTGTTGTTGAGTTAATAAAGTCTTATGCTCCATCCTGTCAAATAGCATTTGTATAATGGCAACACACATCTAGGATTTTTTGGGTATATGTGCATATGTTGTGTGCCTGTGTGTACATATCTGCATGTGTGGGGGTGCGCTGTGTATGCATGCATGTGTGTGCATGCATGTGGTATCCTGAGGTCAGCCTCAGTTATTTCCCTCTGTCAAGTCTTCCCCTTATTTACTGAGACAGGGTCTTTCACTAAATCTCATCAATTTGGCTAGTCAATCAAGACAGCTTAACTTGGAACACCCACTGACTGTTTCCTGAGCATAGGATTGTAAGTGTGTGCCACTGCCCCTGGCATTTACGTGGATTCTAGGGATCAGAACTCTAGTCCTCATGATTTTGCATCAAGTGTTTTACTGACTGGGCAATCTCAGCATGCCTTAGAGACTTTTTAAACAATGAATTAGAACATTTGTGGTCAATCTTTCCACTACAACATAGTTTTATTAACTGAGGAGATCAATCCAGGAATTAACTATGATTGCGGTTGCCTTCTTGTTGCTAGGACAAAGCATCCAACCAAAAGTAGCTTATGAAAGAAAGGGATTTATTTATGCTTATAGTTTCGAGAGAAGGTTGCATCATGGTGGGGAAAGCGTGGTAGGTGCAAATAACTGGGTGCCATGTCTCCACAGCAACAGGAAGGAAGTAGTATCAGTACTGGGCTTATGGCTGGCATATATTATTCCAAAGCCTGCCTCCAGCAACTTACCACCTCCAGCAAGGTTCCACTTCACAAACAACCCACAAATTTCCCAAGTTTCTATCAGCTGTGGGCCAAGTATTTAAAACACATAGCCCTGTGGGGGGAAATTTCATTCAAACCACCACAACTAGTGGGCAAATATTCCATTACATGATTATGTTAAAACCTTGATTTAATAGAGTATCTCCTTCTCTCTCTCTCTCTCTCGTGTGTGTGTGTGTAGACAGAGAAAGAAAAAAGATTTCTCTGGATGTCTAGATGAAATTTTACCATATAGAATGTTACAATTCAAACTCTAGTCCATACTATTAGGTCTAGGAAGTCCTTGAATTTTCACCTAGTTTTATAAAAGTCATAAAACTTAAAATCTTTTGATACAGTAACATACCTGATTTGCAACTAATTAGTTGAGACTTAATTCTTAGTACTCATTCATCCAGAGGCTGAGATCCAAAGGAAGTTTGAAAACATACTGGGATTGCATAGTTGACTTTGTTTTCTTTCTTTCATAAGCACTGTGAGATTTGCAGTCATACTGTGTGGGGTCTTAAACACTGTCCCAGTAGATTGCATGAAAGAATGTCAATTGCATGCAATGTTATTTCAAGATCATAAGATGTTTTAAAAACAGATGGCAGTATACATGAAAGATCACAGGAGAGAGAGGTTCACAACAGTAATTAAAAAGATCCGGCACAATAGAAAGGCTTTTAAATTAAGCAGTAAACTTTACATAATTAGGCATTCTTTTTGTGTTCATATCTGATACATATTTTAGGCAGAAAGATTTTTTTTATTCTTGTCAACAGTATCTTTTTTCTCAATTTTACAAAGCAAAGGCATTTTAACATTTTTTTCCCAGTCAGAAATCAGAATTGGAAACAGAAATAAGTACCAGCAAAATCACTGAAACAGAATAGTTCCTAAGTTTTCCTAAGGCTCTAGAGTGAACTTATTCCATCATCAGAAAAAAAATGGCCACTATATATACCACAGAACAGAATTGTTTTGATGAGGGAATGTCATAATGTGGAACTTCTTTGAATCATTGAACATGTCCATTCATAGGCATTAGAGTAATGTCACACTGATTTGCTGATTTAAAAAATGTGCCTTGTTTCTAAAATAAAACCTAAGTGAAAATAGGAAAAACAAAACAAAAGATCTGGCATAAATTCCATTGATTAATTTGCTATATTACATAAATAGAAATACAGATAACAAAAAATGATCAGAATATTCACAATCATCTACCCCAAACACTCATTTGTCTTTGTTTTAACATTGAAGGGCTTTCTTCCAACAAGAGCTACAACAGCTCATGTAAACAGTGAAAGCCACACAGAGACTTTGGTTTATCACTTCTGGCATGGGATCTTGGGCTCATCTTTAGCTTCTTACTTTCATGTTCACATGATCCTGACCTTTATAGTCTAGAATCTTACAAAATTGTGACGTTTCTCCCCCACCATTAAAATCCTACCTCTTTATCCACATTTGGACTTCATTGAATGGAAAAATCTCTCCAGTACAGACAATGAGACTTGCACAACCTCAGGTAAGAGACAGCAATATGACATGGCCTCTCTGAATGTTAGGCTGACTTCTGTCTTTTACTCTTCTGAAAGGTAGATGCAAGTTTTTCTCCTTAGAAGATCAAATCAGACCTTAATATTATGTGGAGCATGGGTGCTATTCTTTTCTGGCACATGAATGTATTCTAAAATTTTGCACCCATATGAAGTGGTTCTAGGTGGATTACACAAACCTTTTTCCTTTTGAGGACTTGCCTTCATTCCACATAGTGGTACTATGCTTTCAGGCCTGTGCTTGAGTCATTAGGGGTTTTAACGTGGTAATCGGGTAGAAGGAGGGAGTGAACTTGTTAGTGTCAGACAGACTAAGCCTAGCATTGGCAATACCATCAGTTCTGACTACATGGAAGAAGCACTCGAAATAACTGAATTCACACATAGCGGAAAGCAGAGCTGACAGCTGAGTGCTGCAGCACCTTATTGCCCTCACGGCAGTGCCTGGTACATTTCATCTGAATGTATCTTTCTATTTATTCTCTTAGCAAGGTTAAGAACTCATGAAGATAAGTTTTTGGAGTGAGTTAGTGACTACTACCTAAGGTCCTAGCATAATGTGGTGGCTTGAATGTAAAATGTTCCCATAGACTCATTGTTTGAGTGCTTAGTCCCCACTTAGTTGTCCTGGTTGGACCGTGTCTCTGAGAGATGTGCCTCAACTCGTGGCTTCGTTGTCCAGCCCCATTTCGTGCCCTTCAGCTTTTCTATCTTGTCCTGATGATGCGAAGATGCAATGCCATCTGTCTGCTCCTACCATGCTTTGCCTACCACTATGGACAATTCACCTTAAAGATGTAAGATAAAATAAACCCTTTTCTTCCATAAGCTTATACTGTTCAGTTCTTTTGTCCCAAAATGAGAAGGTAACTGGTGTACACATTGTTTATGTAAAGAATTTCTTTGAGTTATAACAGAGAAACAAATCAAGGAGTTAGAAATGTTATCTCAATGGAATTATGAGCTAAGTACAAAATTATACTCCTATTTATTTAGCAAAATATCATGAAGAATAGTTTTTATACCCTCTGGCAAAAGGGTATTCATAGAAATATTTCTTGCTAATAGTCATACTTAACTGACTCAGTCAAGAGTTATTTGGTTGTAGAGAATAGAATTTTAGGACTTGATGGCATGGTGCAGCACACCTTAATCCCAGTTCTCAGGAGGCAGAGGTAGGAGGACTGTTAAGAGTTTGAGGCCACCCTGAGACTACATAGTGAATTCCAGGTCAGCCTGAGCTAGAGTGAGATCCTACCTCAGAAAAAAAAAAAAAAAAGTAACGCAATTTCTATTGATAAAAAAATCACAATCTAATTGTTCATCTTTGGGATT
Organism: Jaculus jaculus; assembly: GCF_020740685.1. Lineage (NCBI taxonomy): Eukaryota > Metazoa > Chordata > Mammalia > Rodentia > Dipodidae > Jaculus > Jaculus jaculus. The sequence goes on along the minus strand of NC_059102.1, from coordinate 256,282,684 downwards.
ATCTAACAAGTTGCATTCTTAGAGAAAAATATGATCTTATTATGGATGATCCTCAAACTTATGGCTGTATCACCTTACAATGTAGAATTAGCAGGTGAAATTCAGACACTAGATGTGAAATGCTAACTCCAGGATTTCTTGAAAGTGAAGATGAAATAATGGCATTCAATGACAGTAAGCTGTGGATTTATTCCTGTTTAAACAAAAGATATGATCCCATGTGTACAGGGATCTTTTGAAGAACCAATGTCACTTTCATGATTCTGGGAGGAAAGGAGCAGGTTTGTTTCAATTTGTAAGGGTAATATATCAGAGAGAGGATGTCATACAGCTTAGCTCACATATGGGTGACTTGTCAACAGTAAGTGCAGGACATTCAGAAAACAAAATAAATTGAATAAAATCACGCCACTGGATCTGGTGGTGCTATGAGGCTTGTAATCATATGTATTAACAATATCAGACAATGTCTACCCTAAAAAGAGATAATTTTACCGACATCCTAAAGTCATTGAAAATGGAAAAGGTGAAAAAAAAGTGTTCATCATGAAAAGTCTTGCCAGATAAAAGAACAGAAGGAACAAGTTAGGATATCACTGACAATCAAGGCAATAGAAATTCAGAAAATAAACTAATACTAATGAAAAATTGGAGAATAATATGTACTGATGAGCAGAATGTCAATAAAGAGAATAACATTTTCTTTTGGAAACATGTTATATTTTATTTATAACATCAAATAATTTAACATGCACATATTTATATGTATATATACTTACAAATATGGAAACACATATATTCACACACCAAATGCATATTTATTTGCCTTATAGAGCATGATATACTTAACACAGAATCTTATTTGTGATCTAAAGTCAACAGATATTTGTTAAATAAATTAACTAACAACTGCTTGTTATCTTGTAGGCTGGGATTACAATGCAGCAATACCAGGAAATGAATCCTGGTTAAGATCAAGTTGCTCAAGGATTGAAGTCAACAGTGTTATCAATTCTACTTCTATAATTCAGGACACCTGCAGGGCTTATTGCTAGGTGGATCAATTTGCCCCTGCCCTAAATGACTTCAGCATGTAGGGTACTGTTAGTGTCCTGGAGTTCTCAATTGCCAATATCCTCAGCCAGAAGTGCACCACTGCTGCCCCAGTGGATGTTTGAAACACATCGTGTGCCTCTGCAGGGATAACACCATAATCTGTGGGTGTGGACCTTCATACAACTATTTTCACCATTCAGCTTGTTTATCTCCTTTTAATGTACCCTTAGCTATGAAACTGTGAGATGCTTACTTTTGGTGTAAGCAAGTAATTACAATAAATAAAATATGTAAAAATTAAGCACCAACTTGTGATAAGAAAGTTAATGTTTAGTAAGAAAATTGGAGATACAGGTTTACTTTGTCCTAGAATGATTTTTATGGAAGGCATATGTTTTCTTTGGGGAGAAAAGAACATAGTTTAACCTTGGAAACTTTCATTAGAAAGCTACCAAGTAAGGAATTGGGGAGCAAACTAAGATATCAATGTTATTGATTAAACATACTGTTTTTTTTTTTCAAAGATCCATCATTCACCTTAACTTGACCTATAGGAAGTACATTGTTCTCTCTCCTATATGACTACTTAATGTATAGAATACTTGAAATATTTTATATAGGGCCAACTGATTGAAAAGAATCCTTAATTTTTCTGTATTTATAAAATAATGAATTTATTATATCCATTACTTATATAAATTAATAAAAATATAGCATATCTCCTCTTAAGGAGGTCATTAGAAACACCTAAACAGATGCTCAAACACACTGTGTACTCTTGTACCTATATTTTTATTTTTCTCTTAGCTTTATGCTTGGTATAATTGAATGGGGAATAATATATGATGGATACATACTTTTTTATAAACTTTCTGAATCCTATAAAACAATTAAGATAGTATTTAACTTATTATAAGGTAAACAAGTGTCGAAAATAGATTTTAGGCCATAGCTAAACATATATGAAGCAATTATGGATGAATATGATACTATTAAATTACTCTACTTAACTCTGACATTCTTGCAGTGGCTGATAGGTAATAGATTTCAGATGGAACATTCTTTCCATAGTGGTTGTACCAACTTGCATGCCCACCAACAGTGAATGAGGATTCCTATTTTTCCACAACTTCGCCAGCATTTGTTGTCATTTGATTCGATTTTTTAATGTTTGCTATCCTTACTGGGGTAAGGTGGAATCTTATAGTTGTTTTAATTTGCATTTCCCTGATGATTAGGGATGTTGAGCATTTTCTTAAGTGTGTGCTTGCCATTTGTATTTCTACTTCTGAGAAGCCCTGGGCAATTCTCTGCCCCATTTTGTGAGTGGGTTGTTTGACTTTCTATTGTTTAGCATTTTGAGTTCTGTGTAGATTCTAGAAATTAGGCCTCTGTCCAATGTGTATCTGGCAAATACTTTTCTCCCATTCTGTGGGAAATCTATTGGCTCTGTTTATTGTTTGGTTGTCTGTGAAAAAGCTTTTCAGCTTCCTGAGATCCCAGTGGTTGAGTGGTTCTTTAATTTTCTGAGCTACTGTGCTTTTTTTCAAGAAGTCTTTTCCCACTCCTATATCATGGAAAGTTCCTCCTATTTTTTTCTTCCAGTAGTAGCAGTTTCCAGTCCTATAATGAGGGGTTTGATCCATTTGGCCTTGATTTTTGTACATGGTGAAATGTGTGGGTCGAGTTTCATTTTTCTGCATATGGTTATCCAGTTTGTCCAGCACAATTTGCTGAAGATGCTGTCTTTCCTTGAGAGGGACTGGTCAGGTAGCTTGGATATAGGGAACTGGATCACAAAGAGAGAAACCTTACAGCATTCCCTTACCCCTCTTAACTCAGCTCACCTGGCCTACCTCAATTGCAGGATGCAGAGTCTGCTCTCATCCAACCAGATCCTCTATGGACCTTGCCCCCAACCCAGCTGTGGGTGGACCAGTTCTCTTAACTCAGGCCAACTGGCTTTTCAGACCCAAAGCAGGTATTCCAACCCCTTCTGAAGCTTGGACTCCAAGTCTATTACCTGGGCTCAGGGAAGGACGACTTTCTTTCTGGCTCTTTGGCTGTCCTCACTCAGGCAGCTTGACTGAAAGAATTTGTGATATCTATCCACTAATTTACTGCCAGAGTTGGGAAGGGGATATTTCTTTGTTAATATTTTTATGGTCTCTTAATTTCTCTGAAAGTACATGTCTTAAGAGAACCTCTTTTCATATTTTTTTTTGTTTCTAGGACCCATGTTTATTCTCCCATAGTGGCTCATGAACCATGGAGGTGTACCTATTTTGCATTCCTCAGTTTGAAGGCCCTACTCTCTCACATAAATGCCTAAATAAATTATAAATTGTCCTTATAAGTCTGGTTTATTCAGTTCTTTGTTTAAAAACAGATATGAATTCAGGGTTTGGAGTTCAAGATCTATTTCTGAGCCCCAAAACTCAGTTATACTCCCTTTTACTATACTCCTTTCTCCGTACCTCAAAGTCATTTGGTTTGATTCATGAAGGATATATAAAGCTTCATGGACATTTACATGAGAATTTGAGTTCTATCCAATGTCCTTCGTGTACATCTCCAACTCTTTGAATGTTTTAAGTAAATACTATTTTGCAACAGGCTGCAAAATCATTTCTCTGCAGCTTACCTGAAGTAGTTTTTGACCTCAGTGTGATTTTTTTTGACTTGAATCTTAGAATGTCTGGAATTTGTGGCTAAGCTTTTATTTTTTCTTTTTAAATATTACTAATTCTTAAGATAGATTGTTAAGTTTTTGTCTATTAGATAATTTTATTACATCATCTAATAGATGGAACAAGTTGGGATGATAAGTTGAACCCATGTTTCTAAACCTCTACCAAAGTAGAGACCATTTGTGGGTTTTGTTCTTCTTAAGACAATTTCTAGCACCAAGAAGCCTAGCCAGAAGGGAGCTAGTTTCCCTTGAAGTTACACAGCATGGTATTCTGATGTCCTGTGATGGAACCTGTGGTGCCTTCGGCAATAGGTAGTTACCATTTATACCTGGAAGGAAATCAAGCATTTTGACAATGGTCTACATTGTTTTGGGGCCTGCAAGACAAGAAGAATACACTTGTGCAATAATAGTGGCACAGAGCCACTGTGGGGAAACAACTGTTTTCTGATTTGACATGAAGCCTCCTCAGTGGGAGAGAACCAAGTCAGAATCCCTTGGTCAGGAAACTCATTCTTTGGAGATATGTCCCCACTGCTTTCTTGGTAAGAAGAGTTGGCTTGCACACACTCTCAAATAACTCTTAACATGAAATTCTCTCAAATAATATTGCGTGCCTCTTTAACCCAAGCTGCTCTTACTGTTGATTGGAAAACCTGCTTTATTTTACAGATGGCAGAGAAAATAGAGGAGAGTCGAGATCTATTGATAAGACAAGGAGATAACTGACTGTCCATCATAAGACTTTCCACCCCGTCACATCTTCCAGGCCCCAGGAGAACTTGCAGTTGAAGTGGTGCCATGAACTCTGCTCTTACTGCTAACCTGACAACCAGCTCCAGGGTGATGGTGACAGATACAGTGATCAAGCAAAACCTACCAAAGCAGAAGTCCAGAGGTTACAAAGAACTCAAAACTAAATCAGACTACCAATAGGCTTTCCATGGCTCAGTAATCATTGAAGAAGAGAGGGTACAAAGATTGCAAGAGCCACAGAATAGGTAGGAATTCCATAACACATGCCCACCCCTGCTACCATATAGAGTCTGACTGAGGCCTTCATGACCCCACAGTGAATACCATAACCCCCTGAAGAGGGCCCCTAATATAACAAGAGTTTAGTAGAGGGCGTATAAGAGTGTATCCTGTTCATCTATCTATCTAGCTATCTATGAAAATTTCAAAAAGCAACATTATTTCTTTTGTAGTTCATATATAGATGTGTGTATATATATGCATATGCATCAGGAAAAATAATGCATAAATGTGAGAGAAGTCTTCCATAACTGATATATCTTGAAGAGATTTCTCTCTCCCATGTTGGTTGTGGCATTAGTCCTAGTAATAAAAGCATAGGAATGACATGCATGTACATCAAGAGATGCATGGTAAAGGAAATGCAAGGCACATACATAAACATTATAGGCTAGTATACAGATACACAAACAGATGGAATAGTATTCAGGATTTTTAAGAAAAATATCTTGTTTATCACATGGATGAAGTAGGAGACATGTTTCTTTCATGGACAATAAGCTGGTCAAGGGTTAAAACTGCATAATTCAGTCAGGTGTGGTGGTGCACGCCTTTAATCCCAGTACTTGGGAGGCAGAGGTTGGAGGATTGCTGTGAGTTTGAGGCCACCCTGAGACAATAGAGTAAATTCCAGGTTAGAGTGAGACCCTTCCTCAAAAAACAAGCAAACAAACAAACATTAAAATGCATAATTCAGTGTTTCTGAGGTACAATCAAAATTTTTAGGACCTGAGGGGAGGGGGGAATGAAGAACTGTTTCCCCCCCTCCTTCAAATATATAATCTGTGAGGAAGATAAATATATTGTTGGCATCCATTCTGCAATATAATATCTAATAGTGAATGGAACAGTGTTAGTCATAAAAAGTATTTTAGGAAGGTAGATCTCATATTAGGTGTTTCTACCAAAAATTAAAATACACACCAAAGATCACAGGAAAAAATTTAGACATGGATGCACATATTCACTAATTTTGTTGGGATTCTTGTAGCCTGGGTGTGCACATGTGACTAAAGTCATGTATTCATAAAATATGTGCAATTTTTGTATGGGGCTATAGGCTTGTCTGGCCATAACCTGCTGTTTTACATGGGGCATGAAGAGTTGAACTAAAAAAGTCTCAGCCCACTCAGATCCTTATGCTTGCATTTTACCAACTATCCATCTCTTCAGCATGATTTCATTTTTCTATCTTTCATGAATAAATATTTGCTGAATTAATTGATTTTTTTTTTCAGTGAGGTTTACAAAGATGATGAGCTGTCAGTAGTGTTGCTCTCCACTGATAAAATGGATGTTACCATGCATGGAGCTGTCCAAAATTAGATTCCTTGTGAGATAGTGAAATTTTTACCATCAAGTTTGAAGTTTGGATCTGTCCATCCTTAAGCTAGTATATATACCATAATAAAAATCATTTGCTGCAGAATAACATATTCAGCTCTGTGAAGATGATGGTAGATTTTTTAAAGAACAATATTTTTCATTTAAAAATTGTCCTTGGAATAACTAGGTACAATGTGGGGTTAATGGCAGAGGTTTTTGAGTTAAAAAGGCTAGATTTTTCATTTTGGCTCTATTTGATAATCTATGACCTTGTGAACTTTACATAAAATGATGATTATAAAAATACCTATTTAGGGTTGCTTAGAAGACTAAATCAAAAAGCTATCTTTCTCAGTACTTCATAATCAATCCATAAATGTTAGTACAATTTTTATTAGTTTATTTTCTTTCATAATCATAAAGGTACACAATTCAATCACAGTCCACATACGTGTTAGTGCTGTCTACTTTTACCTCCTAGGTTAGTTACACTCTTGCTTATATTGGCTACTTTTTTATGGTTAGGTTTATTTCTGTACTACTGATAGCTTAAGGTTAAAGGACTTGCAGGGACCCTCTATTCATCAGAAATTGCATTTATTTTTCAGTATTCAAAGAAACACTTCATAAGTGCAATCTCAAGCATAATTGCATTTTTTGGATAATATATTAAACATATACATGTCACAGAAGTATAATCTCTGAGATTTAATGCTCAAGTCAAAATTAAAAGTTGAATTAAATATAAAAATGCCATTTATTTTTTAAGGAGAGCATAAGGTGATAAAAATAGTCTTTCAATTAATGTTCATGCCCTCAGAGTCATACTTTAGAATTAATGCAAATCAGTCCCCAGAAATATATTTCAATAAGTCATTTGAGGAGAGAGAAAAATGATATAATCACATCCCCTGAGAAATAAATAACTTTTCTTCAGGTTGAACTTGAGCTTCTGGACCAAAAATGACTGGATCAAGAAATTCAGGTTAAAACAGAAGTTGAAAAAAATGTTATTCTTGAGTAGAATGGTCTATATCTGATAAGATTTGCATGAATCCCAAATTTTGTTAAAGAAAAGTGGACATAAAGGAAAAGACAAGTAAGATAAAAATTACTTAACAGGATTCAGAACTCTGAGAATCAACAAGGTGATAGCAAAAGACTGCAAAGCTGTTTCTGTGTCCTTAAGAGATATTTCAAAGCTATCTGAAATCGACAAAAACAGAGCCTCCTCTAAGTCTATCCCTTGCACAAAAATGAGATGAAATCTGAGTCCAATTTATATAGAAATTTTTCTTAAGAATAAGTTGGTTTAAAATAATATATAAATTCACTTTTGTAGGAAGGTGTCAGATTATAAAAAGATTTACTATTATTTATTAATCCTTTCCAATTATTTTATTTTACTCTTGCAGTGCTGGGAATTGAACCTCAGAACTAGGTGAACACATTAAGCAAATACCCTACTGCCAAGGATACCTCCCAGAGGATGAGAAGTGCTTCAGAATTTCATCTTTAAGTCATGACATGGCCATTCCATTTATGTCCTCACAGCTGCTGTGTTTACTTGCACAAAACCTGCACAACGTTGGGCCCAAGAATATTCAATTATGCATGATGGAAGGGAGTAAAAAAGACATTGAATGAGGAGAGAGAAGCTTGAAAGTTGGAAATAAGGGATTCAGGAAAAGTGATTGGGGAAGGGGCTCAAAAGGCCATAATGGGAGGAAATCATGATCAAAGTACATGTATGTACATGTATAAAAGTTGACAATAAACTTCTCTCACACAGCCATGGTGAAAAACCAACTGCTCTCGATTTGGCTAATTTATCTGTTCAGTGGAACGGAATCCATAGCTGGAGGTGGGAAACAAGTCAGAACCATATCCAAAAATGAGTCCACTCTCCATTATCAAGCTCCCACAATTGTGGGCTGCAAGTGGTCCTACATCTCTTAAATTCTCTCTAAAAAATATTGGTTATCACATTTATTTCGTGCTAACTTTACTCTCTGTTGGAGAATCTGCTTCTCTTTTACAGATAGATGCAGATCCTAAGGAAAGAACCATCCCATCATACCTCAAAAGGACCCCAGCTAAAACTAAGAATAATTGGGGAAACATGCAAGAATGCTGTTTTCTTGGCAAACTGGGAACCAGCACAATGGTGAAGGAGATAGACACAGAGAACAATCAACCCTTACCAAACCAGATATCCAGAGACACAGAGGCTCCCAAGATCTCAACAATGAAGCAGACCTAAAATGAACCCAACACAGCTCAGGGAAATTTGCAGAAGAGGGGGTGAAAAGAATGTCTGAGCCACACATTGGGTCATGACCTACAGAGACATTTCTTCCTACCCAAAACTGAAGGCAACCCAAACAATGCATGACCCATATTCCCCACAAAGGAGGGTCCCTGTGGATGGGGGAGGACAGGGAGGAGGCTAATAATGGTACCAACATGACTGATTTCACTGAGCACAAAAATAATTAACAATAAAAGGATGAAAATATATATAATATACTACCTACTTGATAACTTCACTCATCTATAAAACTTGACATTTGCAGTATTAAGTCGCATGTTGAATTAGTATACACACACACACACACACACACATACACACATGCATAGGGAGACATACATTGTAAACACATGCAAACAAGGTCACACCCCTGAATGCACCTTTGTTTCTAACATAAAGTTAGAACAAGAGAATAGTCTCATGCTTGCACTTGTTGTACATTGGCTTTTGTCTCAAGCACAGAGAAACCAATATCATCCATTCCAAAAATTTCATTTTATATTCTTTTATAATTGATGTTTATCTAGTTAACATTATTGATTGATCTTTCAGCCAGTAGGACATTTCCAGGAATAAACTGCATTACTTTCAAGAGATGGACATAACAAAACAGTAATTAAAATATTTCCATAATTAAATGTTATTTCCTTATTTTATTAACTGGAAGCCTTTGGAGTTCTCATCTTAGATGAGCCAGAAATAAAGATCCTATCTATTTTCTAACACAGATGGTCCTTAACAATAAAGAATGAAGACATGAATAATACCTAGAGTATGATAGCAAGCATTAATTTGGCCAGGCAATGGGTGACAGTCCCCTCTTCCTTAAGCTTTCACAAGGTAGTAAAGATAAAGATAACAATGATGTGAAAGAACACATAGTAAAATCTTGAGATATACAGCTCTGCTTCTTAAGTTTGATGAATATGAGAGTTGATAAGATAGAAAAACAGATTAATGGAGGTGAAAAGGCATAAGTGAGGTCAGGGGAAGACAAATAAAGGAAATATGGAGGGAAGGCTAATCAAAATCTAAGAGGATATAAATAAGTCATATGGAAACCCACATTTTTGGACAATGGAACACACAGGAGCCATAGATTGTTACTAGAAAATTTTTAGTTCCAGGGATGGGATATCGTCCAGTGAGTTGTTAGCCAGGGAGTTGCCCCCAAAACATTACTGGCTATTGCTGAGGCCCTTGGTTTCCCACCAAGAATAAATAGATGGTAAAACCCTATTGCTGAAGAGTCCACATACTTGGGCTGCATGGTCACTGAGAAATCCTGCTGGCACTCAGCTGAAAACCTCCTCCATGTAAACCTGCTGGCAGAAAGCTGGAAAAAGCCATACTGCATGAAGTTCAATGGGAGAGAGAAATCACCAGTGAAGATACTCAACTGTGGACATTGCAAGTCTTATATTTGGCCAACCTGGCCAAATGAGCCAGTGGGTGAAATAGTGGCACATCTGTTATGGGTGAAACCAACAACCCTCTAAAATGACTAGAGGCATGCTCCATGGAAGGGAATACAACCTGATATTGAAAACCTGTAACAGGGTAATCATGAGCCCTAGGGGTGTAACGTCTGCTGCTGTCTGGCTAAATATATATACTATGCTCACCAAACTACCCAGTAAGCACTTCTATTAATGTTCATACCCATATATCAATGCTACCCTCACTTTTGTTTAGAGATACTTCTCTTTTCAGATGGCAGTGACTTTGGGATGACTCAGAAGGCACCATGGTGCTGAGAAGAAATGAAAGAGGAGTGCTCAGCACTGAAATATCTCATTGACACCTTTCAAGGCTCAGGGTCCATTATGAAAGAGGAGACAGAAAGAATGTAGGAGCCAAAGGGAAGGGTAGCACTGCTTAAAACATGATCCTCCAGACACAAAATGGCCTGGATATCCATGGCCTCACAGTGCCTGACACTACCTACACAAGTCCATCATAATAGGAGCAAAAGATCATGACATCAAAATAAAAGAGAGACTGACTGAGAGGGGAAGGGGATATGATGGAGAGTGAAGTTTCCAAGGGGAAAGTGGGCAGGGGAGGGAATTACCATGGGATGTTGCTTATAATCATGGAAGTTGTCAATGAAAAAGAAAAAGAAAAAGAAGTCTCATCAACCTTGCTAATTCTCAGGTTTTCATTTTGAATTTACATTCCAAAGTGCTTGGCTTAGATCATGAGGAATGACATATCTACATTGACTCCCAGGTAGATCTATGAAGATGGGTGCTTGACATGCCTTGAACTATAAAAATGGAGTTGGTGAAGCACAAAGATTTTTTTCTTGCTTGTGTTACCTACTTACTGTTACCTCCCCTCTCCCATACAAAGGATTTCAGCTGCTAGAAGCTTTTCCATTGCTATACTATCTCTTTGTACCTGTAACATTCTCTCCTTCTATCTTAGTTTGCTTTACTGAAATATCACTAATGATTTCATTCCATAGGCTTTCATACAGAGTCCAGAAAACCATAGTTCCCAGGATACATATGGCCACACTATTCATTTCTATATTGTTTTAGTTGCTTCTGGGCTACAATGGTAGAGGCAAACAGTTTCCATAGATACTACATGGTCCAGAAAGCCTAAATATCTATCATTTACTTGTCATGGGAAAGGGTTGCCGAGAACTCATAAATTCATGAAAGATTGCAGCATTCGGCATATTTTAAGGACTTATTCTGTGAAATCTCAAATACATGTAAAGGCAATAGTTTAATTGTAGGCCACTGCCTGAGAAGGTTTCTGCTAAGTCCATATATTGGGCAATCATAAAGGGTTGCCTACAGTATTAGGAAAACTGATGGATAAAGTTTCAGGAATTTGACATGATATGTCAGACTTTCAGGATGGACAATGTCAGTCAGGGAGACCAGTTCCTGCTATACCACACACCTAGTAGGGAGCTAGCTAATCAATCATTCATTTGTCTAAAATTCTTTTGCATCATCTTGAGTCTCATAACAGACCCCCTGGCCTAGAGCAGCCAGTGCTTACACTGATACAAATCAGGCTGATAAGGCATTAGAAAGGGATTATGAGAGCAGCTTAATTAAAGAAACTTCAATGGGATCATAAATAATCAGTCCAAGTTATTAACTTTTGACAACTGCTCATCTGTATTGAGTTCGAATGACTTCTGCCCCACAAAGTCCTTAATCTAATTCTGAGTGAATACAGTTCATAAGGGAAAATACCCTTTATAATACATTGACTATAATCAACAAATCTCTGAAGCAAAAATTTCCCCAAATGTACCTAAACCGACTCTATATTTTTTTATATTCATAACTTTAGTCCTATTATTTCTTTCAACTTCGAGAAGTCCACTGGTTAAACTTCAATATCTTTTATAAAAGGAAGACCAAATGTCACTTTCTTTATGAAGTCTACCACAGATCCTGTTGGAATTCTTTATTATTTCATTTCTTTTCATTCAGCATACTTTAATATTTGTCATAATAGAACTAATCTGACTTGGCAACAGCCATGCATTCTCACTAGAGTATTAACTCTAGAGCTCATTCTGCTCCACATGTTTTAAATAGTGCCTGGCATACAATGACTAATGGCTGATCAACTAAGCGGCAGAATTGATCATAGTTTAGTCCCCCGTCTCTAATAAGTACTTGCTAGTTTCTTTTGCATTAGTTAACATTTTGTGACCTTAACAGACTTACTTGACAGAAAGAACTTAAGGGTATGAAGGCTTGTTTTGCTCACAGTTTCACAGGATTCAGTCCACAGTGGCTATAACAGTGACCTTCTTGTTGCTGGTACCAAACACCCAACCAGAAGCAGCCTATGCAAGGAAAGGATTTATTTCTGGTGTACAATCTTGAGGGGACGTATCATCATCACATGGAAAGGATAGAAGGGACAGGAAGCTGGTTTAAATCTTCACATACCAGGAGGGGGCAAACTGCAAGAGTAAGCAACTAGCACTGGGAAGGGGCTAGAATGTAAGACACCAAAGCCCATCCCCAGTGACCCAACGTTTCCAGTAAGGCTTTACATCCTAAAGGCTCCGCCAGCTGGGGGTCAGATATGAGTTTTAATCACAAACACATGAAGCTAAAGGGGACATTTTACATTCAAACCACAACAATCGCAGGGGACTATGGTAGAATATTTCACATCAAGGCATTCTCCTTATATTTCATCTTGGGATAGCACCAACTACATTTAGAGTAGATATCCACCCCCCACCCCAGGCAATCTTTTCTGGAAAACCCTCACTGATGCATCTAGATTTGTGCTTCACCTTCTCAGTGATTCTGTATCTGATTATGTTGATAGTGCACATTAGCATCAGAATTTTTCATTGTCTCTCTCTCTCTCCCTCTGTCTGTCTCAATTAAATAAATAGCATAGATAAATTAAAAAAATGTTTAAGATACCTGAGTATATGGGGAACATACATTTACATTCAAACCACCACAAGTATATCTAATAAACTAGGATACATTATCAAAGCCACTATCATATCCTTAAATATCTTTGGCAGCGTCCTTGGAAAATGTTTTCTGGGCTATATTTACAAAACCTCCAAGAATCCACTACTGACATCGTGATGCTCCCAACTTAATTATATTAATAAAACTCACCTATCCATCTGGATTCCATATTTCAACATTTTATAAACAATATAGCAATCTTATGGTTGCATTCGGTAAAAAAATTCATATATAAAAATACAAAACACACAGCAGGTTATTTTTCTCACAAACTACTACATTAAATCAAGCAGTTTACTAATCATTCCCCAAATGACCACAGTTAATTATCCTCGGTCTCTGGTGACAGAGTTAAACAATAAATAGATACATATTAATAAATTTTCAAAGATTGTTCAATTCTCAAAAGTATATATAAAAATATGTAGAGACAAGCTGCAACACTGATTCTATAGTAGACTCCACCTCACTAGAAGATGGAGAGAAGAGGATCAGCTATACTACTCACTAGTTAAGGACAAAGAGAAGCCACCCATGAAATAGTGATAAATGTAATATATAAGTTACCTTTTCACTGCTGTAACAAAATATCAAATGCAAGCAACTTATAGAAGGAAAGATTTATTTTGAGTCTCTCATGGTTTCAGAAGTTTCTGTCCACTGCAGTCAGAAGAAGGTGTGGCAATGGGAGCATGAGGCAGCCACATGTTCTCGTGGTGATGAGGTAGCAAATCGAGTTCTGCATAACAGAGGCATGTATCACTTTCTAAGGCTTTCCTACTAGTGCCCCAGATCTAACCACCAGATCCTACCTCCCAAAGACTCCACAGTCTTAAAAATAGTGCCCCAAGCTGTGGACCTAGTACTCCTAAACTGAGCCTGTGTGGAGACATTCCAGTTTCATACTGTAATGGGAAAATATACTTTTGTGAAGATTTTGAAATTCAAGCCTAATATTATATGTTCTCAGGTTAATAACCTTTAATCCCAATGAATTTAATAATAGCAGCATTAAAGAATTTTGAACATGTTTTCTTAGTTCATCTGTTTTTGAAACAGAAATCCTCAGATGTATTATTGCACCTCTAGTTATCACTGAGCAAAGGTTCCTGAAAAGTGGGCTGAGTCTGCCTGGAGTTTCCTGAGACCTTTCCAGGAAGTGAGTGAGGCCCTTCCATTTCCAACAATATACCTGTGTGGCTCAATTGTCCAAATTTATTTCAACCTGAATGAATGTAAAAGCAAGTAGACAAACCAGCTGCATTTTATTGAAACATGGCAGGGATTAAAAAATAGAAAATGATGTTTCATTTCTCATTCTTCTTTCCAAAAATGTAATTAACATTAATATGTGCTATATCCTGAATGTTTGTGTTCTGTTCAAAGTCATAAATTGAAATATTTATCCCATGGGCTGGCAAGGTGGTGCAGTGGTTAAAAGTACTTGCTTGCTAACCCTGATGGCCCAGGTTTAATCCCTCAGTGCAGGAACTCTCCTTCAGCTTTACTCATTCAGATCACCTCCCTTCAGAAGATTCAGTATTCCTCCTATTGTCCCAAAGCAACACAGCTGGCCCAATCTCAATGGTGGCAGTGTCTCACAAACAATTACAGTCAATTTTTATGCTCTGGCCAGAAACTTTCATTTCTTCCTGTGCAAACACATTTTTACATATACTTCTGCTCTATATTCAATCCATCACAGCACTTCATTGCTTTTAAACTCAAGCTCTCAGAACATGGGCAGAACTCAGCAAGCCTCTCACACATACTGCTTACAGCCTAGTCCCAACAAAAATTCCCCCCTACACACACACCCATAAACCAAGCTTCTATAGTACACACTTCTTTATGCATTTAGATGTTTCCAACTATCAGTGGAATAGGCCATCAAACTCTGATTACAGCACTGCAAGGTATCTCTTAGTTCAAAGTTTCAAATCCTTCCATATTCCTCCCAGAAATCAGTTTCCAAAGACCAAAAGCAAAATATCCAGGTTTACAGTATCAAAAATCCCACTCCTGAGCACACAGTGAGACTTCCGGTTAATATGGCGGCGTAGGTACCACGCCAAAGCAGCCTAGGGGGGGAAAAGACCAAAAAAACTCAGCAAAATACGCACTTTTACTAAAAAGTGAGGTGTATAGGAAATTGAGGCGGCAGCGGAGAAGTAGAAGAGTTCCAGAGCATCCAGAGCCTGCACAGGCGGGAACAGCGGCTCCGGGGCGGCTCGGCCACCCGCCGCAGCCGCGGAGCGGCAGAAAGCCGCCGGACTCTCGGCTCGAGCCGCAGGACAAGCCAGGTGCGGGATTTTCCCCTCACACCGCGCTCTCCGCAACTCGGGAAATGTGAGGGGAGAGCGGCAGCGAGCAACGGAGGGAAGAGCAGACCGCGAGGTAGAAGCACACGTGGAACAGCGATACAACCAGAGCAGCCGCGGCTCCCTCCCCTCCCCCACCACCTGAACCCAGCTCCAGCGAACACAGCAGCGGCCCGGGACCCGGCCACGCCAACTTGGGCTGACAGCAGGACCCAAGCAGGAGCAGAGTTCGGCAGCAACTTCAGCGGCTCCAGCACCGGTACCAGTGGCCCCAGCAGCAGTGGACCCAGGAGCGGCAGCGGCGGCAGATCCCGCAGCAGCGGCTTCGGGGGGAGCAGCAGCGGTGGACACGGCAGCGGCAGCTTCAGCAGCGGTGGTGGCTCCGGTTGTGGCAGCTACAACAGCAGCAGAGGCAGCAGCAGCGGCTCAGTTTGCCCCGTAGGAAAAGCAAGTGCCCAGCTCCAGAAATCAGAACAGCAGCCCGACGACCCAGGCAGCAACTTGACTGAGACCACAATCACCCAAGGTAACTGGGATTGCACCAGGGAAGGGTCTCACTTGGTCACAAGCTGACTTGGATACCTCAACAGACCAGAAATCTAAACCTCTTTGTTGATAGAGGATCTGGTCATTATAATAACTACTCTTGCATACATACTCGGGGCTGTTTTTGATTGAATGTGTACAGTGTTTAGTTAAATTTTAGAATCTACCAGTTTTTTATTCCACTAAGCCTGCTTGAATACTCCTATAGCAGGGAAACTCAACCCCTAAGAACATCTTTGTAGATACTCTGAGAGTCTTAAGAGCCACACCTAATACCTTAAGGTCCTACCCTGAAAATATATTACATCAAATCAATTGATACAGCTAAGAATACACAGCTAGCTAGAAAATCCAAGCATTAACTTAATCCAAGATGCAAAAATATATACATTATAACACAAGAAACATTAAAAAGCAAGATGATATAAATCCACCGAAAAGTATTAATGCATCAGAAATGTCCTCCAGTGAGAAAGAGTTAGAGGAAATGCCTGAGAAAGAGTTCAAAAGAATAATTATAAATATGTTCAAAGAGGTCAAAGAACACATGAAAACAATCAAAGAAGAAATCAAAGAGGAAATCAAAAAGGAAATCAAAGGAATCAAAGAAGAGGCAGGACACCAATTTAATGAAATAAAGAAGGCAATACAAGACATAAATAGGGAAATAGAAATAATAAAGAAAAACCAGTCAGAATTACTAGCAATGAAGAACACAGTTAATGAAATAAAAAACTCTGTAGAAAATGTCACCAGTAGGATGGATGAGGGAGAGGACAGAATATCTAAGCTAGAAGATCAGGTGGCAGACCTAATGCAGTCCAACAAAGAGAAAGACAAACTTATAGAAAAGTATGAGTGGGAATTTCAAGATATTCGGGACACTATGAAAAGATCCAATATAAGAATTCAGGGCATAGTAGAAGGAGAAGAACTCCACTCCAGAGGCATAGTAGGCATCTTCAACAAAATCATAGAGGAAAATTTTCCCCAAATTGGGAAAGAGGTGCCAATACAGATACAGGAAGCCTTTAGAACCCCAGCCAGACAAAACCCAGAAAGAAACTCTCCTCGCCACATTATACTCAAACTTCCAAACAGACAAACCAAAGAAAAAATATTGAAAGCAGTTAGAGAGAAAAATCAAGTTACCTACAAAAGCAAGCCCATCAGGATTACAGCAGATTATTCAACACAAACTTTTAAAGCCAGAAGGGCTTGGAGTGATATATTCCAAGTTCTGAAAGATAACAACTGTCAACCAAGGTTACTTTATCCTGCAAAGTTATCCATCCAAATAGATGGAGAAATAAAGACATTCCATGACAAAAGCAGGTTAAAGGAGTATCTGAAGACAAAACCAGCTCTACAGAAAATACTTGATAGAATCCTCCATGCTGAACAAAAGGAAAAGCACACATATAAGGAACCTAGAAAAAACCAGCTATACTCAAATACCAGTTAACAGAAGAGAGCACAGGTAGAACAAGTAACACACACACACACACACAAATGGCAAACATAAATACACACCTTTCAATAATATCTCTTAATATCAACGGTCTCAATGCCCCAACGAAAAGACATAGATTTGCAGACTGGGTTAAAAAGCAGGATCCTACAATTTGTTGTCTCCAAGAAACTCACCTTTCTACAAAGGATAGACATTATCTTAGGGTGAAAGGTTGGAAGACGGTGTTTCAAGCAAATGGGCCTAGAAAACAAGCAGGGGTTGCTATCCTAATATCAGACAGGGTAGACTTTAGTCCGACGTTAGTCAAGAAAGATAAGGAAGGTCACTTTATATTGATTAAGGGCACACTCCAACAGGAGGACATTACAATCCTAAACATATATGCACCTAACATGGGGGCTCCCAAATTCGTCAAACAAACACTATTAGAACTAAGGTCACAGATAACACCAAACACAGTGGTGGTGGGTGACTTTAACACCCCACTCTCATCAATTGACAGGTCATCCAGGGAAAGAATAAACAGAGAGGCATCTGGACTAAATGAGGTCATAGAAGGAATGGACCTAACAGATATATACAGGACATTTCATCCAAAGGCTGCAGAATATACATTCTTTTCAGCAGCACATGGAACATTCTCTAAAATAGACCATATATTAGGACACAAAACAAATCTTAACAAATTCAGGAAAATTGAAATAATTCCTTGCATTCTATCTGACCACAATGGAATTAAACTACAAATCAGTAGCAAGAAAGGCTATAGAGCATACACAAAATCATGGAAACTAAACAATACACTACTAAATGATGAGTGGGTCAATGAAGAAATCAAAAAGGAAATCAAAAAATTTATAGAGTCAAATGATAATGAGAACACAACATACCAAAATCTCTGGGACACAATGAAGGCAGTTCTAAGAGGTAAATTTATAGCCTTAAGTGCCTATATTAAGAAATTAGAAAGGTCGCAAGTAAACGACCTAATGCTTCGCCTTAAAGACTTGGAAAAAGAAGAACAAGGCAAACCAAAAATTAGTAGACGGGAAGAAATAATAAAGATTAGGGCAGAAATTAATGAAATAGAAACAAAAAGAACAATCCAAAGAATTAATGAAACAAAGAGTTGGTTCTTTGAAAGGATAAACAAGATTGATAAACCCTTAGCAAATCTGACCAAAAGAAAGAGAGAAGAGACACAAATTAATAAAATCAGAGATGAACAAGGTAACATCACAACAGATTCCAGAGAAATTCAAAAAATTATAGGGACATACTATAAAAGCATATACTCCACAAAGTATGAAAATCTGAAAGAAATGGATGATTTCCTCGATCTATATGACCTACCTAAATTAAATCAAAATGAGATTAATCACTTAAATAGACCTATAACAAACATGGAGATCCGAGCAGTTATCAATAATCTCCCAACTAAAAAAAGCCCAGGCCCGGATGGATTCACTGCTGAATTTTACCAGACTTATAATGAAGAGCTAACACCATTGCTTCTTAAGCTTTTCCAGGAAATAGAAAAAGAAGGAATTCTACCAAACTCCTTCTATGAGGCCAGCATCACCCTGATACCAAAACCAGGCAAAGATAGAACAAAAAAAGAAAATTACAGACCAATCTCCCTCATGAACATAGATGCAAAAATTCTCAACAAAATATTGGCAAACAGAATACAAGAGTATATCAAAAAGATCATTCACCCTGACCAAGTAGGCTTTATCCCAGAGATGCAGGGATGGTTCAACATACGCAAATCTATAAATGTAATACATTACATAAATGGGTTGAAGGACAAAAATCACATGATCATCTCATTAGATGCAGAGAAAGCATTTGACAAAATCCAACATCCCTTCATGATAAAAGTCCTACAGAGACTGGGAATAGAAGGAACATATCTCAATATAATAAAGGCTATTTATGACAAGCCTACAGCCAACATATTACTAAATGGGGAAAAACTGGAAGCTTTTCCACTAAAATCAGGAACAAGACAAGGGTGTCCACTGTCTCCACTTCTATTTAATATAGTTTTGGAAGTCTTAGCCATAGCAATAAGGCAAGAGACACACATAAAAGGGATACAAATTGGAAAGGAAGAAATCAAGTTATCATTATTTGCAGATGACATGATTCTATACATAAAGGACCCTAAAGACTCTACTAGCAAGCTGTTAGAGCTGATCAAAACCTACAGCAATGTAGCAGGATACAAAATAAATACACAGAAATCAGTAGCCTTCATATATGCTAACAACAAACACACAGAGGATGAAATCAGAGAATCACTCCCATTCACAATTACATCAAAAAAAAAATAAAATACCTTGGAATAAACCTAACCAAGGAAGTAAAGAATCTATACAATGAGAACTTTAAAACACTCAAGCGAGAAATTGCAGAAGACACTAGAAAGTGGAGAAACATCCCTTGTTCCTGGCTTGGAAGAATCAATATCGTGAAAATGGCAATCTTACCTAAAGCAATCTACACATTTAATGCAATCCCTATCAAAATTCCAAAGGCTTTCTTCATGGAAATAGAAAAAACAATCCAAAAATTCATTTGGAATCACAAAAAACCTCGAATATCTAAAATAATACTGAGCAACAAAAAAGAGGCTGGTGGTATCACCATACCTGATTTTAACCTATACTACAGAGCCATAGTAACAAAAACAGCATGGTACTGGCACAAAAACAGACATGTAGATCAGTGGAACAGAATAGAGGACCCAGATGTAAGCCCAAGTAGCTATAGCCACCTGATATTTGATAAAAATGCCAAAAATACTCATTGGAGAAGAGACAGCCTCTTCAGCAAATGGTGTTTTGAAAACTGGATAAATATCTACAGAAGGATGAAAATAGATTCTTCTCTCTCGCCACGCACAAGAATTAAGTCCAAATGGATTAAAGACCTTAACATCAGACCGGAAACTTTGAAACTGCTAGAGGAAAAAGTAGGGGAAACCCTTCAACATATTGGTCTTGGCAAAGACTTTCTGAATACAACCCCAATTGCTCAGGCAATAAAACCACAGATTAACCACTGGGACCTAATGAAATTACAAAGATTTTGCACCGCAAAGGACACAGTGAAAAAAGCAAAGAGGCAACCTACAGAATGGGAAAAAATCTTCGCCAGCTATATATCTGATAGAGGATTAATATCTAGGATATACAAAGAACTCAAAAAGTTAACCAATAAGGAATCAAACAAGCCAATCAAAAAATGGTCTAAGGAGCTAAATAGAGAGTTCTCAAAGGAAGAAATACGAATGGCATATAAGCACCTAAAAAAATGTTCTACGTCACTAGTCATCAGGGAAATGCAGATTAAAACTACATTGAGATTCCATCTCACTCCTGTCAGATTGGCCACCATCATGAAAACAAATGATCATAAATGTTGGCGGGGATGTGGAAAAAAAGGAACCCTTCTGCACTGCTGGTGGGAATGCAATCTGGTCCAGCCATTGTGGAAAACAGTGTGGAGGTTCCTAAAGCAGCTAGAGATTGATCTACCATATGACCCAGCTATAGCACTCCTAGGCATATATCCAAAGGACTCATCTCATTTCCTTAGAAGTACATGCTCAACCATGTTTATTGCTGCTCAATTTATAATAGCTGGGAAATGGAACCAGCCTAGATGTCCCTCAACAGATGAGTGGATAATGAAGATGTGGTACATTTATACAATGGAGTTCTACTCAGCGGTAAAGAAAACTGAAGTTATGAAATTTGCAGAAAAATGGATGGACCTGGAAAGTATTATACTAAGTCAGGTAACCCAGGCCCAGAAAGCTAAGCACCACATGTTCTCTCTCATATGGGGATCCTAGCTACAGATGACTGGGCTTCTGTGTGAGAATGAAAATACTTAGTAGCAGAGGCCAGTAAGTTGAAAAGGAGACATAAAGGGTGGAGAAAGGAAGGGAGGAGGATACTTAATAGGTTGATATTGTATATATGTAATTACAATGATTGTAATGGGGAGGTAATATGATTGAGAATGGAATTTCAAACGGGAAAGTGTGGGGGTGGGGAGGGAGGGAATTACCATGGGATATATTTTATAATCATGGAAAATGTTAATAAAAATTAAAAAAAAAATCCCACTCCTCTTTTGCCAGGTTTCTCTTGTAGTTACTTTCTTGTTACTGGAATAAAACACCTAACCAAAGGCAACTGTATTGAAGAAAAGATTTGTTTTGGCTTACAGTCTTGAAAGATAGCTTCATGATGGCAGGAGAAAGCATGGCATGACCACAGGCTGGAAACCATAATCTTGCCATAGCAGGTGGAGGGTAGTTCCAAGAGAGTGACCTCTGGCCAGGGGGAAGCTGGGCTATAACACTCCAAAGCCTGCCCCTAGCAACCCCCTCCAGCAAAGCTACAACTTCAAATTGCCACCAGCTGTGGATCAAGCATTCTAAACATACATATGAGCTTATCAGAGACACCTGATTGAAACTGCCATATACCCTGACCTTGGACTTCTAGCCCATGAAACTGTGAGAAGTAAATTTTCATTGTCTAAAAGCTAACCAATCTATAGAATTTTATTGTAGCAGTCAGAATGGACTAGGGCAATGCATGGTAAGTTTAATGCTATTTTAAAATGAATTTATAAGGTTTAACAAGCTCACCATTTTATAATATATACTAAATATTAAGTGATATATAGAAATAAACAAAACATCTTTGGATTCCTAAGTGATTCTTTAGTTTTAAGAGTATTCTGTGACGAAAGGAATTGAAAACAGCTGTCTCAGAGGGAAGTCGAGTATGATACATTTTCCAAAATTATTTGAATGGTAATAAGCAGCAAGAACACTTTTGTTGAAATGAATAATGTCTTAACTATGACAGAACAAGGAAAGAGTCCTGGACTCATAATGGGAACAAATGCTGCTTTGAAAGGAAGAAACTGTACCTTATTTATCTATCAATCTCCACACCTAGAATTCATTAGTGGAAAAAATCCTCTTCCTACAGGGAAAGTCCTTTCTTCCAACGAGATTATATCATCTTCTGTGCATAGGGAAAATACAAGTTAAATCTTTGGAGAAGTGTAGAATTCAAAGGACAAGGAATGAATTCCACTTCAAGTTATTAAGGAAAGATAACAGTCATGAATGGTGACTCTCAAATACAATGTCTCTGTGTTAATTAATTTTGATTCATTTGATCAATGAATCAATACCTGACAGAAACAACTTATGGAAGCAAAGGTTTATTTTGGCTCAATATCCAAGAAGGCTGTAGTTCTTCACAGGTGGGAAAGTATGACAGAGTGGCTGAGGCCATGGCAGCTGGAGAATGCAGTGGTAGATATTCTCATTATGGTAGACAAGCAAACAACTAGAACTAGGGACTGGCAATTCCCTTCACAAGGCTGCCTCTACTTACCTACTTCTTCTAGCTATACCCTGCATTCTTTTTTTTTTTTTTTTAATTTTATTTATTTATTTGAGAGCGACAGACACAGAGAGAAAGACAGATAGAGGGAGAGAGAGAGAATGGGCGCGCCAGGGCTTCCAGCCTCTGCAAACGAACTCCAGACGCGTGCGCCCCCTTGTGCATCTGGCTAACGTGGGACCTGGGGAACCGAGCCTCGAACCGGGGTCCGTAGGCTTCACAGGCAAGCGCTTAACCGCTAAGCCATCTCTCCAGCCCTACCCTGCATTCTTATGGCCTCTCCAAACAGTTTCCCTATCTAGGGAACCAGTATTCATAATATGAATCTTAACAGGACATTTTACATTCAAACCATAACTGTTCCAATGCAGGAATTGGCCAATATACCCAGGCAGAAATAAAAGACTTCACTGAACTTACCAGACCCTCCTGTGGAAAACTGGGGAGAAAACTTGTGAAAATACAAGTACTCTGGATTGTCCTTTAGAGGATGAGTCATTAAGTTGGAAGTGGGCCCTGGAATTTATATTTTGAGCAAACAAAATGCTAAAGTTTGGAGATAAAAAATTTTCCAGACTTTAAGAAGTACTCATGGCACCTAGAACCCCAAGGCCGGTTGTCTGTGAGGACTGAGAGATTTGCCAGTGAATCAGTGTACCACTGTTCATTATTTCTTTGATCAGCCAATACAAGTGTTATGTTTTTAATAGTTTTGTGTTATGATATATACTGTTATGAAAAAAGTATGGATCTGGAGAGAAAAAATCAGATTTACCCTGTGGGGTTGGTAGTAATTGTGGGTGGAAAAAGAAATATGTTTATTATAATGTGGAGAAGAAGACTCACTTTTTAAATATAATTGTGACACTTTTATCTGAAGATATAGTTTTGAACTACTGTTTTTAGCATTTCTTCATCGGAACTGTTGACAGGTGCATACTACCACATGGTAATTAAGTTTGGTGATGCTAGGGAAGGCATTCCATGGCAGAAGAAAGGAATGTATGCCATAGCTTTAGATTCATCACAGAACTCGCTGGGCATCAATTCTGAGAAAATAAAAAAATAAAATATGACTTTGGCTGGCAGTGAACAAGGCCCAATGACATACAGCTCATTGTCTACTCTTCCTTTGCTTTGTGATGAAAAGGACTGCAAAATAAGATTTTAAGTATTTACAATCATCTAATAAAATGCTTCATGTGTATTTATGAGGTACTTCTTAAACAAGATAAATTGTAATATTAATCAAAATCAGGACTACTACTTGGAATTCTTCCAAGAACCCAGATCATACACAAAGCTTTTCAGGTATTTTCCAATTCATTAATTCTCTCAGTGAAGTTGTTTATTCCACTCTCTCTCGGCATGTATGAGAATGGAGCTGTTTGACAGGAAGTCAAACAATCCCAATATGAATTGCTGTTTGCTGGCTTATTACCTAAATCATGATGACTTGAGATATTGTTAATATTAAATAATACCCATTCTAAGTGAATATGCATGAGTGAAATTTCATTATGCTCTGATTTCCTGTCTGTTCTGTGATTGGGACCTCATGGGAGGCAAACTCACACATTAGAGTTAATTCTTTGTTCATCCGTCTTCATAGCTTCTCTCTTTTACCAGTTGGCCCTGATTAGTAGGGAATGGACCAAGGTATATGCTTTACTGGAGTGAGATGGCCCATAGTGGCATTTAATGGGATGGACTGTAGCCTTAAAAACTCAAGGAAATGCTTATTATTGAATCATCTGTGTTAGACTCAGAAAGAATCTCCATAATGTTGCAGGTTGTTTTAACTTCTGAAAGCCAACTCTGATAACATAAACCAGTATCTCACCAGTATTTGAGACAGAGACAACAAATGTTGTATTATGTTTTATTTTAACCTTATAATGTTGGTTCCAGCAAAGTTACTTTTTGCTGTAATGAAATCTCAAAAACAACATTAACAATTTACTCTTGAATCTTATTTTATCTTTTCAAAGCACTGTTAAAAATCTCAAGGACAGAGAAAAAACATTAAAAGGTAGAGTTAGATACATGATCTGCCATGATAAGAATTCTCCTATTCAAAAGGGGTCAGGGGCCATATGGAAGTTGGTCCAAGCCTCCTGTTACTGAAAAACAGAAACTTTCCTGAGGCAGAAACAGGAGTGCAAAGCCATCTCAGCCTACAATAGTGTGTTTGAAACCAGTTTAGATTATACAGGTTAGATTAAACAAACCAACCAACCCAAAGAACCAAAACAAACAAGCAAACAAACAAAACCCAAACTGCAAGACAGAAAACAAAAATCCTAGAATGAAATCTTAATGTTCATTTTGTGGTAATGGAAATAGCTCATTGCAAACAAGCAAACATGCTCCCCTCAAAACAAAAACAAACTATAAAACAAAAAATCTTCTTCATAAGACTTTTCTATGCTTCAGACAAGATTCACAGATAATCCAATGTACTGAGGAAAATGTGGACATTGAGCTCTTTGTTGTGTAGATGATTTACTGAACTGACTTTCTCTACTCATTGATCTACTCCATATGTTTCGTTGCTTTATCTGGATAAGCTTTAATAACAAGGTTTGTCACCTTGATATAGGTCCCTGAATGCAGCCCACCCTTGAGCACTGGGGCAGGGAACAAGCCTCCTCAATGGCTCTAAAAGCTTTGGAGGAACTCATAGAAAAGCGATGTTTCCTATCCCATCCTGTGAAGTACTCCTACCACGCCTTAACTGGCTTGTTCTGCAAGTGTTGCTTTTAAAGGGATTTGCTTCAATCAACTGTGGTGTGATAGCAGAAATGTGGATGACTGCTATGGAAAGGAGTATCTTTTACTCACAGGTCCACTCTGACAAAGGGCACAGAAGGCCCTTCAGGGACACATGGGCAGCACCCATGTGTCAGGCCCATCAGAAGGCAGAAGGAGTGAGGGAGAATATGTGGAAGAGTCTTGTGGTGGTTGTAGGAATGAAAGGGTGAGGTCCAGTGAGTAGGCACAGGGCAGACCATGTTGAATTACTGCAGCAAGCTGTGGACACAGCATCCCTAGAGCATTGTTTCTTGATACAAGATAAATTAGGACAGAGGAAAAACGATGACTCTCACTTTTGCATAAAAGCCCTGTGCAAACCAATAAAGGGAGCACCGTCTCTGGTCCAGGCTATTTGTTTAGCATATTATCGGTACATTTCCTAACAGGTGAGCAGAGTACCATCTCTGGGAATTGGCTAGACCTGAAAGGACCAGATCCACCACGATGGGCAAGGCACTGAGATGTCAAAACATCAAAAGTTCAGAATAAAATACATGCGGCTATACTTGTTTATTCCTTTATGTCTAAGAAAATACCTTTCTGCCTGACTTTCAGAATTCTTTCAGACATGTTCACAGCCATCTCCTTATTCTGACAATCTTCTTTTCCTCTGGCAGTCATCTTTTGTAATGAAGTAACTCCTTACCTATGTCTGGTTTCTTATTATTTGATATAAAGATGACTATTATTTTTAGCGTAGTCACTTCAGCAGGCTTGGGTGTGTTAATGGATTGTGGTAGGTGTGTATAGTGCACATCTGTTTTGGACTAAAACCTGCTGCCTTGTGATCTGCCATCCTGTTTTGGTGGTATTACAGTACCAAAGGTCAGAGATCCTTACTCAGTTTCACTGGGCTTAAAGCAAAGTAGATTAAAAATTTGAAATCAAATGCAAAGGGGAGAATAGGAACTTTATTACAGGTCAGGTTGTAAGGCTGAATTACTTATAAGTCCTTGGCCTCACTTGTCTCTACTGAAATATGGGAACATGATTGTCCATGAAATACTTTGTAGTATTCATGAAGATAAATTTAAACATATTGTTTCATAAAATGTCATCTGAAACCTTAAAAATAATGAATTTCATGTATGGAAAGGATTTTTCCCTTCCTTTGGTTTTTGTCATCTCTGTACTATTACATTTTTCTGATCCTTACTTTCACTGCTCCCTCCCAAACTTTAACCCACTTCAAGGGGATTTAGAGCATAAATCAAAATATAAATCATTCATACATGATTAAATTGTTCAGTACCCTTGCTTTGTACCCAGCATCTTATCTTCAAGGGTAATACAGTCATTTATTAATTCAACTAATATTTACTGTGTATTAAAGACATTTAGGAGGAGTTATGGAGTAAGCTGCAATTCCAAACCTTATGGATTTCAATAAAATGTATCTGTTTTCTCTACTGAGGAGTTGAGTATAATGTAAGATATTATGATGGAAAGGGAAATATAAAGAATTCTGGCATGGGCACCTTGATGATATGTTTTTGATGAAGAGACAAAGAGAACAAGAATGAGAGTGAGTGAGAGTCATAGATAAAAAAATCATGTACTATAGTAGAAAACAGAGAAAGCACCCTAAGGAAAAATAAAGGGTTTGACAAATACATGGACATGGTACAATGCAATTCAAATGACCCTATCTTTAACAGAGCTATAGACCCTGTGTTGGCTGCAAAGTATTTGGATTTAACGATGGTAATATTTCTGTTCATACAAATATTATCTACTCATTGTTTTAAAACATACCAACTCCCTATGACATAATTTTCTTTAGCAATAGTTGTGATATCTGATGAGAAGCATTGATTAATATCACCTTTGTTGCAACTAAAAGATGATAGCAATAAGATGAAGCCAAGTGTCTGGCCACCTTGGACAGAAATTCTTGTTGATTCCACATGATCTTTCTCAAAGGAGCCCTAAAGTAATTTCATACCCATGTAAGAGCAGATGGTAAGGGGGAAAGAAAGTGGACTCTAAGAAGATGAGACTTACATTTTAGCCTTTGGATAAAGTAGCTCTATGGGCTTAGGCAAATAATGGCTGTGCAGAAGCTCTGCTTTGTCGCCTTGTGACAGGTCACAGCTGTGCTAGAGAGTGTTTTGAGACCTTTTAATGTACCCTAGATGTTGTTTGAGAGGTACTCATTCCATTCTCTTCCACTTCTCTTCCTTGCTAGCATTACATGCATGATTTGATAGATGTTGGCCTATATCCAAGATGAAAGGGAATTTACAGAAGTTTGTATATAACTAGAAACTTCTTGGTTATATACCCTAAGAAGGTCAGTATTTAAAAATATTGTTATCTTTCCCCAACAGGTCTTTCAGTACTTAGAACACTAGTTTTAAATTTTAAAAGTGTATAGAGTTAAGAATCATGGCTATTCCCGTTTTTCCCCACTCTAAGTATAATTTCCTAATTCAGGACCTGACACCTTTAAGATACACAACAAATATGTTTTTACTATCAATTCACGATTTTTTAAAACAGTGCTGTTAGCCATCACATACTATGAAGACTGAAGCACATGAGTAACACTCCTGTCTGTACGATGGAAATGCTTAAAATAGATTGCAAGGTCTATATGGTCTTTCCTCACTCGGTAACTATATTATTCATGGCTTTCTTCTAAGAAACAAGACATAATCAGGATTATTCAACCATTTTAACTATGTCATATAAGGAAAATAACTTTAAAATGATTAATATGAATCTCCATTGTCTCCCTCACTACCTGGGACACAATAAGCACTCAATTAACCCCTGCTAAGTGGATCAATCCTGCTCAAAAAAATCAACAAATAAATCTAAAGGAATTATATAAAACACTATAGTAAATGCTGTAAAAGGTTTGTATCACAACTATCATAAAATACACAATGGTGCTTCATCAAAGAGCTATGTTACATTCATTACCCAGGATAACCAGAAAGGTGTTAAAATTGGTTCAAAGGCCAACTTGAAAGACAATAACTAGTCAGGCCATTTAGCAATGCTGAAATGAAAAGATTAGAAGTTGCAAAACTGGCTAAATTCCCATTGGGTAATAAACTATGTAAGTTCAATTTTTCTACAGATTGAAAGCATATTTTTATTGAATGAAAACAATGATTTGCATATTTGACTTCCTACAATTAAACTTTCACTCCCATAGAGATATAATATAGACAAGTGAAGAGAATCATGGCTGACTATGCTCTAGAATTAAACAATCCTCAGAGGCCCCACCCCTCTGAAGGTATGCCTCCCATCCCATTCTATGGTACCTGTTGCATTCAGGTTTGCAGTGCTGGCAGAAATCACCTGACCAAGAGCAGCTTGTGGGAAAACGTTTTATTTTGACTTACAGACTTGAGGGGAAGCTCTATGATGTCAGAAGATAATGATTGCATGAGCAGAGAGAGGGTGGACATCACTCCATGGCCCATAAGATGGACAATAGCAACAGGAGAGTATGCCAAACACTGGTAAGGGGACACTGGCTATAATACCCATAAGTCTGCCCGCAACAATACACTGCCTCCAGGAGGCATTATTTCCCTAATCTCCAGCAACTGAGAACATAGCATCAGGGACACCTAAGTTTATGGGAGACACCTAAACCAAACCACCACAATGCCCCTCCCCACTTTCACTGAACTCCTTATTCATTCCAACTAGTGTCTTTTCTATTTTGACTTCTAGTTTTTTGCCCCTGTCCTTCATTCGTGGTAAAAATGTCTATATGGGTCTAATATTATGCATGTCTTGTACAGGTAATGACAGTCACTTGAAGATCATATATGTAACTGTAACTTCATGTCCTGAAGGCAGAATTTCAAAGCATTCCTCTCTATCCTTTGGCTCTTACATTCTTTCCACCTCTTCTTTTGAGTCTTGGAAGAGATGATAGAGATGTCTTGCTTAGTGATGAGCACTCAGCAGCCACTTATTCTCAGAAACATCTTTGAACAAAAGCTAGAGCATCCATAATTACAGGTTTAACCATATATTTATAGGATAATTTGATGGGTATAGCATATTAATTTAGCTTAATCACAATAGCATACAGTTTAATTTTTGTATCTAAAATCTGAGAATCTTTCTCCAACCAGAACTGCCCAAAATACTTTGGATTTTTTTGTATTAGTGAAGAACTTAGAGCACACAGTAAACAATTCTGTTAGGGAGAAAATGTCAAAATTTCACCATTTCTTTTACAACTCATGTATATTTTGGGGTGATATGGTTGACAGTAGTAAAAGACAGACAAATCAAAATTTCTTACTCCCATAAATGCGTCATTGAGTCTCTAATGATCAAGCAAGACAGATCAAAGAAAGGATTGTGAAAATACATTTTTTTTCTTTTTTAAAAATTTTCATTATTATTAGTCATGTACATGGTGTGTATACAGCCATGTTGCTACCATTGTTAGCCTCCACCCTGTCCTAGCCCTCCTCAGGGGACCTCCTCATTCAGAAATGTGGGTCGTGCATTGTGGGGTTAGTCATCAGTTATGGGTAAGAGGTAATGTCTCTGTGCATAATGTCCCAACATGTGGCTCTAACAATCTTTCCGCCCTCTCTTCTGAGAATTTCCTTGAACCGTGTTGGGTTCATTTTAAGTTTACTTTAGTGATGATGTCGTGGGAGCCTCTGTGTCTCTGGATATCTGATTTGGTAGGAGTTGAGTGTTCTCTGTGTCTGTCTCCTTCACCTTTGTGCTGTTAACAAGTTCACCAAGAAAGCAGCACTCTTGCTTATTTTCTGTTACTCTATGTTTTCAGCTGGGACCCTGGTGAGGTGCAATGGGCTAATTCTCTCCTCAGGATCTGCATCCATTTGAAAAAGAGAAGCAAAATCTCCAACAGAGAGTGAAGTCAGCACCAGATAAATTGGATAACTATTGTTAGTTTAGAGAGAATTTATTATGTATAGGCCCTCTTGTAGCCCACAATGGGTGGGATTTTGATAATGGAGAGCAGGCTTATTTTTTATATATGACTCTGACTTGTTTCCCAGCTCCAGCTATAGGTCCCATTACACTGAGTGGATCCTTTAGCCAAATAAAAAGCAGTTGGTTACCCACCATAGCTGTGTGCCACTGTTGAACTTGTGTGAGCATCATGCCAGCTCTTAGCTATTATGAATAGAGCAGCTATAAACACAAGAGCAAATCTTTCTGAAATGAGGCATGGACCTTTTAGGGTAAATACACAGTAAGGGAATAACTAGGTGTATTGTTAACTCTATAGTTGACTTTTTTAGGAGTCTCCATGTTGCTTTTCACTGTGGTTGTACCATCTTACATTCCCCAAAACAGTGAATGAGTGTTCCTATTTCTCCACATCCTCACCAGCATTTGTTTTCATTTGATTTTTTTAATGTTTGCTATCCTTACTGGAGTAAGGTGGAATCTCATAGTTGTTTTAATTTGTATTTCCCTGATGATTAGGGATGATGGACATTTTCTTAAGTGTGTGTTTGTCATTTGTATTTCTTCCTCTGAGAACTCCCTGTCCAGTTCTCTGCCCCATTTTGTGAGTGGGTTCATTGACTTTTTATTATTTCATTTTCTGAGTTCTTTGTAGATTCTAGAAATTAGGCCACTGTCAGTTGGATATCCAGAAAAAATTTTCTCCTATTCTGTGGGTAATCTATTGGCTCTGCTTGTTGTATGTTTGTCTGTGAAGACAAATTTCAGCTTCATGAGATCCCAATGGTTGAGTGATTGTTTAGGATCCTTAACTACTGGGTTTTTGTTCAGGAAGTCTTTTCCAATTCCAATATCATAGAAAGTTCCTCCTATTTTTTCTTCTACTACTAGCTGAGTTTCCAATCTTATACTGAGGTCTTTGATCCATTTGGACTTGAATTGTGAAAATACATTTTATGAAATAAAATTTAAAGGACAGAGAAGTTATTCTCACAAGTTATCATGTATACCTTGACTTCCCAATGTGGTGAAGCTCTTTTACTCCAGACTTGGCATAGCACAATTTAGGCAACAGAGAATTATGTGATCATAGGCTGATGATGTGTCATCTCTGTACTTCAATATAAGAACTAAGGTTATTGTCTAAGTCCCTAGGTGTCCTTTAGTGCTCTGGGATTATACATCTCACTCTTGGCTAACAGTCTAGGTCTCTCAACCCCATAGATGAACCTTGGGAGGTTGCCATCCACCTGAATTCTTGCTGTTCCCATTAGGTGCTGTGAAACTGTGAAAGAGCTGGTGTGGTACTGTGAAAGAGCTGGTAGGGTCCACTATACTGTCTTTCTTCTCAGTTTGTTCTGTATTCCCTGTTCTTTCTTCCTGCCTGAGGCAGAGATAACTACTTCTTGGTCCTGCACATCAATTTCCACCCTGGTTTTCCTGCTCTGTGTATGAACTGTATTATCTTATTTTTCCCTTGAATTTTTCTCCTTTTTCTTCTTCTTCTTTTTTTTTTTTTTTTTTTTTGCTAAGTTTAGGTATTTTTGATATTTTCCCCCTTCCTATGGCAGATGATCATCTCATGTCTCGTTTCTCTTTATCTCTTACCCTGGTCCTTGGTAGTTTCTTTAATACATGTTCTATGCTTTCATTGCCACATGCCATACCTTGTTGGGTGGTTAAAGGTATGTTTGCCTTTAAGACATTATCAAATGTAGTATTCACTAAAAGTAGTAAGAAGAGCTTTACAATGTTCTGAACTTTTAGTCTGTTTCTATGCAAACAGACACACACACACACACACAGAGATGATGATGATGATGATGATGATATAGATAGGTAGATAGATGGTCAATAGATATTCATTTTATTTTTCATAGCTATCCTATTGAGGAGGAATTCACATAGCCAGCACAGGCAGATAGGTGAATTGGGTGCAGATGACTGGACAAAGGTGATGTTTTAAAATAACAATTGAATCTGAACTCATGTGTTTGCCTTCATTGCCAATCTCTTATTTACTTTACTGACAGAAATATCTATAAAGAAGCATCATGACATTGGCAAACAGAGTAGAATTTGTAGAAAGAACTCTCTTGTACTCTCGTCCTGCTTGCTTTCTTAGCTGGCAGTAGGATGTCAGGAATGCTATATAAGCCAACTGTGCCTTTGGTTTCTCATCATCAGAAGGGCGAGGGTGGTATAATCATCCCTCTGTGTTTGGGGTCTATTGGTTCTAGAACCTACCATACATACAAAAACCCACTAATTCCAAAACCTTTCAACAAAATGGCAGAGTATCTGAGGATAACCTATGTACACTCTACTGAATGTTACTTAGACAGTGGATGCAATGAGTATGTACTAGTAATATATGAGCAGTAGTCTTATTGTATTGTTTAGTAAGTAATAAGAAAAAGCCTGTAACTTCAGCACAGATGCCATTTATCATTGAGTGTTTTGCATTCATGGTGGGTTGAGTGTTTGGATGAGGCACTGATGTATGCAGTGGGCTGACTGTACTTATAATTGTATCTTATGTTTATGGCTAGGTGTAAGCACATCAGTATGTACAGGACCCACAAAGTAATCTTTTAGTAAATATTGTTAGTGTTATACTATTATTTTGACATATTCCTAGTAATGATATTATTTCAAGAATAAATTCAGTTCGTTTGCCTTAGGAAACACCAGGAACTAGAAAATTTTCATGGTTATTGTAAACAAGATTCTTTGTATGAGAAACAATTTAGTGACCATTAGAGGAGAGTTTTGAACATTTTAAATATAAATAATTAAATAGACACTACCTTCTCTGTGAAGATCATCATAGAGCTTGTTGTACTCGTGGGGTTTTTATCACTATGATATCCAAAGTCCTTCATTCTCAGTAAGTAGGCCATGCTGGCCTCAAACTCATGATCCTTCTGCATTAGTACTGGATTACAGGCCATGTCTCCATGCAGCTTGTAGCTTTTTACTGTGGTTGTTGTTGCATCTGTAGAGTGGAGACTTTATCAGAAGACCTTACCAAAGTATCTTACAGTGCTGGGGAGATTGCTCAGATTATAAAGTATTTTCCTTGCTAGCATTAGGGCCTATGTTCAATCTCCAGAACACACATTAAAAAGCCAAAAAAAAAAAAAAAAAAAAACAAGGTCAAGTTTGGTGGAACATGCTTTTAATTCTGTCTCTGTGAATCAGGGACAGATGAATCCCCGGGACTTGCTGGCCAGCCACTTTAGCCCACTTAATCAGATTCAGGATAATGAAAACACACTTTCTCAAAAACTGAGGGAAGTACCTGAAAAATGAGACCTGAGGTTGTCCTCTGCCCTTCACACACTCACACACACACTTGCACATATATATACACATTCACACCCAAGATACCTTATAGACCTGGAACTCTTTGTACAGAAACTTAGTTTTATTTTTTTAATCTTATATTTGAGTATGCTCATTCCAATAATGGCCGGTGATTGCTGAGATTGATATATGAGTATCTAAAGGTAATGTTACCTAGCAGACCTCAAAAATGAATGTAATTACTATTATTGTTTAGGCTAAAACACAAACATTTTCTACCTATACTGTCTTGAATTTGTATAGCTTAACATTATGGGTTTTTTTTTTTTTTTTGGAATAACACAGTGATTTTTTTCTGTTTTTTTTTTTTGAAAGTATAATGCAATTTTTATTAATATATTCTGGCATTCAAAGGATAAGTACATGCTAAATCTTTTCACAGAAAAAATATACTGAGCATATGAAAAGAAAAATTAATCAAAGGATAAGAGAACAATTGAATTAAAAAATAAATTAATTAAACTAATCAAATGACCTATTTTTTTTAAGCAAATATAAGCCCTTTAGTAAGTCATGTACCTCCCTAGACCTCATGTTGAGGAAGATTAAATTACATATTGCCTTGAGCTCCTTGAAGTTCCATAATTTGTCATTTTATGAAATACAGTCTCCCAAAGATTTCTTCTGCACACATATATCCACTTCCTTTCTTAACCTTAATGCCAGCAAGCAGGTTTCCCTGCTTTTGCTCTCTGAGAAGTGCTTCTGGCTCCTATCTAAAAAGGATGTCTTACTGCTTCGTAGAAAAGGAGAAGAAAGTATCCAGTGTTGTACATTGCTTTTTTACCTAAAGAGTATACCCATATGCAACTCCAAATGAGTCTAATCATGGTGAGTTTCAGTCCCAACCAGTAAGTAATCTCATTTCCTTTCCTTTACAACTATCAGTAAAATATGAATCAAATCACATGAGTGCATTGTTTAAACATACAGAAAGTTATTGAAGCCTCAGAAAGCTGTGGTCCATCTATGGTCATATTTATGAGGTTCCAGACAATAAAAGTACCCTTTTCAATTGATGGAAATATATATCAGTTTTGATTGACTGCATGAGTATTATTGTTCTTTTAGGTTTTGAGAAATATATAAAAGGAAATGCTGACCCAAATGCTACTCAGGAGAAGTTATTTGGCACATTTTCATGAAGACACTTTTCAGAGTAAATTTTAAACATATGTTTGCATATATGTGCATGTATATGCATCTGAGTATATATAAATACAAAATGTATGACATCATTACATATACAACTATAAAACCTGCATTTTAGATAGCATTTCTTACTTTTGATGCTGAAATCACTCACAGAATTTTCATGCAGTACCTGCCCCTAGCTTTTTTCAGACAGCTTTCTTTGATTATGTTGGTGGCGCCTTGCATTTCTGCTATTACAAAGTCAAATGATTTGCTATTGATTTCACTTTGAACCTGAAGTAATAATATGGTGTTGGCACAGACTATAATGAAGGTGGATCCAAGTTGCCCCAGGGTTTATTCTCAGCTAAGCCTTTTTCCCATGTAACCAATGTGAGTTATTTTAAAAAATTAAATAAATTTGAAAGGATTCATGTTATCTTCTTGTTCCCAGTAAGCCTAGAATTTTCAAGGTGCTATCTTAAGATGAGAAAAAAAAAAAAACCCTCAGACGTAAGTAATCCTACTGGAAAGATTATATAGGATTTGGTCTAATCCTTATTTTTTTTCCACATTTTTATCTTTGACTTTCATCAAACTAAATCAATGAATATGACTACTATCGGGGCTTGTCTTACCTTAATGGACTTTTAAAGCATCAGCTAAAGCTTGTTATGTTTCTAATTTAGAATCTTAACTCCCCTTAATGAAATGTATTCCTAAATTCTCATCAGATATTTACTTTGAAAGGATTTATATAACCTCAGAAATGTTGAGCTAGAATGAGAAATAAGCCTGGGTCTAATTTATTTGATTGAAATTTCCTTTATATTTGTGTTCATATTTATATGTTTACTTCTGATATAATTATTTTTTATATTTTTGTTTTTTTTTTCCATTTATCCTTTTAGGTAAAGCATGAGATGCTGTTGGTTTAGGTTGAAAAAGAATGACAATAATTATAGCTCAATTCCATCAGATATTTACTATGTACCAGGCTCTTGGTTTGGTTAAATAATTCACATACATATATAATCAACACTTGTAACTCCTACAGGAGTGAAGTACTTTTATTACCCATTACCAAATGAGAAAAGTTAGGCTCAGAGATATAAACTCCCAAGACCACCAACCAACCACATGGAAAAAAGGAGATTCAAACCAGCTTTTTTTTTTTTTAACTCAGCATAGGAGCTGGGCTAAATAACTTTGTACAAAGAAAACAACAATCTAACCAACAATTTTGTAATGAAAATACAATATGGTTTACTTTTAACTCACACGAGTTCAATTTTTTTTATTGCTTTCCTTGCTTTGGAGATAAAGGATCCTGTTTTTTGATTTAAATGGAATTATAGGGGTAAAACTGACATGTAATAATATTTATATTTGAAGTACACAACCAAGTAAGCTTTGATGTATGTCTTCACTTGTGAAACTATCACTAACTTCAGGAAAATAAGCTTCCATATGATCACAAAAAAAGATTCCTTGTGTCCTGGTAATTGTTCCTCACAAGCGCTTTTCACTTTCCCATTCTGCTGGCTATCAACCACTGTTTTGCCTTGTATTACTATATATTAGCTTGCATTTTCTAGAATTTTATCAGTAAGGGAGAATATTTACTCTTGTCTGATTTCTTTCCATCACAATTATTTGAGATGAATCCATACAGTTGCATGTATTTGTAGTAAATTTTAACTGGGAACTTTTTTTTATTTTGAGAGAAAGAGAGGGAATTGGCTCCAGGACCTCAGCCAATGCAACTGAACTCCAGATGCTTTTGCCACCTACTGGGAATGTGAAACTTTGAGCTTCCCTCACCTTTGTGTGTCTGGCTAATGTAGGATCTGGAGAGTAGAACAGTGGTCTGTAGATTACACAGGCAAGCGCCTTAACTGCTAAGCGCCTTAACTGCTAAGCCATGTCTCCACCCCCTACCATTTACAAGGGAGGGCAAGATCTAAGGCAATCACTAGAGATAGTGTGGATCCCTGGAGCATACAAGAGCAAAACATTAATTTTTTTTTAAATGAGGGTGTGAAAGTTCAACAGCAAGAATTGCTTTTGTCCAGCCTACATTGTTAGGGCCTTTGTCAAATATCTAGTAGCTGTAGTTATTTGAGCCAAAGTTTGGGTCCTTGATTCTGTTCCATTGGTCTATCCTCCTGATTTTATGCCAGAGCCATGCTGTTTTTATTGCTATGGTCTTGTAATATAGCTTTAGACCAGGTATGGTGATGCCTGCAGAGGTGTTTCTTTTGCTGAGGATATTCTTGGATATCCAAGGCCTTCTGCCATTGCATATGAATTTCGAGATCATTTTTTTTCTATCTCTGTGAAGAAAAATCTTGGGATTTTTATTGGCATTGCATTAAATCTGTATATTGCCTTGGTAAGATTTCCATTTTTACAATGTTAATTCTGCCACTTAAACAAAAGGTGCTGGACAATCTGGATAACCATATGCAGGAAATTGAAACTCGATCCACACATCTTGCCATGCATAAAAATCAAGCCCAAATGGATCAAAGAACTCAATATAAGATTGGAAACTCAACTACTATGGGAAGAAAATATAGGAGGAACTTTCCATGATATGGGAATTGGAAAAGACTTCCTGAACAAAAACCCTATGGCTTAGGATCTTAAACAATCACTCAACCATTGGGATCTCATGAAGCTGAAAATTGTTTTCACAGACAAACATATAATAAACAGAGCCAATAGATTACCCACAAAATGGGAGAAAAGTTTTGCAGGCTATCCAACTGACAGAGGCATAATTTCTAGAATCTACAAAGAACTCAGAAAACTAAATAATAAAAAGTCAATGAACCCACTCACAAAATGGGGTGAGGAACTGGATAGGGAGTTCTCAGAGGAAGAAATACAAATGGCAAACACACACTTAAGAAAATGTCCATTATCCCTAATCATCAGGGAAATGCAAATTAAAACAACCATGAGATTCTACCTTACTCCAGTAAGGATAGCAAACATTAAAAAAAATCAACTAAAAACAAATGCTGGTGAGGATGTGGAGAAACAGGAGCACTTATTCACTGTTCTTGGGAGTGTAAGATGATACAACCACTTTGGAAAGCAATATAAAGACTCCTCAAAAGGTTTCCTATAGAGTTACCAGCAGACCTAGTTATTCCCTTACTGAGCATTTATCCTAAATGCTCCATACCTCAGTTCAGGGAGATTTGCTCAACTATGCTTATAGCTGCTCAATTCATAATAGCTAAAAACTGGAATCCACCCAAATGTCCATCATTAGACGAATAGACAACAAGTTGTGGCATATCTATGTGATAGAATTCTACATAGTAGTAAGAAAAAATGACACAATGAAATTTGAAGAAAAATGGTCAAACTGAGAACAGATCATTCTCAGTGAACTCACCCAAACACAGAAAGATAATCATAGCATAGTCTCATTCATCTGTGGCTCCTAACCTGAATCTACCCAAATTGCTGACATACCTTATAAGCATCTTGAGGACCAGACAATAGGGAGGGTTAGGTGAGAGAAGAAGATAAGTGTAGAGCTGGGGGACACAAAACTAAACCCAAATGGCAATGATACCATAAAATTCTACATCCTAAAAGACAGACTAAATGGTTGAAACTTCATTGGTCCTTGGAGGAAACTCCTGAACAACAGGGCCCTGGATTTGGTATGATGAAGAGTAACCTTATTCTTCTGTTTCTCTCTGTGTGTCTCTTTCTCCCTTTTCTCTCTATCTCTTTTATATTACCTATCTTTTCTTCCTTCTTTTCCTTGGCATTTGTCTGTCACTCCCAGTGCCAGCACGTGACTAACATCCACAGTGAGCTGTTCATTACAGAGACCTACAAGTTTTCCCCAAAGAAGACAGATTTCTGTCAGAGTACTTGATAACCCACCAAAGATTAGCGGTAAGACCCTCCAGCTGAAGACACCATATGCCTTTGGTACAGAACATAAAATTACCTGGCTGAAATCTGGAAGAGAGTCAGTTCCCAAACCGCTAGCTCATCTAGTGCCAGAAGGTGCTACATGAGTGACTGGGGGAAAATCAACAACATCTGTCCAAGCCACTTGTCTAAGCTACTCAGTAGCAAACCACCTGATGTGATGCTCACACAAGTGCAATAGTGGCACACAGTCATGGTGGCTAATCAACTGCCCTTGATTTGGCTAATGTATCTGCTCAGGGGAGTGGGACCCATAGCTGGAGCTGGGAAACAAGTCAGAACCATATCGAAGAATGAGCCCACTTTACATTATCAAGCTCCCACCAATCATGGGTTACAAAAAGACCTACATCAATTAAATGCTCTTTAAAATAACAAAGGTTATCCCATTTATCTGGTGCTAACTTCACTCTCTGTTTGAGACTTTGCTTCTCTTTTTCAGATCCTGAGGAGAGAATCAGCCCATCACACCTCAACAGGTACCCAGCTGAATCCAAGACTAGTTGGGGGAATTGAGCAAGAGTACTTCTTTCTTGGTCAACCTGGTCTCTTCTTTGATCTCTACTGGTAGTCCAGTCATTTGATCCTGAAAGGATGCCAAAGTGTAATTGATATACCTCATCTTCATTCTCCAAGAACATGGGGTAAGATGGAGAAGTAGGTAGAGTAAGGCTACAGAAATAATGCCCAAGAACCTAGTTCTTTTATAGTCTTATCTTTGGACAACTTACATCAGGACTCCTAGATTATGTGTAAATGATCAGATTTCTGAATGTAAGCAGCATTGCTCTCGAGAGTGCATATTTACATAAAAAAATTAAGACAATTTCCATTATTCTATGTAGTTTCCTAGAGAAGAGTGGAAAGATGTATCAACAATTGCCTTTAGATTTCAAAGAAATTATTATGAAAAAAAGAAGATTTCAGGTAAAAAATGTTGACAGTCAAGGACAAATGAGTGAAATTTACAAGGTGGGGCATAGACTTTCTGTGCAAGGAAAAACTGTTTTAAAATACCAGCTATTGATCTAGAGGTGAGATTGTCTTAGGTGTTTTTGTTATTCAAAGTATTTAAGCAGTAAATATTTGATGAGATAATAAATGTAAAATGCCTGGGAAAATGCAAATTTAGGTGATGATAATTGTGACAACAGTGATGAGGATTAGAGTTGAGATAGCTTCCTTGTATTAAAAACTAAACTGTCAAATGACAAAGATGTTGATAGTGAAGAAAAGGAACACATATAATTATAATGCTGGGGTCCTACAATGAATCAAAGAAGCATATTAACACTTCATTTAATGGAATCTATAACAACCTTGGAAAACTTATGTGAGTATTCTTATTCACAGATGAGGAAAGAGAGACAAATAAATTATACAGAAAGTATCATAGTCACATACATTTGGTTGCATATTCTTGTTCACCGTCCTGCATTTCATATTTAAAATCAGTAGATTGTATTAGTGAATCTCTCACATAGGAGAATCAGAGTATAACTCTCTATTTATCCTATTCCAGTCCCAAACCACAGGTACTTAACTAATCACAAACAGTAGCTCTTAGTTGATACCAGTGAGTCAAACCCAAGATGGTGACCATCATTCTTGCTGAGTTAAGAAATAACCAGATACAAGCCTTCAGGTTATTAAGCTAACTCCCTCTGTGCCATAGTCAGCAGTCAGACAAAGATGTCATAGTATAGCCCTGGATCATATTGTTTGGTAATGTACAATTCTGATGTGTTATGTGGAGCATTATAAGATTTCTCCTGAGACTTTGGAAGCTTTGAGACTAGTACTCTTCTTAAATTTAGTTGACAAACTCTTCTCTTAGTATTGATACTTGGACTTTTAAAAGATTATTTCTGAGCAGTCTAGTTGGCAGTTCTAGGATGAGTTCAGGTCTTTGTAGAATATGAATTGGGAGGTGTTTTTTTTTTTGTTTTGTTTTTGCTTTGCATTTTTGCACAATCACTAGTGAGTGCTTCATTTGTATAATGAAAGAGCAACTTGAGAGGAAAATGGTCAGATTTTTAAAGGGAAAGCTCATTTTAGCCTTGTGCTACACTGTATCAGGAATGAAGGACTTTTAAATTATGACAACTGCCTGCCTCTTTCAATAGTCATACTGGCCATTATCACCTTCAGACAAGTCTTGGGGTACAAATAGAGAGGCAACTGTGAGATATTTCACAAATTAACTGGAATATTTAATATTCAATTAGACACATCATTCTGTTTGCATAGCTGTTGAAGTGTGTGCTCTGTGACTGAATTTCAGTTATCAGGTGCAAGAAAGAGAGGAGAATGCATGTGATGCTTTATGGCCTTTCAAAATCATAGCTTCATAGCTTCATCATAAAATTGTTTCTTTTAAGGCAGGATTTCTTACACATAAATAATTATCTGGATGTATACTTTCAGGAAATGAGTTTAGCTTTTTTAATATTTTACCTTTGATTATTCATTACTGAGATCAGTTTCTCTCTAATTTCCAAACACTTGTTTAACATCCTTTTGTTATGTGGCATAGGTTCCGTTGGGCCTTTAGAGGCCCCGAGGGACGCGAGGCCTAGTGGAACTTCCTGAGCCTAGCTAAAGTTTGGCGACCTGTCTCTGGATAGCTATGAGTCAGCAGGGTGCCAAATTGCCTCTGGCCTGCTACTTCTGCAAAAAAAAAAGTTAGAGTTCCTGCACGCGCTTAGAACCAATCATTTCAAAAGTCGGGATATGCTATTGGCCCTTACACCTCATCCTTTCCTGAGATCCCCACCTTCGTTCTCAACGCTATATAAACACCTGCCTGTTACAATAAAGTGAGATCCTGCTTCGACAAGTCTCCCGACTCAGAGTGGTTTTTCTCTGGTGCCTAGGAGAGGTTCTGAGTCGTTGGCACTCACCATCCTGCTCAACCCCAAGGAGAGACTGGTGGGACCTGCTCTCCTACAGCCCTACCTGCCGGTGAGCCCAGCAAGGTTCCATTTATTATGGTGAATATTCTGTTAGCTACACTGTGAAGTACATGCTGTAAGAGTAGGAATGTTCCATCTCGTTTTTTTAAAATTCATTTTGCCTAGTATAGTGCTAAGAGTAGAGTAAGGACTCTAGACTTGTCATTGAAACGTGTCAGTCAAAGGGTAAGACTATGCTACCGAAACTCAATAGAAATCAGAATGTGGCTTGATGCTGTTCATCCAGCTTGAGGAAGCAATTCTGTTTAAAACAAAGTCCTCATGGCTCTAATAGTATCCTTAAGTTCATTGCCCAGGAGTTTATACTCTTACTTTCATTCAAGGAAAGAGTGACTGTATGATCACTTGTGAACAAACAATGGCAAAGTTAGAGAAGAACATTGATCACACAGAATGGCCTTTTATTTTTTATTTTTTTATTTTTATTTATTTATTTGAGAGCGACAGACACAGAGAGAAAGACAGATAGGGGGAGAGAGAGAGAATGGGCGCGCCAGGGTTTCCAGCCACTGCAAACGAACTCCAGACACGTGCGCCCCCTTGTGCATCTGGCTAATGTGGGACCTGGGGAACCGAGCCTCGAACCGGGGTCCTTAGGCTTCACAGGCAAGCGCTTAACCGCTAAGCCATTTCTCCAGCCCCAGAATGGCCTTTTAACTTCCCTAAGAAGAAGAATGAAGAATTTGCTGTTCACTGAGTCTGACTTTTCTCAACTTGAAACTGTCAAACTGGCATCCAGCTGTTAGCTAAATCATATCTGATACCTAGCCCTACTGCTGTTAAAACCAACACTCTCCTCCTTCATCTTCACATGCTCCAATTACCCACATTTTACCCACTCTTAAAATATGGCTTGAATGTCAACTACAAAGTCTAGTTTTTCTGTCCTTAGAAGATAACATAAGCATAAGCAGTAGCTAAAGTCTTTCTTCTCTTACTATAATTATTTTGTTCCCAAAATTCTTCATATATGGTCAGTTGGATGGGATTACCATTCACAGACTCCACCACCCATACACTGGAAACTTACTCTGCTGATGATGTGCACCGAGGACACTGTCTGCATTGTTACACCCCCACCAAGCTGGACAGATGGTTTTTATGTCATTTTTCTCTAAACACTCTGTAACTATTTATATTACATTAGTGCTATTAATAATTAAGTGATAAAGAATAAAGGACAATTTGCCTATTTTTATGCAGCTACCTCATTTTATATCAGAAATTCGAAAATCTGGGTACTGACTCTCTCCTGGCTTCCAGCCGTGCCATTCCATTTTACGTGTCAGCTGCGTATGGAATCTTCAGCAATAGGGTCTTACCACTGGCCTTTGGTGGGTCATCAAGTACTCTGACAGAAGTCTGTCATTGTTTTGGGAAACCTTGTAGGTTTCTTTGATCAAAAGCTCATTGTGGATGGTAGCCCCAAGCTGGTAGTAGGGGTTACAGGTCAGTGCCCACTAAGAAATTGAGGAAAATCATAACTAATATACACGAGTTAGAGAGGAGGGTGGGGAGAGGGGGAGAGGGAGGGAGGGAAGATGTAGAAGATTTAGGTTAGTCTTGATCCTACCGTCTCCAGTGTCTTGTGGTTCAGGTGTTTCCTATAAGGGTCTAGTGAAGGTTCAGCCATTTGGTCTGTCTTTTAGGAAGTAGAATTTTATGGTATCATTGCCGTTTGGGTCCAGATTACTGTTTTCCACTCTTCGATGCCCTCCTCGCCCTCCCCATCCATCCTATTGTCTAGTCCATGAGGTGCTTGCTGGGTATGTAAGGTATCTTGGATATATTCAGGTTAGGTGTTGTAGATGAGTGAGACTATGTGTCTACTTTTTTTTCTGTGATTGGGTAAGTTCACTGAGAATGATCTGTTCCATGGGTGACTGGGAGAAATGACCAATATCTTTCCAAGCAATTCATGGTCTAACCTAATTAGCAACAAATAACCTGATGCAATGGCCACACAAGTGCATGGTGGGGAACCAACTGCTCTTGATTTGGCTAACTGATCCCCTCAGTGGTATGAGACCCATAGCTGGAGCTGGGAAACAAGTCAGAATCATACCCAAACATAAG
Organism: Jaculus jaculus; assembly: GCF_020740685.1. Classification (NCBI taxonomy): domain Eukaryota; kingdom Metazoa; phylum Chordata; class Mammalia; order Rodentia; family Dipodidae; genus Jaculus; species Jaculus jaculus. The sequence goes on along the minus strand of NC_059102.1, from coordinate 256,238,732 downwards.
CCCACTCTCCAATATAAAGCTACCATCAATCATGGGCTACAAGAGAGCCTACACCTATCAAACTCTCTATCAAATAAGTAAGTGTTATCTCAATTTTCTGGGTGCTAACTTACTCTCCGTTGGAGAATCTGCTTCTGTTTATCAGATAGATGCAGATCCTAAGGAGAGAGCTGCCCCAACATACCTCAAAAGGGGCCCGACTGGACAATTGGTAAAACAAGCAAGGGTGATGTTTTCCTGATGAATAGGATACCAGCACAAAGGGGAAGGAGACCAACACAAAGAAAAAGCAACTCAGAGAGCCAGAGCCTCAAAGGCCCCCAACACCACAGCACTGAAGCAGACCAAAAATGAACCCAACATGGCTCAGGGAAATTTTGTGGAAGAGGGAGCGGAAAGAATGTCAGAGTCACATGTTGGGTCATGATATGCAGAGACATTTATTGTACCAATAACTGTGGGCTAACTCCACAATGCACAACCCATTTACATCAACAAGGAGGGTCAAATGGGAGGGGGTAGATCATGGATGAGCCTAAACAATGGTACCAAACTGCCTGTATTTGATGAAAAGAAAACTAATAAATTAAATTTAAAAAAAAAGAAATTTGAAAATCCATGCATTAGGTATCTGCAGGGGCACTGGAACTAATACCTCTCAGATACTGAGAGATGAATAGGTGGAAAATCATTTACAAATGCATGCATTTCTCTTGGAATCTTAGAAAGGCACATTATGGTAAGGGACATGTGATCATCCTCAAAATATATACTTTCCCTTGATTTAGTATTTACACACTGTATGTATGCAAGCATGTATGTATATATGTATTTCTATTCAGGGATGTGATGGTGTCTACCATTCGTCTTCATTAGGAAAGCAGACAGTCTATTGTTTTTTAAAAATCTCAGTTCTTCCAGTATACTTCTCAGAGGGAAGAACATTCCAAAAAAGGACTTGCTTTGGGTAGAAATCTTGTTCATATAATTTAGCTATGGCTTGGAACTAGGAAGGAATGTCAACCTGAAAGGACTATAAATGGACAAACTAAAAAGTTCAAAAGATCAAGTGGTCAAAGGGTGAATGGCACAATGACAGACTATTTTCCTCAAGGAATTGAGAACGAGACATTTGACCTCTGCCCTTGTGGAGACATGAAGTTACTCAGAAAGTCCTGGCTAAGCGAATAACCTACCAGGCACTATGAATACAATGTACTGAGGAAGATTGATATATAACTATAATCCTGGAGTTACTGAGGATGAGGCAGTTCTTTCAATCTTCTTTCAAATTACCAAGTCTGGATCCTTGTTGTTTTTATTAACTTCCTCTACCTCATCCATAGATATCTCAGGAAGCCTATATTATGACTTTCAGTTTCTACCTTCTTGTAAACTGTATATACAAAACCACTAGAGTCTAGTAAAATTATAGCCTCTTTCTGAAGTGTTCCATAATGACCTGCAATGTGTACGAAATGATTTATACTACTGAGTCTCTATGGAAACACATCACATCTCATAAGGTATTTTTAAATTTTTTAAGGAAGAAGCATAAGTTGTGAATCCCAGGGCAGCAACATGTGGTGATTGGAAGGAAATGCTGTGGGTCTGCAGTAACTGTAAATTGTGTTTTAGGGATCCTGATGGAGCAAGTAAGAAATGAGGAAAAGCTAGTGTTAAAAATAAGGGAAAATAAAATAAAAAGGCAGGTGTGTGATGTACCCACTTTCAAGTCTAGCACTTTTTAAATGAGCAAAAATTATTGTAGTTATAAAGAGGTAACAAGAAGAGTCTTGGCAAATGCCACTGTAAATTCTTTATAAAATTAATTCAGTAATAGACAATGGACTAGGTCTGTGGAAGGAATTTAAATTACTCCTGATCAAACGTTAGATTACCTTTTAGATAGAAAATAATAATTGACCTTATTTAGAGGATCAAAAGTAATTCCAAACTGATAATTATTTCATTGAGATAAGAGCTTCTGGAGATTATATTCTTAGATGACTGAAGAGGTCCATGATAACATAATATATTTTAGAATATTAATTTTTCTATCAATGTTCTTGCAGCTCATTGATTTGTATTAGTGAGGCTACACACTTTATTAGGATAGATCCAAATGCAAGTGAATAAATTACTTTACTGTTACCATTAGAAAGTTTTCTTTTTTTATATTATACCATCTTCATGACTATTTTCTTTCGATGAATAAAAAATGACCAAGAGAAACCAACATGTTCAAGTACTTAGGTTACACATTGGAACTTTTGTTATGCAACTTTAATAATATAGTCTTCCTTTAATCATTCACTCATGACGGAATCCAATGTGCCATTTGGTGAACTTAATTATCCCCTCTGGTGTGTTCCATAGTCTATGCTAAATATTAAGCTATGATGTTATATCATTGAGTGGAATTCTTAGGCCATAAAAATATTGTAAGCCTTTCAGAAGTACAATTTCCAAAAGAAAATGACTAATAATAAGGGCATCTCATTGAAGACACTTGGTATTAACCTGGGGGCAAAAATGAAAGGGTAGCTTCATGAACTTTAAATTTCACTGAGTGATTTATGCAACATCCTTGTGCCTAAGTAAACTTTCTTTCATGAGCCATTTTATTGGTGAGAAAAAGACTGTTATCTGGAAAGAGAATGTTTATATATTAATTTCAATTTCTAGCTTTGCAAACATAATCAATGAGAAAATGTAGAAACTTTTGTAACTGTTCATCAATAACCAGATCTATGAATAATTATGTATTCAGAGATGCAATGAGATTTATAATTATGACATGCACTTGTGTGATCTGAATCAGAGCCTCTAAAGAAGACTATGAAACCATGATTTTATTTAACAATAGAAAATCTATTAAAAGGGCTGGGCTGGGGAAATGCCTTAGTGGTTAAAGTGCTTGCCCATAAAGAAATGCCCTTCTGGGTTTAATTTCCTTTTACCCAAATAAAGCCAGCTGTACAATGTAGCTCGTGCATCTGGACTTCATTGACAGTGGCAAGAGGCCCTAGTGCAACCAAATGCACTATTTAATTATCTCTCTTTCTGTCTTGCAAATAAATGAACAAATAAATAAATAATATTTTAAACAGAAAATTTCACTGGCACAAGTCCATTCCTCTGATTTTTAATGATAATCCTGCAAGATTCTGAGTAGCACTGAGAATGATTTAGTCACAATAACATATTCAAAAAAGAAAATAAAAACAATCCAAGAAGGAAGAATTAAAGAGATGGGGGTTTGGGAAGGCTCAAATGGGTCAAATATCACTGAGATGACTCCATGCTTTACTTATATATGTAATAGTTTAGTAATAAAACATCTAACTAGACCACTTGGTATCAAATGGGGTAATAAATGGAAAGGTGGCATCATGAACCTTACATTTCCCAGTGTGATCTATGGAATATTCACTGTATTAGGGAGATGGCACAATTGATTAAGGTAGGTGCAAACATGAATGGATGCTAATTACTTACATTATTGAAAGTTTTCTTTTTGATATTATGCAAACCTCATGACTATTTCCTTTCAAAGAACAAAAATGGCAATACAAAACAAACATGTTCAATTGGTCAGATAGACACCAGAAGGGATGAATGAGCATGAATCTTCAAAGGAGAGGTAGTATCCCCTTAAAACTCTGTGTGTACTTGACAATATTAAACATAAAAATCCTGCAGAACAGCCTCTTTGTTAAATCTTGATGGTTTCTTTCAGGTTAAGCAATATGGCAGGATCAGAAATGTGGGAAAGTGATAAGGCACCAAGGGTGAGGTTTGGGATGCATTCAGTCTCAGGTTTGTGCACATAAGAAACCATTGCTTTGGTGAGCTTGAGTGTATCCTTGAGTTTTGTACCCCATCTGCCTCACTTGCTTCATCTTAAGTTTGACCCTGAATTGTGAAGCCTGATTATTTTATTATTAGTTACATTTTTGTCAGTTAGTAAATTATGCAAACGATTTTGTAGATCCTGAAGAACTTTTTCTTGGGCTGTCAGTCACATATCCTCTCTTTGGCTAGAGAACTAAGCAGCACATTTCACAACTATGAAAGCATTGATTATTGTAAGTCACTATTCTTTCTTAGTCAATATGAGTTGAGTGATGCTTCTGAAATCCCAAATTCTTTTTGTTTTATCTGAACTAATCTCTGTTTAGAATCAGGATCATAGACAAGCAGAGTCAGAGAACACAGACATTAGAATTCTGGGAAAGGCTTAGGAAGTCCCTCTGTGTACACTGGGAAGATGGAGGAGTGGTAGAAGAAGGGGAAGTCAGTATACTTTAGAAATAAGAATGCTGATTCAAGAGTAAAACGGTCTCTTTTGAAGGTCTATTTCTACCAGTTGTGCAAATAGTTGAGAACATCTCAGCATCAATATCATTACTTACAAAATAGGGGAAATGACTTTCACAGCAAATTGACAGGGATTAAGGAGATAGGGTTTTAAAAGTATGTAAGTAATTGTATCTTGGAACTGTAACTTGGTACAGTGAAAGTATCCCAAAGCAGCTGAGCATCTGTCACCTATATGACAAACTTGGGCTAGAATTTAGTAAGAAATACAACTTCAACAAGACAGGACAACACAAAAACAAGGAGAGTGCAGAGTGGAAAGAGAAAAGGAGGTAGAATTGAAAATCGATTTTGGAGGCAACACCTAAGGACCTTAATAATCGATTGGATGATGCTGTTGTAGGAAAGGGAGCACAGCTTTCTTTTTTCTTTCATTAGCAACAATGAATGATGCAGACAATGAGATGAAAACAATAAAGGTAAATTTGAGGCAAGAAGACTAAATTCTATTCAAAGTCATTCCTACCTTGAGCAAATTAGAAATTATAGGATCCAATTATTATGCCTAGCTTACATTATCTAAAGTTTCTTCGTGAATTAGTGCTCCCCTCCTCGAACCACATAATGTAAACATAGCTCTCAAATTCAACTTCTTGTCTCTATTCTCACTTATCCCTGTACCAGAAGTACTTTTGTGGTTCTACTTATCTGTTCACTACCATCTACAGCTACTTATAACAGGGATATTTCACATTGCTGATTTGCTTTTGCAGTTGTTTATAGGATATAGAAAAAATAGTTCACACTCAAATTCAGGATTTGCTGTTTGCACGTTGTGTCATCTAGGGAGAGTTACTTGAACATTAAGAGCTTATTTTCTTATTCCAAAAGTTAGCCAAGTTACCACCCAGAATAGCTGTAAAAATCATTTGCAGGAATTTTGCATAAAGTGGCTAGTCATGACAAGGATGTATCTCTGGCCCTCATGACTGTAGCATGGACTTCAGTGACCAGTGTCTATAAGTAAAATTCAAGCTACTTTGCAGGGCTGATAATAGCACTGACTATGCAGAATTACTATACAGACTATAAACAACAATACATGTCAATCATACATCATGTCATTACCCCATACTAAGCTCTAGTTTGAGGCTAGCTATTCATGTTCCTTTTTCTGGGCAACACATTAAGTTCTTCTACTCTACCTACCACTGAATATTCAAAAACTACCTGTTGATTTAATTTCTCCCACATCCAGCATTTTCTTAGCTACGGTCAATGGGAGAAACTCTGGCAGAGTTTGGCTGTAGGAGCCATTGTGATTTAATGAGTAGTTCCTACTTGTTCAAAGACCTCCATTGTTCTTATTTTTCCTATGGTATAGGTATTTTGCTTAATTTAAAATAAAACTTTATTGTGCATACTTAAGGAATACAACAGAACGTTCTCAGACATACATATAGCACCCCCATATACATGCATCTAAAAATATAGTAAGATGGTTATTATAGTGAATCCAATTAACACATTATATTCATCATGTCATATAGCTACCCATTTTCTCCCCTGTGGCAAAACAGCTATAATCTGATCATTTAATAAAAGTCCTGAATATAATACATTATTATTCTCTAATGTTCTCACATCATATTGAGATTTCCATTATAGTTATTTGAAATCTAAATCTCAAGAAATAACTCACAGTTCGCAGGTTAGGTTGACAGAATGTCTGGCAGGTCTGATTTTCTTCATGTGTATTTAAAAACACTGAGATACAAACTCACATAATATATTTCTTTCCATCTAGGTCAATGTAAATAAAGATTGTGTTGCTTCTACAGCCTTGGAAGTAAAATCAGACAAAAATACTACAAGAGAAGAGTTTCTCCTCATTTTTACTGTTTTTTTATTTGGTGTAAAAGACACTTCCAAGTAAGAATCACAACTGTGATATTTTCAAGGACAATTTTAGAACTCACTTTGAGTTCAGCAAGTCTGGGGTAGAGTTTTAAAGAGATATTGCAACTATTCAGTCTAGAAACATGTTTCTACCTCAGGGAAAAATGGAACATTACCCAAGGCTCAGCTTTCTCTGCCTACAAACCTAGGAATTACCCTGAGAGATTTTATTTCATGTATGTATATAATGCATTTTCATCTTGCTCCCTCCATTTTGTCCCCTTTCATCCTTCCCGTCCCTACATATCTCTTCTTCCCATTAGATTCCCATCTTATTTCTATGGCCTACTTCCAGCCCACTGATTTAAATTAAGATTACTTGAGTACTCATGGGAGGAAATTTATTTACTGGAGATGGCTTAGCTGTTAAAGCTCTTGCCTGTGAAGGCTAAGAACCCATGTTCAATTCTCCAGGTCCCACATCAGCCAGACACACAAGGTGACACAAGTGAACATGGTTGCACATGAACACAAGATGGTGTACACATCTGGAGATTGATTGCAGTGGCTGAAGGCCTTTTTCTCTCTCTCCTCTTTCTCTGTCATAAAAAAAGGCCAGTCTGTTGGGCTTGCTTCATAAAAATGTTATTTTCTAGCATCAAGCGAGTTAATACACTAAATTATGGTAGGTGGTTGATTATTTAAATAAAATTTCTAAACAGATAATAATCCAATGGAATTCACAAATTATACTTGAATGTGTTCATTTGCCATACATATATGAATATTATACTGTCCCAATGAAAATAATTTATCCTGACTCTGCAAATAAATATCTGAGTTGAATACTCACAAAATTATTGTCTTATAGACTCTTAGTGTTGACTGTCTGGAATGTCAGAGGACTTTTAGTCAATATACTAACCTCCTCTACAGCATCATTGATTTCTGATAACCTGGAATCTTCTCAAATATTTCAGATTAGAATTTTCATTGTTTTCATTTTCAATTAGTTGTAGAATACCATGAAATTTTAAGAAACAAAGCAGAGACTTTCTGTATGTTTTACTCAATTCTGCCAATGGTAATACCTTGCAACCAAATAGTATAGTATCATCACCAATATATTAGCAGATCTGTAGGCCAAGACACAAAACGAGACTTCCTCTTGGTGCCACACCTGACTCCCTCTCAAACTCATCCTCTTCCCCTCACCTACAACTACTAATCCACTCTTGTTTGAAAAATTCAAAATGTCAAGAACATTAGACCAATGTAGGCAGATCGTCTGCTTTCACTTTATATGATTCTGTAGAAGTAAACTGAAGCAAGCATATATCTCAGTAATCAAAAGAATAGTTTGCTTATTTTTATTGCAGAGGTTATGTGCTGGTTCTTTAATATTAACCTGCTGAAAGATAACTGACTCTTTCAGGTTTAGAATAGTAAAACAAACCCCCTATAAACAGATGTCTACACGCTTTTATTAAAGTGAGCATGCATTCTCACTTCCCTGGAATAAAATCTCTGAAATGCAGTCGTTTAGTGTTATGGTAGTACCTGAGTTTGGATTCATAGTACCCATGTACATAGTACCCATGTGCCGGCCACTGTGGTGGGTTTTTAAACTCCAGCACACCTATGGTGAGAAGGGAGGTGGACAAACAGTAATCCACAGGAAGCTCATAGGTCACCCGTGTTTCCTCAAATCAGTGGAAGATGAGGATCAACACCAGAAAGTTTCCCTGTGATCTCCACAAATAGATTGTTTCATTTGCACATCCACACTCATGAAACAAGCACACACACATTCCAAAGAAGAATAAGAATGAAGGATATGCTGAATCACTAGATCGAGTAGCTGCCCCATTTGAGTTTGGGGGCACAAATGGACACCACTAACATGGGAGACTGAGGCAGGAGGATCACAAGAGCCAGGACTGCCAAACCTATAGAGTCAGTTTGAGAAAAACCTAGGCAACTTAGTGAGACCTCTATCAAAATCCATCCTGAAAAAAAAAGTTGGAGATGTATCTCCATGCATAGCACTTTCCTAGCAGCCCATGTGAGGATCTAAGCTTGGTCTGTGGACCACTTTCTTCATATCCTTCCCATAATGTGTTATTATTTTTAAAGACAGGTTCTCAGGTACCTCAGGCTGGCCCCAAACATGCTAGGTAGCTGAGGATGGCATTGAACTTCTAGTCCTCCCGCAAGTACCTCCCTAGTGCTAGGAATACAGGTAAGTGCAACCATATCTGTTATTATGCTGGTGCATGGGTACATGTATGAACCTGCATGTGGAGGCCAGAGGACGACCTTAGGTGTCATTCCTCAGGAACTCTATCCATCCACCTTATTGCTTTTTGAGACTGAGTCTCTCGATGGCCTGAAATTCACCAGTTAGGCTTGGTTGGCTGATCACTGAACCCCAGAAATCTCACTGTCTTTTCTTCTCTAGAGCTGGGATTAAAGTGCTTACCACCATACCTGGAACTTTTACATATGTTTGGGGATTGTACTTGGGTTCTCGTGTTTGTGAGACAAACAATTTATCATCTGAGCTATTTCCCTAGCCTTCAGGATAAAACAGGTTTCTTAACTAAGAACTTTTTACAGGGGTGCATGGGACCTGAACTTAGGTCCTCATTTGTGTGGCAAGCACTTTACCAGCTAAGATGTATTCCCATCCCCATAATATATTTTTATGTGCATATTTTACTTCCATCATGCTCCTTACATTTGAAGTGAATTTTAAAAATTTATTTTCTGTGTGTGTATATGGGTGGGTGTGCCAGGGTCTCTTGCTGCTTGCAAATGAATTTCTGCCCAGCTTTATGTGGGTGGCTGAAGGAATTGAACCTTAGCCAAAGGTCTTTGTAGGCAAGTGCCTCTAGCTTGCTGAGCCATTTCTCAGTCCCTGAAGAGAACTTTTGTGAATAGCACACAGGGAGATTACTTTCCAAATCTGCTCTTCCATCCTCTGACTGATCATAGTGTTGGTCCTTTGTTTCTCATATTCCTTTGTGTTCTTTTATATTTCCACATTCAGAGAACTCTGTTTGCTTGTATTATAATGCCTAGATTTAAAAGAATACATTAAGCAAGAGGAATAAGAGAAAGTACACTTTTCTTACATCTTTTCAGAAGGGAAGTATGTATTTTAAAATAGATGACTGTCTGTGCTTCACTAAATAATTCATTTCATTGTTAGCATTTCTAATTTCAGCATATTATTCTTTATATTCGATTTTATATATGACAACTAGTTATTTCTCTTGTCTTTTCCAGATGCCAGATCTCCTCTCTTTGACTTTCTCTGATTTTTTTTTGCAATTGTTCAAAACATACTGTAAATCTTAAGTTTCTTAGACTAGCCTGGGTGTAGGTTCACATTAAAAACTTATTCCTTCTTAAATTCTAAACTATGTTGCCCAAGTTATCTTTATTAACCATTCTTAGTTAAATAAGCTCATATTTCTTGAACCAAATAACATTGGTTTTAATTGGTTGATTTTGTTTAGTTTTTATTATCCGTCAGCTCCCAGAGATACCCATGATACCGAGATGACCTGCAATGTGGTTATTCATCCATTTAACATCAAGTATATATGTCAAGAAGACAGGAGGATCTACAAATACAGAATAGCTTGGAAAGGAGTTGTTAAATTTAAAGTTGTCCATACTAACATACTATCTTTAACTGTTACTTATGGTGAAACTATTGATTGATCTGACCATATATAAAACAATCACAGGAGTCCAGAACTGAATATATTTTCTAAGAAATAGAGAAAAGAAAGCAACTAACAGGGCCTGGCCTTTGGTATGTGGTATGAAGGCAAGAAGAGCACAGTTCAGCTTGTTTCTCTTCATTAAGAAGTTTGTTCTGTAGAGTCTAAGTATAAATAGGGTTTAAGGCACCCATGATAAATTTTGGTCCAAGTTACTGTAAGAGACTTGAGATTATGCACACATTATTCTGTTTCCATTGACTGGTATCCTCCACCATTTCTACTGTTATTATAACCAGTTCTAATTTTGTGTATCTTCTGAAATGTTCCACAATTAGCACTACTGCACCTTTTGTATTGTCTCTAAGATTAACACTATAAACATAAAAGAATAATTTCATAAACATTATACATTGGAAGATACTCATCACATCCCTTGTTATATATGAGTCTCCTTATGCCATGCTTGCATGGACTTGTATGGCCTACTGCCTACTGGTATCTGGACCTATAAGAAGTATGAACCTGTGGTTACACTTATGACTGTGAAGGGTGCTGTATAATCTTTCTCACCTCATCTATTAGATATCCTAAACTCAGGGACAGAGAATCTTTTAATAATTAACTATTATAAACTTAATTCTCATAAAGTTGATCCTAAGATGAAAATTATTATAAAAAGTTATTTTTAGAGCACTCACAGGAGGAGGGAGGTGAGAAGCATCATAGGTATGATATGATGGACCATCAATTGTACACAGGACAAGGCATGTTTGCCTTTTTGCCTCCTATGAATCAGTTTTGGTTAACTCATTGGTCCCTATGAATATTTAATCCCAAGGAAAGGAAGTTCCCATTAATCCAATTATGTATTGTATATTATGTAGAATTTTAAATTTGTTGGTAGCTAATCTCATATCACATTCAGGGGAATATGATTGGCCACTGAAGAAACTCTGGGAAAAATATGAAATTTCTAATCTATGGTATAATCCATGAGTTGGTAAAGTATACCTGCTTAACTCCAGTCCACATATCTGGAGTTTCTGGTAATATGATGGACCACATCTCTGATAAAATTATTAGAAAAGCTCCTGGTAAAAACAAGAGATCCAACTATGTGGATATGTCAGGATGTGTGCATTTCTTATACTGAAGTCTAAACCTAATGTAAAACTATTTCTTACATTTGAATTTCTTCAAAACATACAGGCTTTTGTGTCCCCCAGTAAAATTCATCAGATCAGTTTTCTCAAGAGTAGGAGAAAGAAAGGCATTCCTACTTTTGGACCTTTGTGAAAACTGACCCGCATATGCTAGACTTGTAAAAACTGCACCACCACAATAAACTCCTGAAACTTCACAGGTTCTTTCAAACTCTGGAGATCATGTGTCTTACCAAGGTGTCCTACACAAGTGCTTCTCAGTAGCAGTCACCAAATTAACAGACCAAGGTACTATTCTGTGCCTGTCTAGATCAGTGCTGTACAGTAGAAATCTATGTAGGCCACTTACACAATTTAAAAATTGTAGCCATATCATAAAAAGAGAAGCAAGTAAAGTTTACTTTAATATTTTACCTAAAATTAGCCAAAATGTTACCATGTTGTAATTATGGAAAGTGATCAGTATTACAAGATGTTTATAACATAAATAACAATTGATGCCTCTTTGCCTTTGTACTTGGTTAAAGGGGTGATTTGCAGGTGAGGCTAGAGAGCCTACCTTGACCCCTCAGTTCTGTTCAGAGGAATCAAAATATAATGGATTGGCAAAGTCTCCCTTAAAGAAGAAGAGAAGACATAAAAATAGCAGTAGAAACATGTTTTGCTATGTTCTAGAGCTAAAACATGATGTAGGTATGCTATTCATACATTGCCTCATAGTTATGCTGTTATAACAGTATCTACCGTTACATAGGTGGACACGAAATTGCAACCTATAATTTCACCATTTCTTTCCACCTTAAGAAAACAGAAAAAAAAAATCAGGATACATGACATCATTAAGGAGGCAATCCTGAATCTACTTAATTGATAAAAAAATAGACTGTTTGCCAACTTTAATATTTCACTGTGTGTTGTGACAAATAGGTCTTTCCCAAGACCTGAATTTGTAGTTACAGTCATTTATAGGAGAGCTGTAAAGAACATTATAAATTATCTATTCTGATACCCTCGTTTTTCAGATGACCTCCTAGGCAATCCTTGGAAATCTCTGGGTTGGCAATTCTTTTGTGTTTCTTGTTCAATAGTTGCCTCTGTTTGCTCAGCATTTATTTTTATGTTTAACAAAAGGATGTGGATTATGTTATGTTATAATTGAAAGCTACTAGCATAGGCAGCCTAAATCTAATTCCTTTTCATTTCAGTCAAATTTCACATTCCATTACAACAGAATTAATTTGATGGCCAAATCTGGTGTGTTACTGCTTTCTAGCTAGATTTGCTTCCAATTTAACATCCTAACTATGCTTGTAAAATAGACAATAAAACAATCTTTTCTGATTTGGGAAATACTCTTTATTCTTCATGTCTTTCTGCTTCACTGTAACATTTTTGCTGAGTTTTATGGAATAATCACTTTCCTCATCTAATTACTGCAATTCCCTGCTAGATGGCCTTCCTTGCCCTGCAATAGCAAAATTATCATAAGTACACAGTGTTACTGCCAGCGTCTCATCTTGCAATGCTTCAGTGAGCCTAGCATGGTTTTCCCCTCTCTAAATTGTGTTCTTGCTAAATTGACAATTTTCATATGAACCCATCATGTTTTTCCATGATATTCCAGCAAATTCCCAAGACACATCTTACCTCATAGGTGTGCTAAAGGTTGAGCTGCTTATACACGCATGTGATTGAGAAGAGACAAAAACAGACTAAACTCTTCTAATTCAATGCCGAGACATGAAGACACTCTTCCAACACAGAGAAATTTTAGACATGTCTCTAAACAAGACCATATTCAAAAGTTATAGGCACAATTACACCAGACTCATAGAACATCAACTGAAAAATCCTCTTACTTCCAAATTTTCTAACATGGTTTTGATATCAAATGAAAACACTCTTTAGAAATCATTCCTGAGAAGCCTTGAATGAAGATTTAGCTTCACAATAAAGTGAGGAACCTAGATCAGAAAATTCCAGAACTCAGTGAGGCCCAGTTAAGCCAAGATCGCTTGAATTAGAGATTCAGAGCCCAGAATCCAGATGGTTTTCTGCCATCTATATCTCAGTAACAGTGCACCCACTGAACGTCCTCATTAATGCATTTGGGAACCACTCTTCCTCTGTGATTGATTCCAGACAATACATTGTAAAAAAAATTGGAGTTCTAGAGTCAAGCAAACAAATTTAGTTTTAGAACTTAAAGAACTAGCTGGGCATGATGGCACACACCTTTAATCCCAGCACTCGGGAGGCAGAGTTAGGGGGATCACTATGAGTTTGAGGCCACCCTGAGACTACATAGTAGCCTGGGCCAGAGTGAGACCCTATCTTGAACCCCCCCCCCAACCAATAAAGAAAAACTTAAAGATATAGCTTCTATGTCCAGTGAAAAAGAAAAACTGAAAATGTCCCAAAATAAAAGTAAGAGGAGGAGGCAAAAGGTTACTGGACTAATATAATACAAAACAAGATCCTACATGGGCACACCAATTTATCAAGAAATATCTTGTTTCTCTGGGACATGAACAAGATTCATAGAAAGGAATGTGTTTCCATCAGCAAGGACCCCTTATCTCTGTTTCTCTCCTCTTGGGATGTTTTCTTCAGCTAAGACCAGCCTGAGCCTTCTTCAGATGATGAGCAGTACCCCAGCAGGCAGAATTGGGTACCAGAGGAAGCACACGACTCTACTAGCAACTCAACTCCAGAGCACAATGGACCTTTCAGACAAAGAAAATTAATTTAATGATACCATCTTCTAGTCATTGTAGATACGGTTAATTCAGGAAAAAATTTACTAATGGATAGTAAAACCTTTAAGTAATGTTTGATGAAAACAAGTTTATGATCTCAGAGAATTTCCTCACCAACTACTTATTACATATACAAAGAAAATGCTCAGGTTTTCAGTGTAGAAACCAGGCTGTGTCTTCTTTAACCAAATGACCTAAATGTACTCAACCAGTAATCATGTACACCAACAGGGGTTATCTCAATACCATGCATTTAAGAGTGACATAATATTTTTGTTCTGTTACTACCAAAAAATGTAAGTTTAATCCAATCATGTGCCAAATTAAGTAACAAGCCTTCCAAGTAGTAGCCCTATACTATTCAGTGAAGGATTATATGTATAATTACAGTAGGGGTACAGAAAAAGTAAGTTGCCCTGGAAGATACTATATTTAGCAAGTGTATCTCTTAAGACTTCTATAGGGGCAAGTGCAATGGTTTATGTTGATTTCCAACTTGACAGTACCCAAAGTCAGCTAGAGTGCAAACCCCTCTGCATGCCTATGAGGGATTATCGTGATTATGTTAATTAAAATGGAGAAACCCACTTTACTCATAGGCTGAGATTCTGGACTATGTGTAAAGGAGAAAGATAGCTACACACTAACATTCATCAATCACTGCTTCTTCTCTGGGAACAAAATGTAAGCAGCTGCCTCAGGCTCCTGCTTCCGTGCCTTCTCTGCCATAATGGACTGTAGCCTAGAACTGTAAACTGCAATCGGTTATCCCTTCCTTAATCTGACTTTTGTTAGATATTCTGTCACAGGTAACACAATATGTAACTTATGCCACCATTTGTGTATGGTGGGGAGGGTGGGAAGGTAGCACATGCAAAAGCCTGTTTGTGCCTAACATTTGTCTCAAGAAATGATTAAGAAATTGGTAGTCAGGCCTAGAGAGATGCCTTTATGGTTAAGCAATTGCCTGTGAAGCCTAAGGATCCTGGTTGGAGGCTCAATTCCCCAGTATCCATGTAAGCTAGATGCAGGAGGTGGAGCATGCATCTGGAGTTTGTTTGCAGTAGCTGGAGGCCCTGGTGTGCCCATTCTCTGTTTTGCTCTTTTTTTTCTCTCTCTCTTTCTCTTTCTCTCTCTCTATTTCTCTCAAATAAATAAATAAAATAAAAATAAAACAATTTAAAAAAAAAGAAATTGGTAAGATTGGTTAATTCTAGGGAAAATCATTAGTGAACTGGATTAGGGGACAGAACTCTTTTTTTATTTTTAATGTTTTCATCTTATCTTAATTAAAAATCATTTAAACATATTTTATATTTAGAGTTAATTTTTAACTTAACTTTCAAAGGAGATTTTCAAGCATGATATTAAGGAATGCAGACATAAAAGGGATAGATAATACAGATTATTTCATTCACATACATTTCAAAAATAAGCAAAACTCCCATCAGGCTTTGGATTAGTTTCATGCTGGGGTGAAGAGTGGTTGGGAGGCACACGGGGAACAACACCATTCTTTTTTGTTTGCTCAGATAAAATCTACCGTTTTCACATATTGTGGGTTACATAAACTTTCAATTTGCCTGCTAAGAAATTAAGTTCTGCTGAACACTATTTCAAATGACTACTTGAAAATAAACTTTCTCAACCTGTTCTGTTCGCATTGAGTACATATGTCATCAGTGGAAACACACATGCGTGATGAGAGGGAATTTTAAAACCTGATGAGCTTTGCTAAGAAGACACTGTAGAATGAGTCCTCTAAATTTTTCTTTATGATTTTTTGTCTGCATTTAAACTGAGACAAATCCTTATTAAGAAAAGGATGAAAATGTTTTCTATGGAACATTTGCCTGTCTGCATCAAAAGCATTTTATTTCCCCAGCTGCTATTAGTTTATATTGAATGCACCATCAGATGGGATCCATACACTCAGTCATCTCTGGTTTTTTTTTTTAATGCACATTGAGCTATGTTTGAAACAGGATTAGTTCTCAGCTTAACTGAATGCGGCATTGTGATAAATTCAACTGAATGGCTAATTCAAGTATATTCAGGATGTATTATTTACAAAACTGAAATGAGTTTTTCAATCCTTTTTATCTCTTTTTCTTTTCATTCCTTATATCACCTTGCATGGTGAATAGAAAGAATTTCAATAAGGACCCAAAATGTCAGTTTTAAGGTAGCAGATATAAATGGGAATTAATATTAATAAGTTTTGTTACTTTTCATTACATTTTGAATTTTTGAGAACCCTGTTTGCTATTGGGAGTTATTTATGAGTCACCAGTATGGTATCTTCATGCAATCCTGGTAAAATATGAGTGATCTCACTTAAATTAGATTCATTAGAAAATTTCTTTTGATGAATATTTCTCCTAAGAAGGAATGTTTTATCTTTGTTTTCTTGTCTTATGTTTTCTCACATTGTAGGGAGGGTTGTGGATGTGGCTCTGCAGTTGAAAGTACATGTTGCAAGGCCTGCCAGTCTTGGTTTAGTTCAACAACTACCCATGTACAGTGTGATGCAAAACATGGCCCAAAAATCTCATTTTCATTTGCAGTGGGGAAAGAGTTTGGAATGCCAATAAACACATGCACAAATACATAAATAACTTGTTAAAAAACAAGCAGACATTGGAAATGTTATGAACTGATTTAAAAAGATTGTGGGTGAGAGAAAACCAAGAGGAAACAAGTATCATTAATTACTGAAATGGTGTTGAACAGAAAATGTATAAAAGGTGTAAAAAGGCGAGGGAGGACTATCAAACAAGTAAGGTGACATTAACGAGGTTTTCTAACATTGCTGAAAGAGAAGACAGATGAAGAGAGATAGGAAAACATAGAAGCAAGGAGGAGAGTTTGTGTTTGGGCACAATACCAT
Source organism: Jaculus jaculus (assembly GCF_020740685.1). Lineage (NCBI taxonomy): Eukaryota > Metazoa > Chordata > Mammalia > Rodentia > Dipodidae > Jaculus > Jaculus jaculus. Next base: position 256,221,961 of record NC_059102.1, on the reverse strand, counting down.
CATAACCTGGTAAGTTCATTGGACACTGTTAGTTTCCTATTACTACTGAAATGAAACCATGAACCTGATTCTGTAAAACAGCACACATTTATTATTATATTATTCTGGAAGCTAAAAACGTTAAAGTCAGTCAGAAAGTCAGGGTTAGAACAGAGTTGCATGCCTTCTGCAGCTTTAGAATAATACAAGTTCCTTACCTGCCGCCCCTTGGAGAAGCTGCCTGCAGTCATATGCTCATGGCCCATTCTAATTTCAAGGTCAGTAGTAATGGTTTAATGTTGAACCATTTTGACATTGGCTCTTGTTTTCACTGCCACATTTAACAATTAGGTCCACTATATGTGAATTGGGAGTAGATGCTTGGGCCACCCTTATATATATGTGGATAATCTCATTACTTTAAGTCTATCCCATAACAACTTTAATTTTATTTGCAACATTAGTTCCAAATACCTATATTCACAGGTCCAAGAGGCCCTGGTAAGAATATCTATTGGGGTTATGTTTCTGCCTGCAACAGGCACCAAGAATATTGTCTTTATTTCTTACTGGACACAAATCTTCCCTGATAAATGGAATGATGACTCTAAGATGAAAATTTATAATCAATACTGTTGGCAAAGTATCCACTGCATGAATCATGAGAGGCATCCAGAGACTTTCGAAATCCAATTGTTTTTGAAGGTTCTGCATCATGCTAAATGATAGTAAGTGCTTTTGTAATTAATGCTGGGCATTTGTATTTTTTTATGACTCCTGGTTATAACTAGGATCTCTGGCTACTATTTGGGGAATATTTTTTTTTTAGTAGAGTTATAGTAAGAAATAAGTGATTTACTATGGCTTTGTGCACCTGGCATAGTATAAGTGTTATTTCATGTCCTAAATTAAAGACTGAACTTTAGTAGAAAACAGTTTTTCCCTTCTTGTTCCTTATGCATTCATCCCTCTCTATCATGTTATATTGTGCATAGTGTAGTCACTTAAATATCCTTTAAATAGAAGGACTAAAGCACTTGAAGACTGTAAACACACTAAAAACGGATAAAGGTATAAGTAGATAGAAATGTTCATTAATCTGACACGATGATTATACATTATCTGCATTTATTAGATAATCTCACAATATCCCCCAAAAAGATAGAATTATGTGTGGATTAATGAAAACGAAAGTAAAAATGAACCTGGAACATCAGCTGGGGCCCAGATGAAACCACAGAGGAACTGGTGAGATAAGCAAGAGTGCTGCTTCCAGGTCAAGTCTGATAACCTGCACCAGGATGATAGAGACAGACACAGAAAATACTCAAAATGCACAAAAGTGAAAATCTAGAAGCTGTTGAGAGCTCAACACTGGAGGAGAGTTAAAAGACAACTACCAAGCCTCAGGGAATTTTGTGGAAGAGGGGAGAGACAAAATGTAAGAGCTATAGGGTAGGAGGGAATATCCAGTAGCATTGCCCCCACCAATGACTGACTGCTGCTCTCTCAACTCATAACCCCAACTCCATGGTGAATACCAGCAATCCCACTGAGGAGTGCCCTCAGTGGAATAGGATCATGAAAGAGGGAAAATAAGGGATGAATAAGACAGAGGTAATAGATTTTGTGTGTCCCGTATTTTTTCCTGTCATTGTTTTTACATGCTTTCTATTAATAACCTATCTGAAACAATATGGCACACCCAACCCTTTTCAAGGTTTTTTCTAAATCTAATGTCCTGTAATTATAATGTTTTGGAAATATTTTTTTTTTAAATCTAGCTGGGGGTTCTAGGTGCATTGATGTGGATTTTAATCATTCTAGGCTTTGAACACATCATCCATGAATGCTAAAGCTGAATAAACTACTGGGAAGAGAGCTTTTCTCTAGATCAGGAGACCAGAAAACCAGATAGAACATGGAGGAAGAACAAAAGGGATTTTTCAGCAGTGGCACTTTTTCTTACTTTTTACTTGTATTTTTTTTTTTTCTTTAATGAAGAGTATGGAATTTGGACTGAAGAGATGGTTCAGCATTTAAGATGTTTGTCTGCAAAGCCAGGATTTGACTCCCCAGTATCCACATAATGAAGATGCACAAAGTAATATATGCATGTGGAATTTATTTGCTGTGGCTGAAGGTCCTGGTACACCTATGCTCTCTTTGTCTCTCTTCTCTCTCTCTCTGCTTGCAAATAAATTTTTTTTAAAAAATGTATGGAATGTATATACCATAATTTTGAATCATTCTTTTTTTGAGAAATTGGATTAAAATAAGGGTATTACTGTGTATCCTTCATAATATGTGGGCTTGAGTTGTACTTATTAGATCTGAATTCCTGGATTTGGAAGCTGGATTAATAGAAGTTGCAGCTTGCATTGTGACTTGAGGTAGGAGAAGAACAAATACACCTTTGTAGAATGTTGTTTAGAAGTGGCTCATTTTAATGGAACAAAGGCCTGAGTATCTTGGATGTTCTATTTATAGCATTTGAACTATCTTATCTCCCACTGAATACCTACATGCTCAAATATATACTCAAATGTACACTGACAGGCCTCATAGACATGCACATTTGCACACATATAAATAGGCACAGTAAAACAAAAAGAGGGAAATGAAAGCTCATCCTTTTTGGAAGACTGTGAAAAATAAGGCCACATCTTTGAAAAGAGAGGTGAAAATATGAGGTAGTCTCTCAGTGACTACAGTCTATACTCCCCCAGTGAACCCATTGCCTTGTAGACACTATGTATATTGGCAATTACACGTCAATCTTGAATAAATTCCATTCTATAATATTATCCTCTTTAGAATTACTATAATTGTTTCTAATTAGTAGCACCTAATAATGGATCATGTTACCTGTTATTTTCATTTTGGGGATTAAAATGTTGACTTGACTGTCCATTTTACAAGTATATTTGTCCATTTGTATATATATGTTAGTTCCTGGGGTAAAAAAAAAATCATTTTGGCAAACTCTTCTTTTCATAGATGACTATTAATTTTCCTGACACATATATCTGATTTACTTTACTTTTGTCAATGTCTTAATTTCTTCCCAACAAGAAGGTCCTATTGCCTTTAATTGTAAGAAAAGTGAGATGTGTCCTTTTATTGATTTTAACAGCAATTGGACCTGTCATCTGTCATAGCCCCATTTTATATGCTCAAGACAGTAAGCCCAGTTTATCAGATCAAGCCTCTGGCTACTTCCCATGTGTCCAAGGAATCAAGCCAACACTGGGCCCTGGTGATTATGAAGCTATTGGCTTGCAGGTTTTGAGCTGGAAGGGCTGGTTATGACTAGGCTGGTGTATTCAGTCTTTCTGGCTACAGGGTCAGAATTAACAATGCTTAGGATTGCCACTCTCTGAGTGTGTCCCAAGGGACTTGTTTTCCTGACCATAAATCACCCATTATTCTTTTGTATGAGTAGAGACCACTGGAAAAGTTAAGATTCTCTGTGTGCACTAGGACTTGGGCTGTAAAATAAAGAATAATGATAAAATGAATAAAATTTATTATGGTTATATTATCAAAATTTCCTCTGGTTTCCTCCAATGGAATCTTTATTGACATGTGTTTTGAATAATTCTAAATTGGAAAAATGTGTTGCAATTGCTGTCACTCTGATTTACACCACAGCACTGGCTCTAAAGTGTTCTGCCCATTTATGCTGCTTTGCTGCCATGCTGCTATTGTTTCTGGGGTCTCTTCCTGCCTGATAAAGGCTTGGTCACTGGGGTGACTATTAAAAGAGGGTGGAGAAGTGGGGACATGGCTCAGTATGTAAAAGCACTTTCCCTACAGACTCAGGTCAGATTCACAATACCTATCTAAAATGCTAAATCTAGCATCTCATATCTCTATTTCAAGCACCAGGGAGACAGAAACAGGATGATCTCTGGGGTGGCCAGGTTAGCTTGTGTTACTGAATTGGTGAGCTCTGGGTTTTATGAGAGATTCTGCCTCTAAATCAAGATGGAGAGCAATAAAGGCATATCTTCAATATTGATCTCTGACCTCCAAATGCATCCGTGTGAACTCACATGCATAAGCATTTGCACCCATGCTACATACACGTGTAAAAAAAAAGAAAAAAAGGATGTTAGAACTTTAGAAGGTGGGGCCTGCTGGAACATCTGTAGGTCACTTAAAATGAGACCTTGAAGGGGATTGTGTCCCCCTGGTCCCCTTCTATTTCTGTTTCTGATTCCTGACTCAGGAGATGAATGGTTTGCTCCTCTAAGCACTTCTGCTACACTGAGCCATCCTCACAAGAGGCTCAAAGCTATGGAGACAGTAAATCTTGAAATAAAAACTCCAGAGACATGAGATAGCATAAATCTTTCTTCATAAAGTTAAGTGCCTCAGATATCTTGTTATAATGATGGAGAGCTGACGAATTCATCTAAATGTGTGAGATGGTGATTTTCTGTTCTTTTCTCCCTAACTTGGTTCCTATCCATTCTTGTTTCTCATGGACAGCAGTTTTAGAACATTGGATATCCAGATTCAGAATGAATTTTAGCAATCTCATTTGTGTATGTGTGTGTGTGTGTGTATATATATATATATATATATATATATATATATATATATATATATATGTATATATATATGTATATATATATACATATATATATATATATACAAATATAGTATATTCCAGATTAATTTGAATCTCTGAGAGAGTGAAGAAAAATGAGAAGACAGCACTTACAGCTTGTCTATGGCTAAAGCTGAAATGATTGACTACAAACCCTGTGGACTCAATATATGACATCAATACCCTCATTTGGAATATGCCTCCATAGCTCTGAGATTATAGTCTATCTCGGTTACATCTTAATCGAGTATCTGTAAGACACCTGAAAACAATATGGGGGGAAAAGCAGGATATTATAGATAGATATGGAAAGAGAAAGATAGATACTGGGTGTGCTTTGTACCTAATAGTGGCCTGACATAAATATTTGACAAATTCGGTGCCTTACAATTCCTGAAAGAACATTACAAACATCATTTCATCCCAAGTTCATCCTCAGTCAAGCGAGCATTACAAAGAGTGGCTTAGTGTAATCCTCTGCTCCAGATCAGCGGAGTCATTATCTCAGCCATGTGGGAAAGAATAAATACAGGAACTGCTAGAGCAGAGGGAAGCCCGCCTCCCTGGTTCCTGCTCAGTGGACTCTAGCCCTGAGTCTCTGTGCAGAGCCTAGGCTTAGGATGGAGCAGCGGCATCTGGAATAGTCCCAACTTGATTGCTGTTGCCTGTGACAAAGTAAACTAAGTGAGGCTCTAGGTTTGGAATGTGATATACATGGTACATTTGACTGTATTTATTTAGAATGAAAACTCTGGCAAAGGTGTGTATAGGATACATACCTCATATGAGGTGAGGTTACCATTGCTTCATTTGGAGATAGCAGTTGACTATTTTTAAAGAGGCATATCTTACAGAAATACTAGCATCAATGCTGTTTGCGTGCACATGGAGGTGCAATTTTGTTTATGGTCCACCTGCTGCCAAGCACATAATTATTGAACTTCTTCATTAGGAAAAATATTAGGAAAAAAGTGAAGACATTGCTGATAAATAGTATTAAGCTGTCAGAAAAAGAGCAATGAATAGTTTTCCCCCTTTTTTTTCTTTTTTTCCAACTTGAGAGAAAACAATCATAAACAACCTATATGCTACAAAATTATGAGATTTCTCACTGAGGTGATGAAATGTTCTAGAATTGTGTTGACAGATGCAACTTTGTAAATATATTGAAAATCATTTAATAATACAATTAAAGCAAGTGAATTGTATGGCATATTCTGCTTATAGATTCATTAAATCTAATGGTTTTGTATATTACTTATATTTTACTTTCCAGCATCCAATTGGTAAGAACTTTATTCCTATTGCTTGTATTATTGCAATGTCTTTTACAATGTTGAATAAAACTTTTAAAACTGAGCATTCCTATTTGTCCTCAATTTTAGAGGGAAGACATTGAGTGATTCTGTGTGCTTTTATCTACAGATTTTCCAGAGATACTGGTGTTAGCTTTAGCCCTGTGGGGAAACATCTGAAATATCAGACAAGTAGGCTTGATTTTGACTCATGATCTTAGAGGTTTCAGTCTGTGGTTGATGAGCTCCATTTGTAATGAGTCACAGATTCACAGTGAGGAAGGTTCTGGAGGAACAAAACTGCTGGCCTCTGTGTCCAGGTGAGCACAAAGAGTGGAGAAGAGACCAATGAACTAGAAACCTCTAGCACAAGCCCCCAGTGACGTCACTTCACTGTCAAATGGTCCACCACCTCCCAATAACACCACAGTATGAGGAGCAACTTTTCACACAGGCTTTTGGTGGACATATAAGATCTAAACCATAACCATCATCTTCTTCAAATTTATGGAGTTGTTTTTTATGTGTTGTATAGCAAGAGGTTTTCTTCACTTATTGAGGGTTGAATTTAATCAAATACTATTTAATTAATACATTCACATAACATTTTTTGTTCTATTCATGTGATGTGGTTTTTGTATTTTTATTTATTAGCTAATAGAGGGGGTGTAGAGAGAGACAAAGATATGATAATGGGCACAGCAGGCCCTGTGGCTGTGCATGGGCACTCTAGAATCAAATCCAGGCTTTACAAGTAAGCACCTTTAACTGCTGAACCATTTTCCCAGCTCCATAATTGCTCTTAAAATACTGAATAAACTTGTAATTTGTCAGATAAATTCTACTAAGGTATATTTTGGGATTTAATATTATCTTATTAAGACTTTTAGAGCTTGATATCTAGAGCACATATATTACACATATCTTCAGCTTTAGCTAATATCATTTAAAAATAAAATTTATGGTGGGATGTTACAGTTACAATGAAGTAAATTTTTTATTCATACATATATATATATATATATATATATATATATATATATATATGCATACATATCTTTGATTCTTTGTACATTAGATTTTTGTTAACTAAGGATATAATGAATGAACTAATTCAAAAATGGGACATGTTTACAAGGATGGATATAGAAATACTGTAACAGGAAAACAAGAGGGTAAGTATCATTTTCTATTATAATAACTATGAAACATTTCACTGAACAACTTACTTCATCTATATGGTACATTGGCTAACCATTAGTATCTAACTTTGAAAATTTAATAGAGACCCAGAATAAATAAAGACCCAGAAAGTTAAGTCAATTATGTCTTTTACATTTCTTTCTCTTTGAATCATGCTCACAGTATTGAATAATGGTCAGAGTTTTGGAAAATTAGTCTGTTAAACAGAGTTAAGTATGAATTTTTTTTCAATAATTCTACAATAGGGAATATTTGTGTGCTGCAACTATAAAGTATGAATACAGGACTTAATGGGCATTACCCGTTCCATTGTGTGCATAGGTTTAAAGAAATATTTGTTTCCAAACTGAATGAACTAGATAGTCTTAAATTGGGTGTTGTTGTTTGTGACTGTATTAGTTACTTTTCTTATTGCTATAACAAAATACTAGACAAGACATAATTTAAGGGAGGAAGGGAAGAAAAGGGTTTGGGCTCACATTTTTTTTTTTTTGCTTGCTTGTATGTAATGTGATGTGTATGCATGTGTGTGTGTGTGTGTTTGGTATATGTTTGTCATGTATCCTTGAGTGCTATGTGTTCTCCAGCAGCGGGGGCTCTGTCCTGTGGTGGCTAGAGCCCAAGATACAGTGTCCTGTTCTGTTACTCATCCACCCACTCTTATTTGAGCCAGAGTGCATTTACTACTTGCTGTTTTGTGGAAACTCAGACAATTGCCTGGTCTTTGATCCCCTTTGTGGGACTGAGGTTACAGGTACATTTGGCCCTGCCCAGCTGGGTACCAGGGATCTAGAGATCTGAACTCTGGCAGTTTCAGACCTTTTTAGGAACTCATACTACTGTAGGAAGCACATTGACTATTGAGCCATCTCCCCATCCCTCTGCTCACACTCTGAAGGGTTACAAACTATAGTACATAGGAAGACATGGTGGGAGGTGGCTCCACAGTGGCAGATGTGTACACATGGGACTCCTCACCACCTCATATATTGGTGAAATAGGAAGCAGAAAAGACAACTAGAAATAGGATAATAAAACCTCACAACCTACCCCCAGTTGCACCCTTTTTCCAGCCATGCTCTGCATCCTAAGATTTTGGAGATAGACACAGAAACAGTCAACCCCTACCAAACAAGATTCTATAATTTTCTAAAATGGCACCATCAGGTGAGGACAAATGGTTCTCTTACATGAGCCTATAAAGGACATTTTGTATTCAAACCATAATAGGGATTAACTAGCCTTTTCACTTCCTTCCTTCCTTCCTTCATTAATTTCCCCCCTTCCTCCCTCCCTTTTCTTCCTTTCTTCCTTCCTCTCTCCCTCTCTTTCTTCTTCCTTTCCTCTCTTCTACCCTTCATTACTCCCTCCTTTCCTTCCTTTCTTCCTTTCTCCCTCTTTTCCTTCTTCCTATTCTCTCTTCTTCCCTTCAGTCCTCCCTCCTTCCCTTCCTTCTTCCCTTCCTTCTTACCTTTCCTTTCCTTTCCTTTCCTTTCCTTTCCTTTCCTTTCCTTTCCTTTCCTTTCCTTTCCTTTCCTTTCCTTTCCTTTCCTTTCCTTTCCTTTCCTTTCCTTTCCTTTCCTTTCCTTTCCCTTCCTTTCCTTTCCTTTCCTTTCCTTTCCTTTCCTTTCCTTTCCTTTCCTTTCCTTTCCTTTCCTTTCCTTTCCTTTCCTTTCCTTTCCTTTCCTTTCCTTTCCTTTCCTTTCCTTTCCTTTCCTTTCCTTCCCTTTCCTTCCCTTCCCTTCCCTTCCCTTCCCTTCCCTTCCCTTCCCTTCCCTTCCCTTCCCTTCCCTTCCCTTCCCTTCCCTTCCCTTCCCTTCCCTTCCCTTCCCTTCCCTTCCCTTTCTTCCTCTCCCTTCCTTTTGTTTATAATACACAGTGTCTTTTTGGCCATAACTTCTTCCCTGTTTTGTATTTGAGACTGGAAACCCTTGGGTTTTAGTCTGCTTCTAGGCTGGCACGATGTTAGAAGCCTGAATAATTACACTACCTGTTCTAGCCTTCCCTTGTCCATGATTTGGGGCAGAGTTATCATGTAAAAAGCATTACTTTCTAGTAATGGGCCTTGGTGTTTCCAACATTTTAAAATTATGTATATATACATAATATATATTTGTACTCTCCCCTGCTCAACTTTCTTGTTTCTTTGGGGGCCTCCTCAATAGTGTTATGGTATTCACTGTGGGGTCATGATGACCTCAGTCAGTCTCTATGGGGTAACCAGCTGACCATGCCTCAGGGTATTTCTACTTACTCTGTGGTTTTTACAATCTTCCCACCCCCTCTTCTGCAATGTTGTGTGAGCCATGGCAGGCCTGTTGGCAATCTGATTCCAAGCAAGACTGAATGAACTAGATATTATTAAATTGGACATTGTCTTCGGAACTTTATTAGTTACTTTTCTCATTGCTATAACAAAATACCAGATCAGAAATCATTTAAAGGAGTTCTCTTAGCCTCTGTGTCTGCTTTGATCAGTTTTGATGGATTACCATGCCTGTCCCCATTGCCCTGGAGCTGGTTGTCAGGCCAGCAGTAAGTATAGTATTCATGTGGCCACTTCCTCTGCAATCCCCCTTGGGCTCTGGCATATGTGATAGATATTACATGTCTCATGGTGGACAGTCAGCTATCTTGTCTTATAGATGGATATTGGTGCTCCTCCATTTTCTTTGCTATCTGTAAAATACAACAGGTTGTCCAGTGAAGAATGAAAGCAGCTTGGGTAAAAGGGGATATGCAAAGTTACTTGAGATGACAGCCACTCTTCTTTAGAGAGCAGTGGGGCTTCTCCTTGAAGTCTAAGTTCCCTGACCATGGGATTCTAACTTGATTTCCAGTACTAGATATGATTTATTTTCATGTCCAATCAAATAACAGTTTGTTACCTGCAAAAGCCTCATATCACTATTGGACAAGGGTGTACTTCTCATCCCACTATTTGATTTTGTAGTATTCAGAGCGCCCTGCTTATTCAGGATGTTGGTGACCGTTATCCTCCAGTGGCTCCCATAGGGCTTTCCAACACTGTGAGAGCTAGCCAGGAGGGAGCTAGTTTCCCCTTTGGGTTCGGCATTATATTCTGATGTCCTGTGACTGCAAGCAGCCTGTGGTGTCTTTAGCAGTAGAGTCTTACTTTTTAGCTCTGGCAGGTAATCAAGTGTTTCTGCAATAACCTCCATTACTTTGAGGACCTCATGGATGTTGCTGGCCAACAATGCAGTGCTGGGGGTGCAACCCAATTCTGGGCCTGGCATTTATTGGCCAAAGTGCATGGTGTTAAAATTAAGCTTTTGCTACATTGTGTCTGTCCTGTCCCCCCCGCCCTTTATTGGTGGTTATATTTTGTAGACGGCTAGACAAGGGAGGGTTTCTATGGAACTGATTGATATTATATTAATTTTTATGTAATTCACTCCCTGCTAGCCCTACGTATCCCCTTTCCCTGAAAGACCCCACCCCCAATATTCTGTACCTCTCTTAACCTGTCAAGTAGCTCCTCTTCTCCTTTTGCCCTATTTCTTTTCCCTCCTATTCTCACTCTGATTTTATGCCCACATTCCTGGTTCTGACTACCATTGCACTCACCTCCAATTGATCCCAAATAGGAATTGCAGACGAGAGCACGCATGTGCCTTTTGTCTTTCTGTGCCTGCATTACCATCACTTAGAATGACTTTTTCCAAGTGCATCCATTTTCCTGCAAAGTTCCTTATTTCATTTTTCCTTATCAACAACCTCATTGTGTATACTGCCACAGCTTCATTATCTATTCATCAGTTGATGGGATTTTTTATTCATAAGCAATTTGGATGCATTTTATCTACCTGGCACTTGACATGTGACCGTCTCCCTCCTAGAAGGTAGATTTCTGAGGATCACATCAGTGTTTTAGCTTTATTTTTTTTTCAGTCCACAGTAGAGTTTTGAGGATATAGCAAACTCTTAGTAAAAGCCAACACGTCAGGAGTTTATTGTAAAATATATACATCTATCTATCCATCTATCTATCTATCTATCTATCTTTGGAACAAGTAAGCACCCCAACACTTACTCATCCTATCCTACTCTTGTCCCAGTATATCCCACCCATACAATACCTGAATAACATAATAGGGCCTGAAATCCTAATTTACTTTCCCCCAAATTAAGATAGAAAAGATTTTTCATTAATTTTGATCAAGAAATGAAAATATTGCTTCTTGTCAGAGAAAATGATCATTTTTTTCCTCAATATAACTATTTTAATAGTAGACTACCAAGAAGGATATCTAAACTACAATGGGTATTAAGTAATGACTAGGTGTGTTCTTTACATTTCTAATGTGTTTTCATCACAGAGCGGGGAAGGAAAGGTGTAATCCAGCTCTGAATATTTTAGGATTCATGTACAAATGTCTTTATTGTGGGAACATTGCTGCTGTTCCTGTGTAATGTCATAACTTTTGGTACAATTCAGCTTCTAAAGGCTCTGTAGGAAAGGTGGTATCTTGGAACAAACTGCCTTTAATATTTAACACACATGCACACACCAAAAATATTAGCCCCTTAAGCTTTTATGACGTCTTTATGAAAAAAGAAAAAGACAAAACTACAAGCAAAGTCATACTTCCAAATAAAAAGCAGCATTATTAACTACAGCCTCTGTGGGGAGAATTAAGACTCAAATTCCAATGTGTAGTTGTTATATCAGCAATAAATAACTATTTAGGTCTTTGGAAAATAGCACAAATCTTTCTTTTGTTTTTTGTTTGTTTGGTTGTTAGTGTAGTTAGAGAACTCCAAAGTGATGATGGTGATGATTGGTAATTGCCCTGAAATATACTCTAGCAACTACTTCACCTCATTGTAAACCATCATATATATATATATATATATACATATACATATATGTATATGTATATATATATATATATGAATCAGCAGTAAGTATACTCCTCATTGTCAACCACTAAATATACTGTACCAACAGCTAGTACTAGTATTTAAGTTAAGAGAGATTGTCAACAGACATTGCAGACAGAATAAACTTTGTATTGATACAAAACACTGAACCAACATGTTTGACAATTTAGGTACCATAAGTGCATGTGTGGCTGCAATATTTTCAATTTATCCTGGGTTAATTGGAGGAAACACCATAACAAATAAGGGGCAATTGTATAAAGTTATATGTTTTTTCTGATGTTAAAATGTCATCTCATATTTTCTGCTCTTTTTGTTGATGAATGGTTCCTATTGCCCCTTGTTGAATTCATCTTTATTTGTCAAGATCAATTATTTCCCTCTTATAATACAGGCAATCATTATCAGAACATAATAAAACCAAAATTGTCATGGAGTGTCTAATAAATACTCATAAGTACTTGACTAAACACTTTAAATTATATAACTTGATCTCCACGAGGGCTTGAAGTGAAGCTACTCAACAGAACTATGAACTTACCCAGGATCTATGGATGCAATTCAGAGGTAGAGTACTTGCAGATAATTTATTCAATACCACTATCACTATAACAATCAATCAATATGAATGCGAAAAATATCATGGGCTGGAGAGATGGCTTAGCAGTTAAGGTGCTTGCCTGCAAAGCCAAAGGACCTACGTTCAATTCCCCAGGACCTACATAAGCCAGATGAACAAGGTGGCACATGCATCTGGAGTTCATTTGCAAAGGTTGGAGACCCTGGAATGACATTCTCACTCTCACTATCTGTCTCTATCTCTCTCTCAAATAAGTAATAAATTTAAATTTAAAAACATTTAAATTAAAAAAAATTAAAAAGCTCTAAAAATTATTACAAGTATCAATCAATAACAATTTTGAAGAAAGAACTTGGGGCTGTGGATGTGACTCAGTCAGGACAGTGCTTGCTATGCAAGCATGAGGACCTGAGTTCAGATCCCTAGCACCCAGGTAAGGGCTGGGTATAGTAATATGCAGCTCTAATCTATCAGTGGGGAGGCTGAGTGAGGTGGACAAGCTGGCTAGCTACCCTAACTACATAAGTGAGTCCTGGACTCAGTAAGAGACCTTGTCTCAATAAATTATGTGCGTAAGATTGAGCAAGACATCTGGCCTCAAACTTTGACTTGGGCGCCTATCTATTCACTCTCCATCAGATATACAAACACATTCCTCTGCATATAAACACATATTCACACAACAAAAGAAAAACACAAGAACATAACCAGTGCCAGCACAGCTATAGATGGGCTAAATTTTAAATGTAGGTCCACTCTCTGAATCCTAACAGTCATGTTCTATGTGAGAGATGACAGCTCCAACTGACATCCTTTCTCTGCTGCATCAAGTATATATGTCCACCACTGTATCGCTCTTATTGTTAGTATTAGTTTCATGTCATACAGGCCAAAATCTCTCTTTTTAAATGTGTATAACCCAAGCCAGAGTGACTGCATTTCTGCAGCTCTTTCCCACCCAATCTTGCTTCTACTCTTGCTCTCATTAAGAATGCTTTCCACACTGCAGAGGGAATCATGTCACTCTCCAAACCTGATCATGTCACTTGCTCCTTTAAACCAACTCATGGCATTCAATGTTCTTAGGAGCAAAATGGAAACCCTTGTCCTGGCATACAGTATAATTTGGTATAGTCTCACACATTCTGTTATCTCCTGCACTGCTTGCTCTCTGCTCCAGCCAGCACACAAACTCCCTTGCAGTGCCTCAGATGAGTCACACTTCCTCAGGTCTAGGTGTTTCTTTTGAGCCACATGCTCTCTCTGTCTGGGATATGCACCCTTACAGAGTTCACTCCCAGCTAAATTTATTGTTAATTTGTATCAATTCATCAGAGAAACTTTCCTTGATATTTTTAAAGATATGAAAAATGTCTCCTTTTAAAAATAATGTTGCTTTGCTTCTCTGTGTCATTTCCAAGGTCATCACTTCATGTCATTAACATGACTGACTCACAAACATAAGTTTGCTTACAGTTGGTTAAGCCACAAGAAGGTAAGGGTAATATCTCTTCTTTCTGCTCCTCCATTGACCACTATGATAGGTGTAGTTGCTGAAAACCACATGGGTGGGTATATGCTACTGAGGTAGGGGGTTGTGGGAAACACAGATACAGAACATGCGGTGGACAGAGGAAGTGTGTGGTGTGACTGATGACTTCTCAAGAGGAGCTCATCTTTCTTTTCTCATCCATTGCATCCATCAAATATGAAAATAATCTTAGTCACAAATCTAGTGTCCCATGACTCTTTGAAGTCAGACACCATTCTAGAACTTTGATTAATGTTGGTAACTTTGATTTCAGTGATGCTGATAATTCAGGGCAAAGGCAGGGTACAGTGTCTTTGACTCTCTGCTATCCTCAGAACTGCAGACCTGGCTATGCTCCCCACATGGGCATTTTTCTTTTCAATTCTTTTAGAGAAGACTGGACTAATGATGGATTTTTACCATTATGAAACTTATAGTAGCATTGTTATAATGGTAGAAATTGTGTTACACACACAGAATGCCATTGAGATTGGGGAACTTACTATCAGCATACATCCAATCCTGTGACAAGACAAAGTTTAATACAATGCTGTCATATTTGCTATTGAACATTTTGGTTAAAGGTTTGTGGATCTTAATTCCGGCAATTTACTTGCTAAGTCTAAAACCTTAGGTCTTCATATCACTTTTATGTGCTTAGTTTCAAAATATTTCTAAATGTCAATAATGCATATATGTGTGTGTATCATAAATATCAAAGCTAGTTTAATATAATTTATAAGTATTCATATTACCATTAATTTTTAATATATTTTTATTGACAACTTCCATAACTGTAAACAATATCCCATGGTAATTCCCTCTCTCTCCCCACTTTCCCTTTGAAACTCTACTTTCCATCATATACCCTTCCCCTCTCAATCAGTCTATCTTTTATTTTGATGTCATGATCTTTTTTTTTTTTTCCTATCATGATGGTCTTGTGTAGGTAGTGCCAGGCACTGTGTGGTCATGGATCTCCAGGCCATTTTTACCTGGAGGAGCACGTGGTAAGGAGTCCTACCCATCCCTTGGCTCTTACATTCTTTCTGCCATCTCTTCTGCAATGGACCCTGAGCCATGGAAGGTGTGATTGAGATATTTCAGTGCTGAGTACTCCTCTGTCACTTCTTCTCAGCACCATGGTACCTTCTGAGTCATTCCAAGGTCACTGCTATCTGAAAAGAGAAGGTTCTCTAACCAAAAGTGAGAGTAGCATAAATAAATATATGAGTATGAACATTAAAAGAAGTGCTTTCTGGGCAGTTTGGTAAGCATATTATATACTTTTAGCAGGATAGCAGCAGGTGTTACACTCCCAGGGCTCATGACTACCTCTGTTGTAGGTTTTCAGTGTCAAGGATTTATTCACTTCCATGGAGCAGGCCTCCAGTCAAAGTAGAGGGAGGTTGGTTTCCCCACAACAGATATGCTACTATTGCACCCATTGGCTCATTTGGCCTGGCAGGCCAAATTTAAGGCTTGCAGTGTTTACTTTTAAGTATCTTCACTGGTGATTTCTCTCTCTCCTATTGAACTGCATGCAGTGTGGCTTTGTCTAGCTTTCTGTCAGCTGGTCTACATGGATGTTATCAGCTCAGTTCCAGCAGAATTTCTCACTGACCTTGTAGCCCAAGTATCGGGAGTCTTTAGCAATAGGGTCTTACTATCTATTCCTGGTGGGAAACCAAGGGCCTAGGCAATTGCCTATAATGTTTTGGGGATATCAGGGACCTCCCTGGCCAACAACTCACTGGAAGGTATCCCATCCCTGGCACTGAAATTTTTCTAGTAACAATCTCTGGCTCCTGTGTGTTCCAATGCCCAAAATGTAGGTTTCCATATGACTTATTTATATCCTCTTACATTTTGATTAGCCTGCTCTCCACCTTTCCTTTACTTAGTCCCTTCCTCTTACCTCACTTAAGCTTTTTAACCCCCATTAATCTTTTCTTCTACTTACATATATACAATACCATTCTATTACATCCCCTCCTCCCTTTCTATTCCCTTTGTATATAAACCAGAAAGGAGACATATTACCATTAATTGTCTTGCAGCTGTCTTCATTGTAAGTACTGTGTAAGCCATGTGGTTGCTTTCATCAATATCTGAGAAGCCCGAATTCCATTTGTACTTCTGAGAACTCCAGGCACCAGTTGTTTAACACTCACCCTGGATTTCTGGTCACAGAGACAATTTGAAACCACCAGCCACAGTTCTGCAGCCTGACTGTGTGGCCTAATCAAATAACTGATCCTCCCAGCTTCTTATCTACAAACTGAAAATTGTATTTATTTCTTATGCTAGGGTAGAATTATATGAAAGATAACATATATTTACACATTTTTGAGCTCTATCACTATGGGGCTTTTGGTTAGAGAATAATGAATTAAAAACAAAAAATGATTATTGTTGTTGTGGTGGTTTGATTCAGTTATCCCCCATAAACTTAGGTGTTCTGAATGCTAGGTTCCCAGCTGATGGAGATTTAGGAATTAACTTCTCCAGGAGGCAGTATATTGGCGGGGGTGAGTATATTGATGGAGGTGAGCTTTGGGGTGTTATAGCCAGTTTCCCCATGCCAGTGTTTGGCACACTCTTCTGTTGCTGTTGTCCACCTTATATGGGTCAGGGGGTGATGTCCACCCTCTCTCTGCTCATGCTATCATTTTCCCTGCCATCATGGAGCTGCCCCTTTCAGCATGTAAGCCAAAACAAACCTCTTTTGCCCACAAGCTGCTCTTGATTGGGTGATTTCTACCAGCAATGTGAACCTGACTGCAACAATTATAAAGTGATATTATTATAAGATTATATCATTCCTCAAAATCAGGCCAAATGTATATGGGTTTGTTTAGCAATGGATTTCTTACACACTTTCTTAGGAGTACTTTTCAATTTAGCATTTGTGGTCTTATATTGATATATTCATTCAAATGGGCATGTGTCTTTACAATACAGAAAGGTAAATTTAGATTGCTGCTAACATAGTTTCCCATGTCATTGCAAGTTTCTATTCCTGGGGAGGAAAATAGATGTGGTTTCAACAGGGCAGGAGAGGTGACTTGAGACCCAGGTTCAATGGACAGGAAAGAATAACTCCACATTCATAGCTCTTTGGTCCCTTTGAGTTTTGTATTTTGTATGACTTCAGGCATTTCTTTTTGATTTTCATTTTCATTTTCATTTCATCAATTTTCTGATTCAACCCTTCCACTCAGCCTAGTGACTTGAACAAAATTTTGCCTTGGTCATTCAAAAGCAAGGGACAAGACCCTTCTTCCAACAGGATTGTGGGAAGGTCACTTTACATTCTGCCTATTTCTAGGAAGGGTTTTATGAGATGAAGAGAGAGTGAACAAGATTTTCATAAACCATTTGCACAGATTATAAGTCAAGATCAAGTAATTAAACAGGTAAGGAGGAAAGATTCACTGGAAAGGAAGTCTGAACAAGCTAGAATGTTCAGAAATAGAACTTTGTATATTGCATGAAGGGAATCACTTTTTGCATGTCGGTAATTGTGTGTGTGTGTGTGTGTGTTTGTGTGTGCATGTGTTTGTGTGTGAGAGAGAGAGAACAGTAAGAAATTGAGCATAAAGTAAGTTAACATTAAGAAATAGTTCTAGGAATGTAGACATCTTGAGGGGAATATTCTTTGCTATATTATGTTTTGTGTCTCTGAGAACATTGTGATAGAAATTTCCTTTAAAATTCAATTATTGAGGAAATCTTAAAGAATTTAACATTTTCTTCTGTGCCAATGAAGACTCCTATCATGAGCAGTCATCTTGCCCTTTTCCTTTGCTTTCCAGGAAGCACAGAATCCAAAAGCTCAGTTGGAGACATTCTCATTTATGCAGTTGGTATATTATATTTTTCCTGTGTCCTTGATTTTCTTATTCTACTTCTGTACTTCCCATCTTTTGTTGCATACTTACAATATTTTACTGATAGTGTATTTCAACAGTTAAGCTGTCTTCCTTGCTAAGAACCCTACAAATAAAAACTCAATCTCTCAGAGGGCCCATATTTTGAAAGAACTCTATGGCTTTCACTTATACTGCTGCTATGACTATTTTAATATCTTAAGCATTAGAGAAGTGGCATTTTTGTTTTTTACCCTATACTGAGAATTTACATCTGCATTTTTATGATAAGAATTTACTGTTATTTTCATTATCATTATTATCTTCAGTGTTGGGTATAAACCTATGGCTTTGCGCATGCTAGGTATTCAGTCTACCAATGACCTGTATTACATCCCTATGTATATGTTATTGAGTAATGCTTTTAACATTTATGTCTTGAGAGCAGTTATACAAAATGTCTGAAGAAGTTCCAGAAACATTGGCTCTCACAGAGGGGCCATAAGGTTGATTTGGAACTTTTCCTTGGAATTCTAATGGGAGTATTTGAGGAGGCAGCATGATCTAGTTCCTGCATTAGTGCAGTAACTGATATATGGTGTTGAAATTAACAACTCTTGGAGAGAATAGTTAACAATCCAATTTTACTGGCTTCTCTCTAATGTGCGGCAGTAGTCTACTGCCTTTTGCTTTGTAAAGAAAAGATGAATAGCTGAATTTTTCCTTTTATCAATTTTCAGTTAGTTTGTATCATCCTTCAGACATAATCGATGATGTTTGTTATCAATAATTATGCATTAAAATGCTTACAAATTATAGCCCATTCCCTATATTAACTTGGTCACCCTTGAATTGTCTTATTTTTGTAGCTGCTATTCCTGTGGGAAATAAACTCTTCATGACCACATTTGCTTGGAAAGCTTCTGCCCTCTACTCCTTATCCATCTTACAGATTTCTTATTCTACAGTTGGAGTGAGCTACTTCTCTAAGTAAAGCTAGTTCATTGTAATAAGAAATGGTCTTTATTGACCAAATGCTAAGGTTTTTGTAGATGCTTATAGTTCCTGGATTGTCCACTATCTCCATGTCTCTCTAGTAAGCAGGGCTATAATGTATGTTTTATTCTGCTTGTATGTTAAAGTCATAGTTATCGTTTACTTAGTCCTATAAAAACTCTTCCCCAAACAATAATGCTATCCTGAAAATACCTACATTAGCACTTATGCAATGATTATTTTTAAAAGAGGACTTCATACTTCATTTTTGTGATATTTGTTTAGTAAATTACTAGATATGCTTGTTCTGATCAAAGTATAAATGCACATTCATTTTGCTAGAAATTGCCAAACTTTTTCCCACTAGGCTTATTTTGTTTTGTATTTCCAGTATGGGTGCATGAGACTCACAGCTCAATTCTTCAATGAGTCTCTGGAGGGCAGATGTACTAAACATTGACTGAAAGAAAATATGACATCTTTTAGATTTAATATTCATGAAACATATCCTCCTGTGTCTACCTCCAATCATTATGCAACTCTACAGCAACAGCCTGTGGCTAGCTCTGGGAGAGCACTTGAAATAACATGCCATTGTTGTATTTCTTTTACTAAACTATGCTGTCCTTGATGGTATGAACTATCTCATGCTTTATCTGACATCAGTGCTCAATAATGAGTCAGGCGCACCATGGGAAGTTAACAAATGGATTGTT